>NC_048218.1:169901398-170061488 GCF_002007445.2 Ailuropoda melanoleuca
TACTTTTTCCACTGAAATTCAATTTTGAATTCAAGGTTGAAATTCACAGCAGGGAGATCACTGTCTTCTCATGCATTGGTTTTCAGACTGTTGGCATAGGAATCACTTTGGAATGTGGTTAAAATATAGGTTCCTAGACCACACTTTCAGGGATTCTGATTTGCTGCAGATGAGTCTCATGCCTGGGGGTCTGGCCCATACTCTAAGGATTGGTGTTTCCTTCATATGACCCTGAGAAATCAGACGCTGCATCTCTCTGCCTCCTTTATCCATGTATAGGCACCTGTACCTGCTGTAGATTTCGGTGGCAGGGAAGACCAGTTAACGAGTTGATTTGAGGGAATCCTATTTCTCCTACCAGCTCTAATCTTTTGTTTGATTAATATTCACTCCCTTCCTTAGTCATTCATCAGTACTTATCAGTTAGTGGTTGTTGATTTGAATTTCACATGGGCATGCCACACCATTCTGGTGCTCGGTAAAGCTCATCGCAAAGCAAATCTTTTAAGACAACAACTTGTCTCTTAATATAACTTAACCCAGTTGTCTTGTCCTTTTCTTAGGATTCATCACATTCAATTAGTCTTTATTAAACACCTACTAGTTACCTAGCATTATTTTAGAATCAATTCTTTCCCTCAAGGTTCTCACAGTCCCTAGTGGGGGTGGGGGAGCTGGCCAACTTCTTAGAAGATGTGAAGCAACTTGGTCTGGTTGAAGAGCTGCATGTAATCCCATGTTTGCAACCCCTTCAGTAACTTAAAAAGCCCATGTAAACTGGGTGGCAGGAGCACTGTACCATTTATTTTTAAACAAAAATCAATCCAAACTGCCAGACAAAATTCCAGATTAAATTTGTGAAATTTGGGGTAAGTTTGTGTGTGAGCCACAGGTGCCCATGGTCCTGGAGGTCAAAACCCATTTCTGCTCAGAGGTTAGGCATATAGACAAATACAGAAAGGGAGACCTCAACCATGAGTGTATTACTCACTTGTTCAGTGCTTGCTGCAGATTTTCCTCATCTATCAAATGACACCCCCCAGGGCTGTTGTGGGTTGTTAACCATCTCATCCTCCTTAGCTGAAGAGACTCCAATAAGGGGAAGGGGAGCACCGTCAATGACCCATGTAGGTGGTGGATGGACACACAGGACTCCTGATGACAGCCACCTTTCCTGATGAGATCATGAGGACCTCAGTGCTGTATGCTATGATAGAGAAGGATATGGCTGCTTTTGTATCATAGATAATAAAGAGGGGAAACCCTGCTAATTCAGTGTAAAAATAATTCAAAGTCATAAATATCCCAAACTGAAAGCAAACACCAGAAAGGCTAGTTTTGAAATTGGTGGTAATTAATTCCTTATGCAATGTGCTGGAATTCAACCCAGACATGCCTTTTTTTTGTTTTGTTTCTTTCAGACGGTTTACAGCCCAGTGGAAAGTAAAATCATGCAATCCCTTGGTGTAGTATAGTTTTAGTGTGTATCTCTTTTTATTATTTTGCTCATTTTGATAACTTTTTATGATATTATATGAACATGAATATAATGAATTCAGTTCCTCTTGTCCATAAGATTTATTTTACCCTGAAGATCTCTTCCCTCTATCAGTAGTCTATGTATCCGTCTATTGTTAATACATTTTTTGATAAAAGAAAAAGATCTTTGGAACATTGAAGGTAAAAGTTAACATTAATTTGAAATTTTGATTTTTTTCTAATTCAGAAAAAAGGCTGCTTCTTAGTGAAATCAGACTTAAGTTTAAAGTCAGAAAAACAAGGTTTAATTAAATTCCATTTCCAAGGAATTGTAAGCCTCCATACTGCTCTGACCTATCAGGGCCTTCTACTTGAACCCTCTTCTACAGTCAAGTTGAAAATCCTTTTAGTCCCTAAGTGTATTGTTCATATTCCCAACTCTGTACCTTTGCTTCCTTCATTCTCTGAACCTGGCAGATCTTCACCACTACTTTTTTTTTTGTTTAGTGGAGCTGTCTAGTGCAACTCAGATGCACAAGAGAAAATATATTTTATTTTTTCTAGAACTATCTTGTACTCTGTAGAATCCTCCACCCTTTTAGAGAAGAAAATAACTAAATACAATCTACTTCAAACCTTGGATGCAATCAATAATTTAGAGTGTCTCTAGATAAACCTGTCTTTGGAGATGGTTGCTCTAATTTCCTCCTGAATTTCCATCCCAAGTGCTCTGCTGTCTTTAGACAGTGGTTGGGTGTGTGGAGTGGTGGCTGCATTTGCTCACAGGCTTGGGTCTACATTGAGATGGTGCCTGGATCTATCTACATGACGGACTCCCAGCTGTACTGTGGCTGCTGGCATTGCCAGGCAGCCTTGCTCATGTGTGTTTTGCGGACCTCTTTCCCTGATGTCTGCAGCTGATTGATGTGTCACCTAGTGTTTCTCAGGTTGGCCAATGATGGGTGGCCTCTCTCTGCTGATGAGAACTTTCCTTGATCCTGCATCTACTCCCTGACTCAGATGCCCTGCTTAGGCTATGCCAAGACGTCAGCATATGCCCTGCAAAGTCCCAGGACAGGCCTGCTGGCTCTCAGCAGTATCTGCTCCACCTGGTACTGAGGGAGCCTCTGGAGTAGGTACCAGCCCTTTCTACCTGACCACATGCCCTACCCTCTTTGCTCTGCTGGGTTGCTCTATGTTGGTGTGGGACTCCTGCATTGCATTTTGCCCCTGAGTCTCAAACAGTAAGGAAGGCAAGAGCCCCTTCTGACCTAGGTGTTCCCCACAACATACCTGACCATGCCTCCTACACATTTTCATCTGAATCATTGGGTTTTGTTTTGTTTTTAAGGATTTTATTTAAGAAAGAAAGAGAGAATGCACAAGCAGGACAAAGGGCCGAGGGAGAGGGAGAAGGGGACTCCCCACTGAGCTGAGAGCCTGATGTGGGGCTCCATCCCAGGACCCTGAGATCATGACCTGAGCTGAAGTCAGATACTTAACTGACTGAGCCACCCAGGCACCCCTCATCTGGATAATGTTTAAAATAAAATGATTTCCCCTGGGAATTTCAGAGCTTGGTCACTGCATATAATTAATCATTTTAACATATTTGGAGGCAAAAGGGAAACACTATTGAAGTATGGTGAATGAAGAACTGAGTGTTCCCGAAAGTAAATTTGTGTGTCTTGTTATAGCTATTTGTTTATGTCTCTCCTCTGGATAACTTCTTAATCATTTCCGACTACCCATTGCCTGGCATAGTGTCTGGCACTGCATAGATGCTCCGTAAGATGCTTTTGGAATTGAACTGTGTTGTGAATTGCATTTGGTGGCTGGGTTCATACTTGGATTGGCCAATAGATGCCAATGACTGTTATTTTCTCAAAATTATATTAAGTTCATTATTGATGCTCCCAGAGACAGTGGGGTCTTCTGATCTCTGAAGCCTGGCTCTGGTGTTGTTTTAACCTTCTAAACTCTTAAGTCTCTCCAGTAAACCCCCCCAGTCTGAAATGCCAGAATTCATGCCTTCATGGGGTGCTGATACCTACATTTTAAAGAATACAAAAAAAAATTTGAAAATAAAAAGTTCCCCAGAGGTTGTTGGAGGTTTTTTGTTTTGTTTGAATATATTTGGAAAGAAATGAGTTTATGATTTACTTCCTTTCTGATTTCTTCACCTTTGTTGTTGTTGATTTAATCTCACTACTTGTAGAAAAAGTTCCAGACATCACTCCCATGTGGAGAAATACCCAGATTGAAAGCCAACCCAACAAGGTATCTGGATGGTTTGAACAGAAACTTCCAGAGACTCTGGGGAAATGAGCTTTTTTCTGCTGGGTTGTAAGGCTACGTGGATGAGAGCCTGCAGATGTGGGAGTGTTGGCTAATTAACTAATTCACAAATATTTATCAAGTGACTTTTGTNTTATTTCATTTTATTTTATTTTATTTTATTTTATTTTATTTTATTTTATTTTATTTATTTTATTTATTTTTTAACAGAGATTTCGCTTAGAAGTTTTCTTCTCTGGCATTCTTTGTCAAGAGCCAGTGCTCTTTTTGTCCATTAGTTTCTTTCTGACTTGGGACCATGGGTGGTTTGTTTTAACATTTTGAAGTTTAGTCCTAGATAGAAAACTAATATTGAAATTGGAAATGGATCTAGAAGAATCCTTTTGAATCATATGTGCTTTGTCACTTTTAAATTTGTGGTTGTTTCTAGTAAAAAAGGTAAATGTGATTTATCATCATCACTGGGATTCCAGACCAGGCTGAGACATTCAAAATCACATTCAAAATTAATGATGTCCTCTCATAACAACGATGTCTTCCTGACTTTGTTTATTTTAGGGGTATTTAATTTTTAGGAATGATATTCTTTCCTGACTTTATAGCAGGTTAAGTGGCTTTAAATATGAACACTTTTATTCTTTTTCAGCATAGTATTTCAAAGTTTATAGTAAGCTGAGTTTTTAAACTTCCAATTTTTGTATGCTTAAGCTTTTTATAACCATGGTGAAGAAAGAAAATATAAACATTTATGTTCGATTTTCTTCCTGTGTATTATTAGTATAAATTCCCACATCATTTTCATTCAGAATTATAATTTTGATTAGAAGCTCATATATATAGATATATACACATATTAGTACTTTTTGAGAAAGAAAATTAAAATAAGTAGGATGGTGGAAAGATGGGGCAAGATGGTAGGATCTTTTTCATGAAGCAAACATGTAGGTGGTCTAATTTGCTTCACTGTTGGTGCACTGATAAAAAGGAATTACTATTCATGAAATAGTAGATCTTCTGTATCCATTTCATCTTTATTATTTCAATTATCTAAATGCACATGGTAAATGACACTGATTCATGGGCTTGGCATGGGCAAGAGTTCAAAGGCCTCATCAGCAACAGACCCAGGAACTGAAATGGAACAGTACCCCCACCCTTACCCCACCACACATTTACTGTATAATGAATTAACTTCATCAAACAACGTCATAACTTTACAGGAAGAAGTTAGAAGACTCAATTAACATCATTATCTTCTCCTTTGGCAGTCACCTTAAAGCATGGTAAGCTTAGGGATTGGCTAGATAGAAGAGGATTTGTGGTTAACAAGAGAGCTGCTGTTGATGGCAAGCAGAGTGTCCATGAGAAGCATAAATCATGATTACTTGAAGGGTCGAGGAGTAGAATCAGTTTATTTCAAGGTAGAATGATTTGGGAAGGCTCTATGGAAAAATTTAGTTGCAGGTGTCAAGCGCTGAATCCCGATTCCAGCTCTGCTGCAGATTGGCATGGCTGGCCATTCTTCTTTTTGGGCCTCAGGAGATGGTTTGGTTAGTTGGTGTCTGTTGCCAGCTCCGGATGGCTGTGTTAGCACTAGGTGCATTCCATGACAGGATACTAACCAATTGGGCCTTAGATTTGTTTCGTCCCAGTTTTATCTAACTTCAGGGAACTTTGTGAGGGTCCCATGTGTTGTTAGTTCATTGGCACTAGGGACCACAGTCATGTGCTGATTGATTGTGGGCCAGCCAGGTACTGGCCCCTCTCCTAACTTGGATGTCCTGTTCTTTAGGCCTATTTGTTCATAAGGGGGACTCTGGCATATGGAGTCCATAGGTCAGCATCCAGTACCCTCAAATCACTGTAAACAACATGAAGTAACTGAACTATCAGCAGGCATCATCTCCCCTCATGAAGGATATCATGGCAGAGAATTGATGTGGAACTTGTACCAACATCATTTGATTGCCTCTCTTCTAATAGACTCTAAAATCTGCTGGAAGAATTTTTTTTAAATTTATTTATTTTAAAGAGGTGGGGGGGAGGGCAGAGGGATGAAGAGAGAATCTCAAGCAGACTTCCAAATGAGTGTGAGCTTATGCAGGACTTGATCTCGCCACCCTAAGATCATGACCTGAGCCAAAATCAAGAGTCAGATGCTTAACTGACAGATCGCCTAGGTACCCCTGGAAGAATTTTTTTTTTAACAAGAATTTATTGATATGCCTTTACTAACCAGATTGTTTAGCTGTTACATTTCCTAATTGTCTATTAAAATTTTTTTTGCCTTCAGGATTTCTTCTCCATTTTATTTTATTTGTAGAGTTTTGACTTTAATTATTTTAGCTCTACCTTTTATTACTTGAGGTTTTTAAGAACTTTGGAAATGATTAAAAAAAGAAAGACTTGGGAAATGATCTAATCTGACTACCCATCCACTGCCTGGCTCCTGTACACACATAGCTATGACAGTAGGTTCCTCCATCCTGTTTGAAAACCTCCAGTGAGGGGCGCCTGGGTGGCTCAGTCGTTAAGCATCTGCCTTCGGCTCAGGGCGTGATCCCAGTGTTCTGGGATCAAGCCCCACATCAGGCTCCTCTGCTGGAAGCCTGCTTCTTCCTCTCCCACTCCTCCTGCTTGTGCTCCCTCTCTTGCTGGCTGTCTCTATCTCTGTCAAACAAATAAATAAAATCATTAAAAAAAAAAAAAAAGGAAAAGAAACCTCCAGTGAGGAAAACAGTCTTACTTTCCAGGAGGTGCACTGAATTTTTTAAAAGAATTTACTTTTTAGAGCAGTTTTAGGTTTATGGCAAAAATGGTAAGAAGGTACAGAGATATCCCACATATCCCTGCCCCCACCAATGCATAGCTTGCTATATTATCAACATCTCCCACTGTAGTGGTGCATTTGCTACAATTGATGAACCTACATTGACACATCATTATTACCCCAAGTCTATGGTCTACCTTAGGGTTCACTCTTGGTGTTGTACATTCTGTGGGTTTGGACAAATGTATAATAACACATACCCACATTATAGTATTATACAGAGTATTTTCACTGTCCTAAGACTCCTCTGTGCTCTGCCTTTTTGTCCCTACACAACTTCACCCCCCCTGACTTCTGGCAACTACTGATTTTACTGTCAGTTTGGCCTTTTCCAGAATGTCGTATAGTTGGAATCCTATCAGATTGGCTTTTTTTCACTGAGTAATATGCATTTAAGTTTCCTCTATGTCTTGTCATGACTTGGTAGCTCCTTTCTTTTAGCACTGAATAATATTCCATTGTCTGGATGCAACATAGCTTATTTATCCATTCACCTACTTAAGGATATCTTAGTTGCTTCCAAGTTTTGGCAATTATAAATAAACCTGCTATAAACTCCATGTGCAGGTAGCTGGAAGAATTTAAATTCAGTTTTCAGCAGTTTCCTTCCAGATCTTTTCATTATTTTTTCTATTATTTTAAATCACAAAGCAATACGCTATAAGTCTGAAATTGTGCTACAAGGTTTTGGCCTCTTGAGCTTGTGTTTCTCAATAAAGTCATGAGATATTCCTTGCCAAAACAGACACTGGAGTTTGTTGTGAAAGTGGTTAAAATATAATTGAAGCCTACTGCTATTTTGAGTCATTTGGATTTTTTTTTTTTTTTTGCATTTTCCCCCCAGTGGTCTTTTTTCAAATTTGATTAACTTGGAAAACTAGGTGGCCATCACCTATGTAATCTTGCAAAATATATTTGAAAGGAGTAATTTCCTACATATCCTATACAAATAGACCACAAAATGGGGTTGGTAATTTGATAATTTAATAGGAAAATCATTCTATTTCAGTGATAGTTAATTTACTCTGGTTGACCATTGGTAAGTAGAAAGGAAGGAATATGGAGGACCAGAGGGGAAAGTTATACCAAGAGCTTCAGCTAATGCCAAGGTGAAGATCAAACAGCAAACTTTCAGTCCTATTCATGATCATCTCATACTGCCTCCTTTTAAAAATAGATGAGGATGAGGGGGTGCCTGGGTGGCTCAGTCGTTAAGTGTCTGCCTTCAGCTCAGGGCCTGATCCCACGGTCCTGGGATCGACCCCTGCATCAGGCTCCTCCGCTGGGAGCCTGCCTCTTCCTATCCCACTCCCCCTCCTTGTGTTCCCTCTCTTGCTGGCTGTCTTTCTCTCTGTCAAATAAATAAATAAAATCTTAAAAAAAAAAAAACCAGATGAGGATGAACATCTAAATAAAAATGTATGAAAGGCAAGAGCAAGAGAATATAGGAACACTGTATATTGATTCAGGTCTAACAAATACAAAACCAGTCATTGGTGAGGAAAGGATTTTGGAATGGTCTTTAGAATTCTTTTAAATATATGCTTCTATAAAGTTGGCTGTAGAAAACTTTTTCCTGTGGAATATGGTGTTAGAGGTGTACATTCTCAAACATTTCAAAAGGAAGGAAATGGTTCCACTATATAATAAAAATCAGTATTGAGATTGAAGCAACTTGTATAAATCACACATTTTAGGATATATTCTGTACTTTTCTGACTAATAGTCCTAACAATCAGATAGATAGAAATGCAGGCATGAAACTGAAAAGATTTTGTAATTAATTATAATCTCTGGAGGTTTAAGTTTTGGATTTCCTGGTCTTCAATATGCTTAATTTAGTCCTTGAGATAAATAAATAGCTCCTTGTGGGGATTTCTAGCTTTTAGGTGTCTTTGTGCTGTTTGGGTACTATGGAGGTGTGTGGGCATAAGTCACCAGGAGTCACCCTTGCTTCCTTTTAAGGAATCTACTTATTTCTGTAACCTGAAGAATAGGTTTCTGAAGAATGGGTTTCTCCTTTTAAGCAGGGGTCATTTCACAAAGAAAATGGCTTCTCATATTTATTCGCATTTTTTCTTCTCTCACTTTCAAGAAACAGGGAAGAGTGGTAGGGTCTCATTCATTCAACAAATATTTGTTGAGTGCCTATATGCATCAGGCACTGTGCAAGGTACTATGACATAGTCTCTGCACTCATGGAACCTTCTGGAAAATGTAACAGACCTTTCCCAGATGGCCTACAAGGCTAACAATTTTTCTCCTCAGAATACCAAAACAAATAGTATCAGTGTAAATGGCCTAATATTACACATAGAACTGCATTGCCAATTGGTCCCTAACTGTTCTGTGCAGTACACTGATATTAAACTAAATGTATTTATTTTGCCCTATTCACTGTATAATTTACCTAACACATTTTTTAAATTTTAAAAATAGGAGACAATTTAACAAGGCCAATTAGATACATGCTCATTGTGTTAGTTCCTGTCTTGAGAGTTTCTATGCCCATTACAGAGAGCTGTAA
Organism: Ailuropoda melanoleuca; assembly: GCF_002007445.2. NCBI lineage: Eukaryota > Metazoa > Chordata > Mammalia > Carnivora > Ursidae > Ailuropoda > Ailuropoda melanoleuca. The sequence continues at coordinate 169,910,533 of NC_048218.1, forward strand.
TGTGGTGTTGGCTCTGCTATCTGATGCCAGAGTCACTAATAGTCCATCACGGAGATTTCTTCCATGATGTAGAATTCTGAGCATTTCTAAATTAAGTCTCAGAGTCTTTAATATGTTTTGGAGGCATGTATATGATCCAATTAATTAGATTAATTGTAAAAGGATAATTACAAGGCCCACTTCACTAGTGAGTGTGAATATAGCCTGAGAAAACACAAACCTGGGGCCTGGCCAGGCTGTGTACCCAGGGGCAGGCCCAGGGATGGTGAGACCTAAAGCTTATGCGGTTGGAAGGAAGACGTAAGAAAAAATACAAAATTATGAATTAAAAATAAAATGAAGAAAATCTCAAGGTAAAAAATGTAAAAGTCAGCAGTTGTCACAAATATCATAAAATCCAGAATAACATAATTTTTTAGTTAGTTAACTGCTGGATCTTCGACCCCAGAATATTTTTCTTTTATGTCTTTGATCTGCATACTCTTTGGCTGCCTCTTTATGTGACATTTTGTGTTATACTTTTCTGCAGAGAGAACAGGAAGTTAACTTTGTAATTTTTCTGGCATGGTTAATCAAATTAGCCCTCCCCCCTTTTATTTTTTGCTAGTCATAGTTTTAAAAAGCATTTGTTAGCCTCACAACTTGCTATTGGGATTGTTGTATAAAATTTTAGAATTGTCAAATTTAGGGAAATTGCCATCAAATTTATTTCAGGGTTTTTCCAATTTTCTTGTGAAATAATGAATCCTAAATATTCTTTGAATTGACAGCACTCACTTACCAATTGGTCACTGATGTCCTTGTTTCAGTTGAGCATTATGAGTTTTATGTGCTCTTCAACCATAGCAGTAATTTCATGTAAATGGGCCAAAAAGGACAACATCTTTTTCTGATACGCTTATATGATTTATTCTTCTTCATTAGACAGATTATCAAGAAATTTAAGAGGCTGCTCATTACTTTGATTCAAAATGTATGTCTCCTTGTTAAAGAATTAATGATTTTTTGCATGCTTAGAAGAATGTTTTTGTTTGAAATTTGCTTCTTTGTGTCAGAATAGTTTCTATCTTGATGACGTCTCAATAGTTTATTTTTGCTTTTGTTTCCCTTGCCTCAGAAAACTTATCTAGAAAAAAAGTTGCTTTAGCCAATGTCAGTGAGGTTACTGCCTATGTTCTCTAAAATTTTTATGGTTTTAGGCCTCACATTTAGGTCTTTGATCCATTTTGAATTTATTTTTGTGTTTGGTGTAAGAAAGTGGTCCAGTTTCATTCCCTTGCATGTTGCTGTTCAGTTTTCCCAGCACCATTTGTTGAAGAGACTGTGTTTTTTTCCATTGGATTTCTTTCCTGCTTTGTCAAAGATTAATTGACCATAGAGTTGTGGGTTCATTTCTGGGTTTTCTATTCTGTTCTATTGAACTGTGTGTTTATTTTTGTGCCAATACTATACTCTTTTGATAACTACAGATTTGTAATATAACTTGAAGTCCAGAATTGTGATGCCTCCAGCTTTACTTTTGTTTTTCAAGGTTGCTTTGGCCATTTGGGTTTTTTTTGTGTGTGTGTGGTTCCATACAAATTTTAAGATTGTTTGTTCTAGCTCTGTGAAAATTGCTGTTGATATTTTGATAGAGATTACATTAAATGGATAGATTGCTTTGGGTAGTATAGACATTTTAGCAATTGTTCTTCCAATCCATGAGCATGGAATGTCTTTCCATGTCTTTGTGTCACCGTGTCACCTTCAATTTCTTTCTTCAGTGTTTTATAGTTTTCAGAGTACAGGTCTTTCACCTCCGCATCAAAATAAAAACTTTCTATACAGTGAAGGAGACCATCAACAAAACTAAAAGGCAACCCACAGAATGGGAGAAGATATTTGCAAATGACATATCTGATAAAGGGTTAGTATCCAAAATATATAATGAACTTATAAAACTCAATATCCAAAAAATAAATAATCCAATTTAAAAATGGGCAGAAGACATAAATAGACGTTTTCTCAAAGAAGAAATACAAATGGCCAACAGACACATGAGAAGATGCTCAGCATCACTGATCATCAGGGAAATGCAAATCAAAACTACAATGAAATATCATTACCCCTGTCAGAATGGCTAAAATCAACAACACAAGAAACAACAGGTGTTGGTGAGGATGTGGAGAAAAGGGAACCCTCTTGCACTGTTGGTAGAAATACAAACTGGTACAACCACTCTGGAAAACAGTATGGAGGTTCCTTAAAAATTTTAAAAATAGAACTAACTTATGATCCAGCAGTTGCACTACTAGGTATTTACCCAAAGAATACAAAAATACCAATTAAAAGGGATACATGCACCTTGATGTTTATATCAGCATCATCTACAATAGCCAAATTATGGAAATAGCCCAAGTGTCCATTGCCTAATGAATGGATAAAGAAGATGTGGTCTACCTATAAAGGAATATTAGTCAGCCATAAAAAAGATGAATTCTTCCTATTTGCAATGATGTGGATGGAGCTAGAAATATTATGCTAAATGAAATAAGTCAGTCAGAGAAAGACAAATACCATATGATTTCTCTCATATGTGGAATTTAAGAAACAAAACAAATGAGCAAAGGGAAAAAAAGAGAGGCAAATCAAGAAACAGACTCTTAACTCAAGAGATGGTTACCAGAGGGGAGGTGGGTAGAGGGATGGGTTAAATAGGTGATGGGGATTGAGGAGTGCACGTGTTGTAATGAGCACTGGCTGTTATATGGAAGTGTTAAGTCATTATATTGTACATCTGAAATGAATATAACACTGCATGTTAACTAACTGGAATTTAAATTAAAACTTTAAAAAAATTATATAAAAAATAAATGGCTGTACCGAAAAAGCAGGAATAGTTTTATTGATTCTATACAAAAATAAATTAAATGTCCTTATTTCATGCACTTACAATTCATGTGCATTAGAACTTGCATTTGATCAGTGGTAATGAGAAATGGAACTCCTTCTTATACTTCTTTTTTTTTATAAAATTTTTTATTATGTTATGTTAGTTACCATACAGTACATCCTTCTTATACTTCTGATTGGAAGAACTTTCTGTAGAGTAGCTTCTGGCTCCAGACATTTTAAATCTCATTTCTCCTCCATCACCCACATATTTCAAGTGTCAAGAGCTGTGGACTTGTTCCCATCACACATAGCTCCTCTGGCCTCACAGCTTCATATCACATGGGGAGTCAGCGCAGAGAGCCATAAGAATGTTCCTGAAAGCTATTCTTTCTAGGACAGCTGGGAACCAGACTCTGCATGAAAGTAACTGTGAATCAGAGAAACATACCTTACTAAACCCAAATCATGTATCCTCAACTCAGTGTCCCCTAGGTCAGTGGTTTTCAGCTGGGGAGATTCTGCACTCCTCCTCCTACCCTCAGGGGACTTTTAGAAATGTCTGGAGACATTTTTCATTGTCACAACTGAGGGCATAGGTGGTACTCCTGGAATCTAGTGGTAGAGACCGGGGATGCTGCTGAACATCCTTCACTGCACAAAATAGCTCTCACCACAGTTATCCAGCCCCAAATATCAACAGTGTGAGACTAGTAAATTCTAACTAAATGGATCCCCCCAAAGCCACAGCTACTCCAATGCCATCTGATGTGAGCAGCAGTGTGACAGAGGGGAAGTCGAAGTGGAAGTGACTGTGGTCACAACTGTGGTTAAAATATTTTACTTCTTCAAATATTGGGAAACAATGACCGTGTGAACACGTTCCTTGATCTTGGAAAGGGGCTGGGGAAAAGTAAGGTGCCCTGAAGCTTCAGCTTCTTTAGTTTCGTGGTAAAGCCTCTTCTTTGATGCTTTGTGTTGAATCCTTTCTTCCCTCCGCCGTGTCCTCCAAAAATAGAATGGTTGTTTTCCAGGTAAGACGGGAAAATTCCGTAAGCACTGAGCAGCGGCTTTGCCATTTTCCAGCCAAATAACGATCTCCTGGAGACAGGAGGGACCAGTGGCTGGCCTTCAGTTTTCACCTGATCTCTCACCGATTTCTCATGGGCCCTACTTCTTGAGGACGATGTGGGTTTCCTTGGCTGGGAAGATATTAGCACTTTATACACTTTCCTTCACCAGATGTTTCCTCAAAGGTATTGTCTTTACTACATCTGAACCCACAGAAGCTCTTTAAAATAATGTTTTTCCCCATCTGATGGTAAAAACAACCCATGTGTATGGAAGAACATTTAGAAAGTACAGAAAATATAAGGAAAATTAACACATTCTGAAAACACCGCAACTGTCACGACTGATCGATGTTTTGGTATATTTCCTTTTAATAATTCCCTGCAGGGTGTGTGTGTGTGTGTGTTTAATTAATATATCAGATAGTTTTTTCCTTCTCAATGTTTTCTTTTATATATTTTTATTTTATCTATCATACCTTCCCTGTCATTAGATATTTTTTGAAAAATATGTTTTGTCATGACTATATGACATTCCATCCTGTGACTATCATAATGTATAGAAGCATTTTTTTTCTTGTAAATATATCTACACCCACCCCTAGTGTTCCCACTTCTATGAATAATGTTGTAACGAACATCCTTGTACATAAATCTTTGCCTATATCTTGATTCTCTCTCTAAAATAGATTCCCAGAATTGGAGTAACTGGGCTAAAAAAAAAAAATGAACATGTAAGGTACTTGCACTGAAATTATCAAATTACTTTCCAGGCCACAGTGTAATTTAAATGTTATTCCTAATGTCATCTTAATGATTAAGAGGAGGATTCTAAACCCTCAACATCCTACTTTAATGAGAAAATCAGATCTCAATAGAAATAGTCATTATTATATACAATGTATGAAACTGCCCTGCCAAGAGCATGTAATTTGGGCCTGAAGGTGACTTTAGACACTGCCTCATTTTATGTGGGTCTGAACTGAGGCCCTACAGAGATGAAGTTACTCACCTGAGGATGTACAATGGATCGGTGTAGAAATGAGGTGAGAACCCATGGTGCTAATGTCAGCACTTAAAATTTATAATCCTGTACATTTTATGTGATTTTCAACTTAACTAATTTGAATAGAGTGACCCTGCAAGACAGGAAAGTCAAGAGTTATGATGGCCATTTTACAAGTGAGAAAACTGAGGCCCCAAGAAATTGAGAGCCTTGTGCAAAGCCCTGTAGCTATTATGGTGGAGCTCGGATACTCTGCTCCACCCAGCCAGTGTTCTCAATCTTGGTGGTTCTCAATCTTGGTTCATCTTGGTGGTCCTGGAAAAATACTTATGCCTGGACTCTATCTCAGACCAATTGATCAGAATTTGGGGGATCTAGACTGAACACTCATATTTTTTAAAACTCTCCAGATGATTCCAGTATGTAGCCAGGGTTGAGAACACTGCACTACCTCTAGGACAGCATAAAATTTCATCTCTCCTGCCACCTCTGGTATTTTGATGGTCTTGCTTGGAGCCTAGTGTTGAGAAGGATTCTGAGGCTTCCTTGTCTTGTGAGCATCACTACAGTGTCTGCCATAAGCTCGGACTGGGAAGTGATACCACAAGTGTCCTTGCTACCCTGACACTATACCACATTGCCATTCCACTCATAGTTTCTAGAAAGTATATTCTCAATAAAGACATAGGAAGCTAAGGGCACAAATAAGAATTAGTGTTAGGGTATAAATGGCAAGCAGTTGCAAAAGGTCTAAAGCAAATTGCTATGGCATGGTACAGGTTCAAAAGTATTTTTTTCACAATGGTGATCCCCCTGCCTATGAAAAGAAACGTGAATTAAAAACAGCATTGCCTTGAGTTAACCTTTAATTTCATAGGGTTGGAATTGATTCTGAAACCTTTCATGGTATATTCTAAACAAACTGGGAAAGTTAAGGACAGAAAGCTCAATGTGGCTCTTTGGAGCTATGTTCGTTTGCTAGGGCTGCCATAACAAAATACCACACACTGGGTGGCTTACACAACTGAAATTTATTGTCTTATAGTTTTGGAGGCTGGAAGTCTAAGATCAAGGTGTTGGCAGGGTTAGTTTCTTCTCCTTGGCTTTCAGATGGCTGCCTTCTTCTGTGTCCACATGAAGTTTTTCCTCTGTGCATGCACCCTTGGTGTGTCTCTGTGTATCCAAATTTCCTCTTCTTTAAAGGACACCAGTCAGATTCCATTAGGAACCATCCTAACAGGCTCATTTAACTTAATCGCTCCTTCAAAGGCCCTGTCTCCTAATACACTCATACTCTGAGATACTAAGGATTAGGACTTCAGCATAAGAATTTGGGTGGGGGAGATACAATTCAGCCCATAATAGGGTGAATCCTTGTAAAATGTTGAAAAATAATTCCTATCCTTGTTTATCAGGCTCTCAGGCTTTGGGTTGGAACAGTCTTAACCAGGGCAGTTTGCTTCTCAGAGGACATTTAGCAATGTCTGGAGACGTTTTTGGTTGTCATAACTAGAGGGAGCGGTTGCTCATGGCATCAAGTATGGGATGCTGATAAATATCATACAAAACACAGGACGCCCTCAATAACAAAGAACTATCTCGTCCAAATGTCAATGGTGTTGAGGCTTGAGAAATCCTGAATTAGAGAGACCTCAGTTGGAATCTCTGTTATGATACCTAATAGGCATGAGGCCTTGTAACACACTCCATCTTTACGAATACCCTCATCTGTGGAGTCCTCACAGAGGGTTAGATGAGATAATCTATTACAGCCTGTAGCACACGGCTTGACTCCTGGAAGCTCTCAGCAACCTGTAAGTGCTTTATAGATTTCTCTCCCGACAGATGCCTCACTGGAGAGCTCAAGTGAGAATTAGAATTGGGAGGTGTCCAGTGGGAGGCAAGAGGAAGGGCCACGCCAGGCACAGGTAGGTAATCAGGCCACACGAAGGCAAAGGCCAAGGCTTGCAGAAATATATTGAATTCCGTATTTTCTTTGGATGTTTTCCAGTTTCAAATATGTCTACTTCATTGGGCGAAATATGGCCTGAATTAGGGACAGCCTTTTCTCTGAACATAAAAGGTTACATCATGCATTTCCATTTCCAGGATCTGTGCAGCCTGCTTCTTCTTCCTCGAAATCATTTAGAAAGACGTGTCAGGCACATCAGATTTCCTGCTCGCAATGTCAGGTCTGGAAGGCCCCTGAGGGGGAGGAGGGAGAGGCAGAGGGGTGGAAAGCAGTCTATAGAGGGGAGGGCTGTTTGAAACACACCAATACTCTCAGAGTTTTCTGCTAATTAAAAAGATATTAGAATGCATTTCTATATTAAGACCCACACTGCATTTTACGGAAAGGTTTAATTACCTGGGCACTAAAGTAATCTTTTTATGCTATTACATTAGCTTCCTTCAACCTACACAAAATGTGGTCCCTAGGCCAGCAGTACTTGCTTCACAGGGTCTTTGTTAGAAATGCAGATTCTCAGGCTCCACTCCTGAGCACCTACCTGGTGAGGCAGAACCTGCATTGTAATAAGACCCCAGGTGATTCTCTGGCCCGAGAAGCATGCTCTAGTCTCTGTGGTATGGTTCCCTCTCCCTTTTACTGGAATTTTGTCTTTCACCCTGCTTCCCTGGCTCACAGACTTCTTATGCATCTGTCTTTTACTGTGAGCCACCTCAGTCCTTTTTGGGCTTCAGTGGGGTATAAATATTTAGTACGTGTAAAGTGTCATCTGTCTTCCAAACCAGGGTCTGGCATAGAACTCTTCTTGTTTTGATCTCTGCTTTACAGGTTAGGAGCAGAGGCTCAGAAAGGATGAGCCTGACTGAGGAAGGCAGTGCTCAGCCGTGGCTTTAAGGGCTTCATTAGCTCCTTGTTACTGCCCCCAAGCCACCACTACAAATTATCTAATAATAATAATAAAAGGGTGATCATTTTGCATAAAATTGCACATGATAAATTGTGCAAGTTGCACAAATCCACTTCAAGACATTCCCCTCTCACCCCTCCAGCCCTTTCAACTTGCTTGTGGTCCCTGTTGCCCTTCCAAATGGAACTTGGAGAGTGACACTGCACCCAAGGCCATTTCTTTCCACCACCACGTTGCCTCAACGTTTCTTCTGGAGACTAAGGAAGAAAAAGTTTTAAGTAACTTCCCAAACACTTTGAATCAGGAAGTATTTTGGAAATTTCCTACAGCATTATGAGGGATCTTCCAAAGGAAATTGACTAAAGGGGGGCTGTGAAGGTCTCAGATATGAAGAAGTCAAGAGACCAACAGTGGGAGTGTAGCAAGCAATTGCAAGGAGAGCTGGGACAATAGTGTTGCACAATCATGTTAGAATCCTAGCTTTGCAAGTTTACTGGAAACCAGGTCATGGGCAAGTTCATCTCACTGAGCATTCTGTTTATACATTCATGGAGTGTGGATAATTGTGCATCTCAGTTGTTTTTTGTGGCTGTGTAATCAAGGACCTGGCACATAGTGCAAGCTTAGTAAATGGTAGGTCTTTTTTTTTTTTTTTAAGATTTTATTTATTTACTTGACAGAGAGGGAGACAGCCAGTGAGAGAGGGAACACAAGCAGGGGGAGTGGGAGAGGAAGAAGCAGGCTCCCAGCGGAGCAGGGAGCCCGATGTGGGGCTCGATCTCCGGACCCTGGGATCACTCCCTGAGCCAAAGGCAGACGTTTAACAACTGAGGCACCCAGGTGCCCCAGTAAATGGTAGTTCTGATGACAACCATGTTGATGATGACAATGATGATGGTAACTTGAAAATCATCTGAATTAAGAAACATTAAAGGCCTATGATTGTTCAGCCCTGAGGAGAGAAGTGCCTTAGAAACAGACTTCATTCAAACAGTTTTTCACATGAGAGTGGTGCTGGCTTTTTCTATGTCCTAATAGATCAAGTGTGGAGACCACGGAGACCAAATGAATGCAGTACATAAGAAAACGTGCCTGGAAATTAGACAGCCTGGGTTCAATCTGTGTCTACCACACCCTAGTTTCAAAAAATAATCAAATTGGCCAGTCTAAGTCTCAATTTCCCCATCTGTAAAATGGGCATAATAATACTAGGGGACTCAAAACATTTTTTTGAGGAACGTGCTTAACACAGTGCTTCGTCTGAAGTTTGATTGCTATTATTTGCATTTACATTTAACTACCCAGCCAGCTTTTCCAGATCTGATTAGAGTGTTATGGAATGGCCTATAGAAAGACTTTGCAATGTTTCCCTCTGAGAAGGCATTTAATGAGCAAGGGAAGTTGTCTTAGTGTGGAAGAGTTCAGATGATGCCTAACTACAGTGGAGACTCAGACAGAGAAAGAACCTACCTGGCTAGCCTCGTGCACCGTGGAAGCCTTTCTCATAAGCCTGAACTGCAGGGTTGATCAGCAGGACTGTTGCTAAGAAAACTGGTAATCTACTTCTTAATTTTTCTTCTTACCATATTGCCAAAGGACTATAGAATGGTCATTATGGGCCAATCTGTGTAATTTCCATGTACAATATTTAAATATTTTCAAGTTGGTTTCCATTTTGATAGCATGTTGTTCCTTCATGTTTATCAGCCTGTATAAGCAGAGGAAAATTTAGGGTGGGCTGTTGCAAAACAACCCTATGAACACATAGGTAGCATATGAATAGTGTGATTCTTTTCTGCTTTCCCCATTGTGTCAGATACAGGAATAGAAATAAGACCTTCACGATGACAGTTTAATATTTTTCCTCTTGCTCCTATGGCTTATTACCCATTTGATATATTTTCTGGGGAAAAAGGGGTATTGTAATTTTCTTTGGTGCCTACCAATTAAAGACTAAGCATTCTGATGGAGGGGTGTGGATCATGATCAGAAATAAATAGGGGCGCCTGGGTGGCTCAGTCGGTTAAGCATCTGCCTTCATCTCAGGTCATGATCCCAGGGTCCTGGGATTGAGCCCCGTGTCAGGTGCCCTGCTCAGCGGGGAGTCTGTTTCTCCCTCTCCCTCTGCCCCTCTGCCCACTTGTACTCTCTCTCTATCAAATAAATAAATAAGATCTTAAAAAAGAAAAATAAATAAACTTTGAAGCAAGCAATATCCTGTTTTTCTGAAAATAGTTTGAGAATAAGAAACAAGAACAGGAGAATGCAGAAAATATGATCTGTTATCTCAAATTGTTTCTAAAACAAACTATTTTCCAAAAGTAAAGATGAATTTTTTTTCTATTATGCAATTGCTCTGGCCTGCATAAATCCAGTGGGCAATTTCAGCTGGGCAGAAAATACCTAGTTTGTATAAGTTACAAGAAATACTGTCTTCATTTCTTTTTGACATAAAGGCCATTCATTAATTGATTTGTGAACTGATGCAGTCACTCATTGGACAATATCTATTGAGCATGTATTGTACAGAGATGAATGACCCTGCATGAAGGAATGCACACTCACTGGGACAACAGACATATGCATCCACAACTACTAGTATGGCAATTGGGAAGCACAGGTCTGCAAGCCCTGAGTAGAGATCCCCATCTGGTTTGGGACTCTCAAGGAAACTTTCCAAGAAGTGACTATCGAGCTGATTCTTGATGAATGAAGAATAATCAGTTAAGTTTTGGTGAAGTAAACGAGAAGAGAAAGGGGTTTTGAAGGGGAGAAAGAGCACATGCAAAGACACCGAGGTCAGAAAGTGTGGTGGGTTCACAGAGCAAAATGAAAAGCAAAGCTATTCCAGGAGGCAGTGGGGTGTCCCTGAGTGTCATGAACTGAATGCCGGGTAGTGCTATTGAAAGAGAGGAAAGAAAGAAACACACAGTCCTGTGACTCCTTAATAGATCCATGCCTCCACCAGATTTCAAGACATGTTTTCATATGTGTTTAATCCCACATTGAGAAGGGTCTATTGTTCTCTGTTCTCCAGGAAATGCTCCATAGTCAAAATATCACTTGACATTCCATCTTTTGCAACAAGCAGGATGGCTGAAGCTATACTTTGTCTTATAGTTATGATCCATGACAATTACATTACCAAGAATAACAGTCTTTAGAGCAAGATCCACAAATTTATCACTAGCGTTTAAATCAACGCCCAGTCACTTAAATAAATATCCACTTTGCTAAATTACTTTCTTTGTCAGTGTCAGGGAGAAAAGGAGTGCCTGAGAGCTTTTGTTTGACATTAGAAATGAAGACTCAAGGAGCTGGGATGGGCAAATTGAGAAATAAATTTCTCAGATAGTTAAAATATCAATGCTATGAAGTGAGAGGAGTATTTCTGAACATCTATGCGAAAGTATTTGGCTCCAGGGTGTGAACGAGTGCCCTAGTCATCTGGAGGTAGAAATCAGAAAAAGAAAACAGTTTAAAAGCACAAAACCCATTTTGACACGTGTCTGTTTGGAGCAGTTGGGAGTTTTGTGAATGCCTCGCCAGGTGGCTTTTTAAGCTCTCCCTAATCTCTAATGAGTCTGCTTTCTTCTCTCACAACTGGGGCAGCTGTCGCTCCTCTCAGACTTGGCAAAGGGTCTTGTTGATAAGGGAAAACCAATGAGGCTGAAAGAGCTTATGAGCGGCCCTTTTCCCTCTGTCTGCTAGGATGGTCTGCCCTTTAATAAAAGTAAGAGCCAACCTTCTGTGGTGGTGTCTCAGGCATTTTACAGATGTGATTTCATTTCATTCTGCATCAATATTATGAGATAGGTATTGCCATCCCCATCTTCACAGGAGGAAACTATAGTTCAGAGGAGTTTAACTAACTTGCCGAAGTCACCTAGCCAATAAGTGGTAGAGCTGGGTTTGAACCCAGGGAGTCAGATACCCAAACCTTGTTTTTCCAACATAGCGTGCTACCTCCCTGTGGTTTCTGGACTTGTAGCGTAGGGTTTGTGTTCCAACGTCTTAAATTCCTGAATCAAGTTTCTTAGAGCATTCTCTTTCCCACTGAAACAAGAGTTATCCACACAGAGAGAGGGGTAGAGATAAAAATTTAAAAATCCTAAAACTTATGCCGAAGAAGCTCTGGCTACAGAAAGTATCCATGAATCTTCCACTATAGGCAAAGTGGTTTTGTGCAAGTCACTTAACTTCTCTGGTTCTACAGATGTAAGCTGAAGAATAGGGTCAGATGTTCCCTGTGTTTTGTTTAGGCTTCAAATCTATAAATCTGATTTACTCAGCAAAGAAAGCTTGGGGGGTTGAGGGATAGGCTTCACAGGTAGTGCCTAATTTAGTTTGGGGGTTTATGTTACAGGAATATGTTAGTTGGGGCTCTTTAGGCTGCGATTATAGAAAGCCAACCTGATCTGTGCTGTTTATGTTCAAACTGGGTGATTTTATTAATTTCATGGTTGACGAACACCATGAACTCTGAAGTAGATGGCTGGCCTTGAGGAAGAGATTTTGCAGCTGGGGCACTGAGAAACCCTCAAGTCCCTGCCCTCTTGGCCTCTCTCCTCTGCCTCTCCTGGGTACTTGTTTCCTCTTTCTTACAGAATAGTCTTCCCTGTTTAGCTGTCCAAGTGGCAGAAAATCACTGGCTCTTAGATCTGATCCAAATTTTGCAGGAACTGATTTCCCTGGCTCGGGTCCCATTGGACCAATTGACAGCACCCAGATGGTGGAGTCATATAGTAGGGACAAGTTGCTCCCCTCCATCTTGGAGAGTAGAGAAGAGCCATGAGTTGATAATGAACCAGGTTGAATCATTCCAGGGGATGAGAATCATGGCTCCCATTTATCTGAGGTGATGTCTAAGATGATGAGATACTGAAGGCTCTGACGTCATACAGCAAATGACTAGATGGATGAAGAATAGAACACAGATTTTAGCTTTTAGTTTTCTCTGCCTACTTGACTGTATTTCATTAGATCTCCTGGGGGAATCTACTACCTTATTTGGCTTGACTGTGTAACTGCTTTGAGTGGTAATTCTAAGTACCAGAAGAAGGAATCTAAAGAATTATACCCACTCCCCTCTCCAAAAGGTACACCTTTTCCTATGCACATTTAGTTGATCCAAAGTAAAATTAAATTGAAATTGTCCCTTTCCACAGTAAGCTTTCATTCAAATGTTAAACTTATAAGACTGTTAGGAAAGATTTTATCAAACCATTTCGGAGGTGAGCAATAAATAGATCCACATTTCTTATAAAGCTTAAACCTCATACCTCTCAGCCCTGAGAGTATGGCTGCAAGGAATCATTGTGGCTTTCTTAAAAGGCCTTACGTCTCTACCAGTAGGATGTGATCTTGTTTGAGGGACCCAGGCACTTGGAACTATGGAAGAATTTCCTTTGTGTGAAACTTAGCTCAAACATGCTCTGTCACGCTTGATGGAGTTGTTTATGGGCTACTTCCTTTCAACCCCAACCAGCAGGCCCATGGCTGCATTTCACAAGCTATTAAAAACATGAGTGCTCTCTTTTTTTGTGTGTGTGGCATCTAACCATTTATTTTGAATATTACATATTCGGAAAAGCATTCAAAATAGAAAATGACGGCTTTGGGGGATTCTGACTATGCCCTGAGTAAACTAGATCCATAATCTGAAACATATTCACATTATGCAGGAATGATGACCATGGTCTATTGCCATGACTTTTTCAATACTTGATAGCTTCATTTTTCTGTTTTCAGGGAATTATGTTTTGATTTCTGTTTTCCATAGACAGTAGCAGACACTCACCTCCCTTAATCATTCATGACCTTCCCTCACTGTTTTTATTTTGGCTCCAAAGAGTTTCTCCTTCTCCAAAAATACCCTCCAGAGCATTCAACATTTTTCTCAGTTATCACTTAAACCAATACAATCTTTTGTTAAATTAAATTCTCACAGTTTATGAAACACTTTTAGGAACATTTTATCATTTGATCCTCTCCTAAACCTTGTGAAATAGTTATCGTTCTCATCTCCATTCTACAGATGAGGAAACTGAACTTTAGAGAGTCACTGAAGGTCACAAAGGTGGGATCTGTGCCAAGGGCTTTTGTCTATAGAGCCTGTGCTACTTAATCTTTCATTTATTCATTCATTCATTCATTCATTCATTCATTCATTCAGCAATAGTTTAATACGGTAGTATGGCAAACAGATAAACCAGCACACCCTGCTTCTAGATGCTCTAGAGGCTCAAGAAAATCTAATGGAATGTGATAGATCTTCTGGTAGGGTTTGGACATTGGGTTTGCCCAAAGAGGTTCGCTGTGTTGTGTCTGAAAGCAACACACTTGACTAGTTGTGAACTATTCCTGTAAGTACTTGACCATGTGTTGCACTAGGCCTGTAGCTTTTTCCAATGAGAGCTAAAAGCATGTGGATGACTATAGAGCAGAGAGGGAGGGGACTCATTAGACCTTCTATTTGGCTCAACTGACAGAATTTCAACCACAATATTTTGCTGATGACAAGACACACACTGTGCTTTCATCTTTCTTGCCTTTCCTTCAAGCTTATTCTCAATGGCAGCTGATTTTATTTCTTAGTAGAAAGACAACTATGTTCATTTCCTCTACTTCTAGCTAGAGGTTGACAAACTTTCTGTAAAGGTCCATAAGAGCAGGACCAGGTGAGTGAGGCACTTGCATCAGGTAAAAATATCGGAGGGGGAAAAGAAACAAAAACAAAAAAACAAAAACAAAAAAACCTCAGTAATTAAGATAAATAATATTTCAATATAATATTTTAAAAAATCAAAATCAATACAAAAATCCATAATGAACAGCATATCAAAAATTTCAACAAAGATCAGATGAGCTGCAGTGCTGTGCAGAGCCATGTAGGAGCCTGGAACAAAAGGAACAGTGATACCAAGCCTTTGATGGAGCATTGAAATCCTATGCAGGATTGGGTCTTCATTGACCTGTTGTTCCCAGGACACTTCAAAATGCTTTTTCTCAGTGGGTCTCCTTGGGGAATCTCTTTTCTTTTAAGCATGTCTCACTGCTCCTAACTATCCCCAACTTTGGAAAACCCAATTTTTGACTTTCAAGGAAACCTCAGAGTCTAGAAAATGTTTCTGAGGTTTTCCTAAGGCATGTGATCATTCCTAAAGAGCTGGGAAGACAGGAGCATCCACGGCTTCCTGGGGCTTAGAAACCCACTAGAGATGTCATTATACTTCTGGAGGTAGCAAAAAGAAGGCACTTGGGCATCTCTTCCCTTATGAATTCTTGTTTGATCCTGAAGTCAGAATTCAAAAGGTGTTCTTCATTTACACTACTAACATTTAACCCATTTTTGAGTAATCATAAATATGTTTGGTTTATTTACAACATCCTCTTAGTAGATTTTGAAATGTATTATAGATACTAACACTGGAAAACGAGGTTAGGGTCACTTCACTGGTATGTTTGCTTTGGTCCTCCTTCTGTTGGTTGTTAATTAGGTAAAAGAAGAGTGCTGTAGTCTGAATGTGTCCCCCTAAAATTCATTTGTTGAAACCTAACCCTAAAGGCAATGGTATTAGGAGGTGGAGCCTTTGGGAAATGATTAGGTTATGAGGGCCCCAGATTTATAAGGAAGATGTGGCATATATACACAAGGGAATACTACTCAGCCATCAAAAATATGAAATCGTAACCATTTGCAATGACGTGGATGAAACTGGAGGGGATTATGCTAAGTGAAATAAGTCAGTCAGAGAAAGACAATTGTATGATTTCACTCATATGTGGGATTTAAGAAACAAAACAGATGATCATAAAATAAGACAGAAAAATAAAATAAGACAAAATCAGAGAAGGAAAAAAACCATATGAGACTCTTAACTATAGGAAACAAACTGAGGGTTGCTTTAAGGGAGGTGGGTGGCGGGGTGGGGTAGCTGGGTGATGGGCATTAAGGAGGGCAAGTGATGTGATGAATCACTAAACTCTACATCTGAAACTAATAATACACTATATGTTAATTAATTGAATTTAAATAAAATTTTTTAAATGAAATAAATTTAAATAAATGAATAAATAAATAAATAAATAGAAGAGGCCTGAGAAAGCTCCCTTGCCCCCTCCACCACATGAGCTTACAACTAGAGGGTGCCATCCCTGAACCAATGTCATGGAGAAGCTGTTCAGGGTGTCCATTTTCCATCCCCAGGTCAGATGAACAGAGGGCTGCATGTTGTATACAAGTGAGGGGCTGTTTTCCTATAAACTCACATCTTTAGATGAATCAACATCTTTATGTGAATAACTCTTTCCAGCCATCCTCTCTTCCTGGCAGTAGGTTCCTCTGAACCCCACCACACACTATGTGTGGTCTCTTTCATGTACCTGCTGCCTGTGCACTGAGCCTCATGTCTGACCTTCAACATGGAAATCCGTTACAGGTATGGTGGACTTAGGGGCAAGAACTGCATTCCTGTCTTCAGTCTCCAGTCTCCAGGGCTGGGCTTCTTTAGCACCTCTTGGTTCATATCTGGGTAAACAGCATTTTGCCTTCTTGGGCAACCTGTGGTGCCACAGCTGCTTAGAGAGTTTCAGCTGTCATTCTATGTAGAGGGACCACATTTTCTAATATAAAAATTTGTTGAACTCTAGTTTGTGCGCTATGACCTTACATTGCAAGAGAATACTTTAAATTAGGATTCTCTAGGGAACTCAGTATGAATCTATATATTTTTGATAAATGTGTGGATTTAAAAATTATTAATTTTTATTATGATATTAGGACTTATATTGATTTCACAGGTAACAGTGATATATGTTGCCGGCAAACATTTGCATAATCATGTTAGTATTTAACTCATTTGGGGGGAAAATAAGCATTCTTCCTTGATCCTGAACTTTATATCAATACCTTCTCCTTGTCAAGGTTAACTGTCTTTGAGTTATGTTTCAGAGCTAAATCTGCTTGATTTTACAAAAAGAATCAGCACATAAATGTGCATTTTTAATACTTACAGGGGACTCTTTTTTTCTCTAAAATGTAGCAGCATTATAGTCAAGCTGAGTGAATCAGATTCTGCCCAAGGTTAGGAAGACTTTAAGGACAGATCCAGTTAATGCCCTTGAGTTCTAAGTGGGGGTGTCCCAAGAGTAACACACCAGGAGAGGAACAGAGTTATAATGGGAGGGAACGGCTTCTCCTGTAGGCTCTGGTCAGCTCAAAATAGCAGTGCAATAAGTACTCTCACTGGTTAAAAAAAGGAAAAGAAAACAAGAGATAGATCTCCTCTCGAGCTCATAACCTCTTGACAGTTTGTGCCATTCTCTATTAAACCCGTGTGACTTGAAAAGTAAAACCGGTGCGGTCTTGTGAGATACGACAGTTATTCCTGCATCCTGGTTTTCTGTTTGCCTTTTTCTCTTTCTTTACCATTAAAATAAATGTCTCTTTCACGATGTTTTGTACTCCTACAAATTGCCCACAGACAAAGCAAGAAATGACTTTTTTTCCAAACCTATTCTTGGCATAAAAATATGAATTGATGTGTGTCTGATTTGAAATGTACAGCAAACAAGGAAAGAAAAGCCACTGGGCAATTCTTAACCTCCCGCTATAACCCCCCCAGCCCAGATGCATTGGATTTTCCCACTGAGAATTAGGGCTGGGGAGGGAAGCTGTAAGAAAATCTACACTCACAGTATTACCTCCTGTGTGGTGGACAGGAGGGGTGATTTAGGGGACATGCCAGTGTTTGTTTAACTTTTTAAAAGCTGACCGAAGTGTAATGCAGTATCCAATCAATATGCTTGAGATGGATTTCCAGTAGGGGAAGTAGGCTTAATTCCTAGGTTTCCTCCTATTTCATGGGGTCATCGCAAAAAAAGACTGATGTGTTTGGTAAGATGGCTGCATTCACAGAGAGATAAGTGAACTTCAGTCTTCATTCATGGTTTTTGACATGAGTTTCTCCTCAAGTGAATTTTTTCAGAGACCTTTGTCAGGTGTTTGAGAACCTTCCCTTCCTTGGGTGGCTGTGCGGCTGCTGGAAGAACGGGGGCTTTGGAATAGCAGCCCCAGACCTCAGAGTTTGTTCCAGCACTTCCTATCTGTGTGACCTTGAGCAAATCACTTCATTTCTCCGAGTCTCAACTTTTCCATCCCATCTATAATATGGGTAGACTAATTCCCTGTGCACAAAATTGTTGTGAGGATAAAGGGAGAGGATGCATGTAATGTGACTGATGTTCATTCATTCCCTCACACACTCTCCCTTTTAAATATTTCTAAATGATATTTCTGGGGGGAAAAAAGGTAAATTAGCCAAATAATTGTGAATTTCTAAATGAGGTTTGTTTACTAGCATTATAAACACACATATTTAATATTTTAAAAGAGGGGGAACATATTGAAAGAAATTCAGCCACAAATCTAACTTACTTTATTTGAAGATATTTCAATTTTTATTTATTTAGATCTGGCTTTGCTATTTAGTCAAGGGCTTCTCCTCTCTAGCAAGCATGTGCCATTGTACTGAATATGTACTGTGTTTTGTATTTACAAACTTCAGACAGCTAGAACACTAGGGAAATGAACTGGTTTCAACCAAATTATGTTGCCTGTTTTTAAAAATCTTTCCGATTTGATAAATCAAGAAGCAGTCCAAGAAAGTTGGATGCAGCTTGGGCATTTTTGGCAAAGAAATCCCTATTCTACTTTGGAATCGGGTACAAAGAAGACACTTATCCCAGATAACACTTCTTTTCATACCTGGACTTCACCACAAAGGTGTGGTTCAGAATCCAATATGTTTTGGGGGTTGTATTTGCCAGCATAGTCAAATCTTGATGATTCAGGATCAAGAATACGTAAAATAGATATGAAATTCATGTAAAATCTCAAAGTCTCATTTTTAACCAATGATTCCAATTTCTCGCCACATCAAGCTATTTTTAAAACTCAAAGGGAAATGAAATACTTAGAGGTGAGATTTCCCTCTTTACTTTCACTTGACAAGCCCTGTGGAATCAGGCATTAAGAATATCAAGCAGGGCAAAAACAGAGCCAGGAGATGCAGCCCAGTGAGAGAGAGTTGTGTCAACAGGAGTCAATGGATGCATATCCCTGCCCTGTTCTTACTAGCTGGGTAACAACTGACAAGTTATGTAAACTCTCCCACTCTCAGTTTTCTCACCCGTAACCTGACAATAACAAAAGCAACAGAAGCAGATTATTTACTTGCCAATTAATATGTCAAAATGACCAATTGGTTGAATATTGGTATTTTCTGCCTCTGTTCACATTTCAGTTATTTGCAACTTTCAAGGCACTTGTGAAAGCATTTTTAAAAGAATGTTTGTTTTAAAATCTTTGCTTTGTGACTTGCAGGATAATTTAGCAAGTTTTCATGTATTCTAATGCTTTCTTTGTTTGTTTTTGAGATTTCTTATATTTCTAACTTATTTTCAGTCACTGATGACAATAAATGAAGTTAAAAATAAAAGATAAATCTAAAAGAACAATTAAGACAAAACTAATAAAAGCAAAATATCAATAAAAAGAGTGTCCATTTTTGCCTCTGGAGCCAGTATTTCCACACATTTTTAAAAATTTTTATATTTTGCACAGTTTTTGCTAGATATTCCTGAGAAGGCCACTCGTGTTACTTTTAAAAATGGAATGTGCAATAAAAAGCTAGGGAATATTTGTTTAGACTATTTCCTGTTAGTTGAGCATTTTTCTCAAGATCATTACTATATATCTAGATGGTACAGGTCTTTCTATTGTGCACTTTCTAAAAAGGCAAAGTTGGAATAACTGCCAGAAAATGTGTTTAAATTATTTCAAAAGCAGGGGCACCTGGGTGGCACAGTCGTTAAGCGTCTGCCTTCGGCTCAGGGCGTGATCCCTGCGTTCTGGGATCAAGCCCCACATCAGGCTCCTCTGCTGGAAGCCTGCTTCTTCCTCTCCCACTCCCCCTGCTTGTGTTCCCTCTCGCTGGCTATCTCTGTCGAATAAATAAATAAAATCTTTAAATAAAAATAAATTATTTCAAAAGCAAAATACTTAGAAAGCAGTAAAATACCTAAAGAAGATTAATTAAAAATTAAAAATATAATTAAAATTAAGAAAATCATTCTAGGATGCACAGACATCCTCAATATGTGAATTACTGAACAGAAACAAGAATTTCTGAACCATTTAACTTTCAATCTGTTTACTTAGAACTGGACATAAAAACGTAAAACTCACAAAAAATATTGCCAGTCAAATAGTGTAGGCAGAATTGGCTAAAAGTGAATACAATATTTGAAAACCAATGATCTGGAAAATAGATAAAAATGTAAAAACACACATAAAATTTTGGTTTGCTCTCCAAATTAAAAAACCTGCAAAATGAATAAAAACTCATAAAGAGTACCAAAACTGCTTAACGATACATCAAAATTGACTAATGTATTAAAAAAAAATCTGTCTAGATTTTTACCTAATTAATCATTAAGCCAATTTGTTATTTTAACCAATTCGTTTTAAGCAATTCATGTATAATCATAATTTCCTATGATGGTGAATGAGGATGAAAATAGATGGTTTGTAAAGTAACTGGATCAAAATAGACAATAAAACACAGCTCTCCCTATTTTCTGAGGCTCAAAAAGCTTGATGCCAAAAAAGTATAACAAAAATTAGTGTAACAAATTGAAATAAGCTTTAGGATTTGAGGACTGCTGAGGAATAATTTCTGCAAATTATCTTTTATTCAGCACGTCTGTTGTTTGCATTCTTAATGAAACTGTTCTCTGGCAGAAAGAGAAATACATACATAGTTGAGTCAATCCTAAAACTCACCGTTTCGTCAATTTACACAATGAATATTTGGTAAGCACTCTTAGAGGAGGTATATATAATCAGAGGCTCATCGGCTTCAAGGCTGTTTTCTGCATTCTCTCCCTGGCCCTGCTGCTCTTGGTTTGTGATGACCAGCACTTGGACCACAGACGATAGTACCCAGTATTATGTGCAGTAATACCAGAATTTTTTATTATATTCTTACTTAGTGATATATACACACATATATCAGCTAAGCCAAATTATATCTCATGATTCATTTTCCTGTTTTTTTTTTAATACAACTTTTTGCTCTGTCTGTAGTTAAGAATTCTGTCATTTCCCACTCCAAAGAGAACTATCTTTGGGCCAGTTGCCCAGTCGTTATCCTGGAAATAGCCCCTGCCCTGCTATTGCCTGTTGTGTCATCTGTTTTCTGAAACCCATCTCTCTCTCTCGCTCTCTTTTAGGGCTGCTCCCTCATTTTGGTGAAATGTGTCCTCTGGTTAGCTCTTGAGAAAAATGTCCATGGGTATGTTTGAAACTTTGCGTGTCTTAAACTACCTTTATTTTATTCTTGCACTTGATTTACGGTTTGCCAAGGCATAGAATTCTCGATCTTTTTTTCATTCAGTATTTCCAAGCCTCATATTGCCTCTAATATTGTTATGAGAAGCCTGATGTCACTCTGTTTTCCAGTCCTTCCTGAAGCTTTTAAGATCCCTTTATTGCTAGCAATCTGGTAAATTCATGGTAATATGCCTTGGTGAGAGTCTTTTTTTATTTATTATGTTGACCACTTGGTGGGCCCTTCCAATTTAGCGTCTGGGACATTTTCTTATATTATTACTTTGATAATTTTCTTTTTGCTACATTCTCTAGTCTCTTTTCCTGGAACTTCTGAAAATTGGACTTCTTGAATAAATTCTCCACATCTTATCTTTTCTATTTATGCATCCTTTCAATTTTTGTCCTACTTTTGGGGAGATTTCTTTTACTTGACATTTTAACTTTTTGCTGATAAAAAAGTCAGCTATTAGATTTTTAATATCCAAAACCCCCTTCTTCTTCTCTCATTATTCCCCTTATATAGCAACCTGTTCATGTTTCGTTGTTTCTTTGAAATACTCTATTGCTTCAAGCAGTGTCTCTGTTATGTTTGAGTTCTCTTTTGTTTGTGTGTTTTTGTCTCCCTTGTTCATCTTGGAAGCTTTCCTCAATTGCCTAGTATCCTAGTATCCTTGGATGTCTTTTCCTATGTTAAAAGTGGGCTACTAAAAAGGTGACTGGAAATGTGTATGCACCAGGCCCTGCTGTCCTGTGGTGTAGTTGCTAACTGGCCTTTTCACTAGTGACTCAGATGTCAAGCTTTTTAAGGGGATGTTGCCTCTGAGAAAAATCCTCTATTTCCTGCCTAAGAGTTTTAAGCCTGGCTGCTGTTGTTCAGAGGTGGGTGGGAAAAGGAGCTGGGGGGTATCACTATTCAGTATTTAGACTTTCACTTACTTGCTATATTTTTAATCTGCTGTCCTGAATGTCTGGGTCCTTTCTTCATGAGCTTTTCTAGTTCAATTTCACCAGGGACTGTACCACTTATCTCTGGTCAGGGGAGGATTTCAGTTGGTAGGGGTGGAAACTGGAGTTATAACTGACTCTAAAATAGACTTCAGATAACCTCCCTGTTCTCATCATCCTCCCTGCTCCTGCCTTCTTGGTGTGTCCAGTACCTGAGCATTTCTAGAGTTTCACAGAATGGCTCAGTTTGCTTCTCATCAATAGAGCCATCTATAGGCACTTAGTCCAACCCTCCTGCACTCCTTTGGGGCCATCCTCTTTCTGTATATATCACAGAAGAAAGTAATAGATGTCTCCTAATACTGTTAAAGTTAGAGTTTGTGTTTCTCTTTCTCATTCTATTTACTGTCTGGAGATGATTTTTAAAAGGATAAGGAGATAGAAATGTCTTTACCATCTTGAAATGTGAAGATTCTGGTGTTGACTTTTATATCAGAATATATTGGAAGTGGAATATTGCTCTCTGTGACCAGAAATTAATATCTGGACACTAAAGAGACTGAGCAAAACTTCTTTCTTCTATTTATGATAATTGGATTTGGTTCTCATGGAATTTTGAACTTGTGCTGACTATTGACCCTATATTTAGTTGCCTTAGATCCTCAACGTCAAGTTGGTCAAATATCCCACGTATTTCTGAGAGGAGAATCGGTGATGAGGTAAACAGAGCCTCCTGGTCAATGGGCTCTTCACTGTGCGGGTCTCTCTTTCTAAGACCAGTTCCGCATGCTGCTTATGTCCATTTAGAAGAGTTAATACTCTTCATCTGTGCTTCCCATCTCTTAATCTGGTGCAAAGGAAAGATAATTTACTCTCTAATTATTTCAGAGTGTGAATCTTGATTGTTTCTTGTGAACTCTGTGAACTTGGACAATCTCAACAATTTTGCAAGCTCAGTGTCTTCTCTCATAAGCTGGGGAAACTGATACCAGAGTTACGGATAATATTAAACAAACGAAGAAGTTATTTCATTTATTGAGTTAACAAATATTTCCTAGACTTCTTTTAAATGCCAGGCATAATGCTTGGCATTGTGCAAAGATGCAACAACGAGTAAGCCAAAAATCCTTGACGGCAGTTGAGCAGGAGAGGGAAGCACAAGAGTGGTTATTAGGGTATAAAGTGGTGAGTCCTGGGACAGAGGGATGCATTATGGAAGCACAGATATGAGAAAGCAACCCAGCCCTGGGGGTGTGGGAGCATGTCAGGGATCGCTAGCGAAGGATGCTACCTGAGATTGACAGGCAGATCTTAACAGAAAAGCAGGAGCTACCCTGGTGAAGAGGAAATATAAGAATATTCCATGTTATGAAGACAGCATAAATACGGATTACAGAGGTGAAAATTGACATTGTTTGTACAGGAAAGTGAAAATGAGTTAGTGTTAAAGAATCTCCTAACAAAGACTCCAGCACTCCAGAAATGTTAGTCGCCTCCCTCCCCTGCAGCCCCTAAATGGGGTCTTACTGAAAATTCAAGGGATTCTCAGTTCTTGGAGCCAAGACACAAAGATATCTGTCATACATGTCTGGTGTAGCCACTGCGGGATGTGTGTGTTACACACTTCTACGTGTGTGTGTGTGTGTGGTGCATGTGTAGGTGAGCTTGTGTTTTGTTGTCCAAGGCTGCTTTTACATAGGTTTCGTTAGGGAGGCAGTTTCTTCCTCTTAGCAGTTCAGTTTGACCTCTGCCATTAGTAGATTAGATTAGAGTATAATCTAATATGCGTGTATATATAATACACACAAAATATACACTAATGTGGTCTATTAGGTTACACTCTGCTGTGCTTCTCTGTGAACTCTCTGTAGAATTCTCTATGAAAACAGCTGTCATGTTCTATGAAAGTCCTTGTGCTCAGACTGGTGCCACAAAGGGGACTTTTTCTCAGCACTGAGTTAGGTTTGCCTATTCCTGAATTCCCTGAAAAGGTATTCCTGCCAATGACTGCAATGGAATTGAGATATAACCCTCTCACTTGAGACATTTGGGGAATTCCAGCTCAATATTAAAACTCTGCTGCTGAGGCTAACATGGATTTTTCTAATTAGATCCTTCACAAAAGGGAATGGATTCATCACCTGTAAGTTCTCAGTCTTCTCTCTTAGAGTCAGAGACGAGGTGCCATGGACATCATACAAGTTCCTCTATTGGTTTTTATGGCTTTGCTTATATTTTCTATGGAGAGCATAGTGTGACTTCATCTTTGCTGGGCTTAGCTTATTTCAATATAGTGGTAAACATTTCCTGTCATTTAGTGTATCTATAAAACGATGGTAAAAATCATGGAGATAAATGTGGCCTCCATCATAGTTATTCTCTTGGGCAAGTGGATTCTGGTGTCAATGCTGCCTCCAGGTCCCGAAGCACAGTTATTGGATATTCTCAATTAATTTCATCCTTTTAAGGAACAGTTTCGTTGTGGAAATATCACAATCACGTCTTACGAATAAAGTGTGAAATATAATTTTAATTTATGCATGTGGTTTCACTATGAAGTAATGAGAAACATTTGTTTGGATACTTTGCAAAAATGGTTCTGAAAGTAGTTTTTAAAAGTTCCAGAAGAAAGTTTTTAGCACATTGGGAATACTTTTAGTTTATTCACTTGCTCATTTATTCATCTAATATCTCTCAAGGCCGATTATTATTGTTCTGATACCCTACTAGATACTGGGAATGAAAATAATGAGCGAGACAGTCTGTCCTTTGATGAGGGATCTACCCATTTTGGGTGGTGGGGTGGGGGAGGCATGAAAGAAAAACATGAAACATAGTATGATAAATGCTATTGTGTTGATACATTCTTATGCCTTCTATATATTATATATTATTCAATAGTAACCAGTTCCTGGGTTGTTAGGGAAGGCTGCATAGAGAAAATAAGGATCTCCTCCCAAGCTGAATTCCCTGAAGAACAGGACTGTGTTGGGAGGATTTAAGTTCTGCCTTTCTTTTAAAAGACAATACCATTACTTTGTAGATGTATTTATAGCGATGTATTTGTACTGGATATTTGAATTTCAAGTGGCATACCTATGGAAAGAAAGATTTCTGGACAAATTATAAAAGAAAGTCACCTGCTCCATTTCTTTCAGAAGTAGTAAACACTATGGTTATTTTTCTAAGACAAGAATAACATGAAAATCCTTTTCATATTGTTCAAATAAGAGTTGCAATTATTATTTCTACCTGTACCCATTTGTGCTTTACATCAGCTATCAAACACAAAGTCATCACAATGACTAACAGAGGTCTTCGAAGTCTTTTTTTCTTATAGCAAAGAATTCACGGGTTGAGATAAAAGAAAAGTAATAGAAATTATTGAAAAACATATTTTACCACACATTTTTAAGGAAATGCAATTTTATTACTTTAGGGTAAGATGGAGAAGACATACCCATTTGCCAAGTGAAAAAACCTTAAACATCTAAATTCTTTATTTACTTCTATTGATCTTGTTTTCATCATTTCATTCCTTTCTACGCTACTTTTTGTGTGGAGATAAAGACCTCAACCTAAGATAAATGTAACAAAATTCATAATTTATTCATTGATCAGAGAATTTTGGATGTGAAATATCTCCTTCTAGCCAACCCTGGGGTTGGTTGCATCTAGTACAGGTCTGAGAGACATTAAAAAGACACATAAGGCCTAGGTCCTTCCTTAAGAAAGAGAAGTGTAATGAAAGTCTCAATAAAGAAATGATACTGTCAGATTCATGTGAAAAGCTTGTGGTATACCTATGCTCTCTCATGCAAAGACTCTTAGAATATCGGAAGCCTGAGAAACCTTTCAAAATTGACTCACATTAGTATGGCATATTCATTTATTAGCTGCTAAGTGCAGACCTCACATTTGCCAGGCACTGAATTCTTGCCTTCATGATGCAAATGTACTAGTAGATTAAAGGAATAATTGTATTAGGCATGGTTTATGCTTCTTGGTGATGAAGCCACGTACACTAAAATTCAGTTTTAGAGCAGGGTGATTGCTAGGGCATGCGGCACAGAAAACAGTAAGTATGATGATGTTGGAGTTCTAAAATGAGACCCAGTTCATCATGATGATTGGTTTGAGTCTGGAAATCTCCTAGGATGGGAGAGCTAAGTTTACATGCTAGAAAACGGTGTGACCACAGCTCTGGAGTCGCCTCCTGACATGTTATCGAATTTCAGGGCCTGGACTCTGGCCTGAGAAGTGAGGGTTTATAATTACGTGTTTTCACATATGTTTTCCTGACTGCTGTATATGTTGGCTATTGTTTATATACACACTGCATAGGGAAAAAATATGCTTGACAAGAAAATTAACTAAAAGATTTTGATGTAAAAAATGACAGGCAGACTTGGGGCCTGAAATCTAGTGAGAGATATGGGTAGTGAAGGGTTAACGTGAAGGGGGGGGAAAAAAATCTCCTCAGATGTGTTTTTAGGTGTGTGGACTAGTCCTTCCACAAAGCCACCACACATGCAAACTTAACATTCTTTTTAAGTGTCGAACAATAGACACTCTAAGAAGATTACATCACATTGCGTGTTTTTGGTCAGGAGAAGGCATATTTGTGAATAGGATGGCCTGCAACGACCTTCTGCCACTTTAGTCCTGTGACTGACACGGACAAATAATTCCTCCAATGGCTACATAAGTAGGTACCTCAGCTGTTGTGTGTGGTGCACATGGCTGAGAGCCCGAGTGAGATATTTGTGAGGCTGGGGATTGGTCAGGCTGATGTTCAAGGTGTTCCTTCTTTGTTCCTGTTAAACCTCTTTCTTGCAGAATCTGTCCGATATTGAGAGAGATTATACTGAATCCCATTCAGTAAGCAACGAGGTGGTAACGTAACACGCTTGTGACAAGCTTTGGACTTAGCTTGCCCGTTCCTCACTGAATGATGTTTGGTAAATACCAAGAGACCAAAAGAAGTCCGGAATATTCCCCAAATCAGCCTGTAACTCAACTCTGCTTGTAGCAAGTCTAGATGAAAGACCCTGAGTTGTTACCTTTTTTTTCTCCTGCCGAACACTCCTCAGAAGTTGAAGGTAGAAAAGTGGAAACAGGAGTGGGGGCCAAAAAGCCCAGGAGAGCTGGAAGGTTTAATAGTAGGAACTAGGGCCATGCCAGGGCAATGATTGAAAGAGTTTTGTAACAATTCCCTGCTATTATTTTATTTTCTTTTAAATGGCAGATTCAAAATTTGAATTCCTTCATAGCTACCTCAGTCACCTCTTCTGCCTTGTTTAGAATCTGCTCTCATGGTCAAGATTAATCTCCAGGGGAAAAGGGTGATCATGAAGTGGCTTTCTCTTAGAGTTGTCTTTATTTCTGCATGTTTGGCCTCTGACATAATTACCTTTTCTAATTTAATAAACATATGGAATTACTTTTTCTAAACATGACTAAAGGGTCAGAGTTTATGTTTCCTTTAATAAGATTACAAAACTTCTTAAAGTTGAGAGTTTTTTTCACGTGATAAAAAATTCCTGGGAGATTCTTGATTTATTATTATTTTTGAACGCAAAGACTTGAGCACAATGTTTTAATTCTCATTAAATGCCTGTGTATAATTTTGACAATTCTTCATTTGATAGTTTATATCCTTAAGAGACATTACATAGTGTGCTGATCCCAGTTCCCCATTTTAAAGGTGGGGAACTTTATTTATAAATATTCTGGCAGTTGTTTTTAGATTTCATTTTATCCCAAACATCTAAATATAATTGTATATTTGAAAGTATCTCCTCAAATTCATTTTATTAGAATAAGATAAGAATCCCAAATATGCATATAGAATTATATACTTGCAATAAGAGTTGATTTGCAGGTGATTTTTTTTTTGTAGTAGAATTCTTTGCTTCATAAAATAACTTTCCACAGAGTTGATTTAAGTAGCATTCCTAGTTTGTTTAACGGAGCATTATATATGAAAAATTCCTAAACACTCTGATGTACATTTAATTTCTTAAGAACATTTCTGTGGAGTCAAGTGAGGCATTTATATATTTGTCTTTCATTCAGTGGATATTTTAAAGGTACTTTCTATGTGCTAAATGCTGGACTAAATAGTAAGTATGCTACAATGGCATACCCTCGAATTTAGTCTAGAGGGGAACATGGACATGTAGGCTGGGTTTACCATTGGACATGACAAGGACTGTGGTAAATTATGCATACAGTGTTGGGAAAGCATAAGAGAGGAGCATCTAACTCAGAGTAGAAGAGAAAGGTGGACTTCTTAAAGGGGGTGATATTTGAAATTAGTTTTGAAGGATGAGAGGTAGTTGAGTTAACCAGTGGAGTAAGGAGCAAGAACATTCTAGTTACAGAGAACAGCACGTAGGAAGCCTCCTTAAGGTATGATATTATCATGACACTGACCAGGACCTTTATGTGTAATCAAGAAGGTAAACATGGGAGAGTGATAGAAGATAAGAATATCGCTCGGTTTGTTTCCTACTCATTTATTACTACTCTGTCTCCTTAACAGCTTCCTGTTTTACCCCTAATTCTTAACTTCATACTTTCTGAGAGCTCAATTCTTAGTCCTCTCATCTATCTACATTCACACCGTTAGTGATTTCATGGAGTCTCATGGCTTTCAATGTCATCTCTGTGCCAAGAACACTCAAATGTAAATATTCTAGCCTAACTGCTCTTCCAAACTAAAAACTTGTCTACAAATTATCTTTCTGACATTTCTATTTGGGTGTTTAGTGAACCTTTCAGAATCAACATGTCCAAAACTCAGTTGTTCATCTTCCCCCCTCTAGGCTGTTCCACCCACAGCTTCCTCACCTCCATTGATGGCCGCTTCATTCTTCCAGTTGCTCAAGCCAGAATGCTACAAGATACTTTTTCCTGTAATTGAGGTAAGTTTCACAGAATATAAAATTCATTGTTTTAACCACATTAATGTGTACAGTTTGTACATAATGTGAAAGTATCACCACTATCTAATTCCAGAATATTTTCATCATCCCCAGAAATAATCCTTTAACCATTACCAACCATTACCAATTTTCTCCAGTTCCCCAGCTCCTGGCAACCACAAATCTACTGTCTGTAGCAATGGATTTGCCTCTTCTGGACATTTCACATAAATGGAATGATGTAATATGTGACCTTTTGTGTCTGGCTTCTTTCACCCAGTGTGATGTTTTCAAGGTTCATCCATATTGGAGATAAAGAGTATTTTTGATTCCTCTCTTTCTCTCACACCTTACATCCATTCCATCAGGAAATTCTATTGGCTCCATATTTAAAATATTCCTGGAATCTGACCACTTTTCCGTTCTCCCACTGGGACCTGATGTGAGACACTGTCACATCTCGTCCACATTATTACTAGAGTCCCTATCTCTCTCCCTGCCCTAACCTCACCTCCCTCCAGTGGATTGCCCACATAGCAGTCGGAAGGATACTTTTATTTTTATTTTTTTATAAAGATTTTATTTATTTATGTGACAGAGAGACAGCCAGTGAGAGAGGGAACACAGCAGGGGAGTGGGAGAGGAAGAAGCAGGCTCATAGTGGAGGAGCCCGATGTGGGACTCGATCCTGGAACGCCGGGATCACTCCCTGAGCCGAAGGCAGACGCTTAATGACTGCACTACCCAGGTGCCCCAGAAGGATACTTTTAAAACCCAAGTCAGCCAGTGGCATCATCTTGATCAGTTGTGGTCTTAGCAGTAGTAAAAATTTTTAAAAAAAGAGATTCAGGAATAATATACATCTGGTATTAAACTCTTATTTCAAACTACATTATTCTGTGCAAGTATTCAAGAAAGAAGCAAGTATTTAATTGAATCAGTAATTATTTTTTCCTATAAAACATTAATGAAGTTAAATTAAAATGCAAATAACATTTATCGAGGTCACAAACTAAGCAGGTGATGACAAAAAACTAATCTCTATAATTCAAGTTAAAAGAAGAGTCTATTACAGAATAGCTTCAATTTCTTATTTGGAGACCCTTTGTTACTGAGAAAAATTTTTCTGATACATGAATAATTATAAAATAAGTCAATGAAATAAAATTTTCAGACACAGTTTTTCATGTTCAAAATCTTTCAGTTTATAGTGTCAGTTCTCTAGGTAGCATATCAGCAAGAAGTTATAAATTAGGCATTACAGATGAATCATTGTGTAGGATTTCTCAAGCTTTGGAACCTGTGATATATATTCTTTTTATTATTCTCTGCTTTTCTAGATCTCCTGCCTATTTTCTAGAATAAATACACCAACAATAAGGGGGAGGGCGCACTATATTAAATAATTTTTTTTTGGTAAAATTTGCTTAGAGAACAGTAAGCTGTATTAAACATGAACTAATTTGCTAGGGTTCAAGCTAGAGATTAATTATCAACATGTTTATAAAGTAACACAAAACTTTAATTTCCAGCATTATGGCAAACATATGACATCTAGAAATGTTAGAATAAATGAAATGTCTTTAACAAGAACAACAACAAAACAAACAAGCAAACAAAAAACTCCCAAACACACAAAAAAACAATTCAGAGCATGTCACTCTTTTGCTCAAAACCCGGCAGTGGCTCCCTATTCTATTCAGAGTAAAAGCCGAAGTCTCTACCATGGCTATGAGGCTCTTGGGATCATTATAACTTTCCAAAGAGTTTATTTAAGTAGCATTCCCCATCCAGACTGGCCTACGCTCGTTCTTTCTCACTGGGCCGTTCAGGCCTTTTTGCTGCACCTCAAATATGGTCTTCTCCCAGCTTAGGGATAAGGCACTCACTCTTCCCTTTGCCTAGAGTGTGAACTCACTCATTTCCTTCAGACCCTTGCTCATGGGTCACCTACTCCATGAGGCTTCCACTGGTCCCTACCCCTCATCTGAACTTGCAACAGGACCTCCTACTCCAGTACCCAATTTCTCTAACCTTGCTTTTGTCAATATTTCTAGAACACATATCATCCTCTAACTTGTCCTAGTCTCTCTTTCTTTTTTTTCTTCATTTCTTGTGTGTTTATATATCTCACCAGAATGTGAACTCTATAAGGGTGGAAATATTTGTCTTTTTTTTTTCATTGTTGTACAATATTTTTGGGACTAACTACTACCTGTTGGTCTTTTTATGTGCCAGGAACTCAGCTCAAGGCTATACTTACATTATTTATCTCATTTAATCCTCACCAGTAACTCTGTACGACAGATGATCATTTCTCCCACTTCCAGATGAGAAAACAAAACTTAGGTCAAATAACCTGCCCTAGGTTTGAAGCACATAAAAACTCAGATTGCTGAGCTCTGAATCTGTACTCTTAATAGTTCTTGAACTGCTAACGAAGTAAGTAGGATGGGGTCATGAAGGGTGTGGGGAGTTCTTGAACTCTATCCTGAAGTACAAAGAGAGAGCTAAAAATTTTTCATCATAGGTGTGATGGAAGAAACTTATGTTTTCTATGGAATATCGTAGGATGAATAATGGTACCCCCAAAGATGACCATATCCAAATCCCCAGAACCTATGAATATGTTACCTTACATGGTAAAAGGGATTTTGCAGATGTGATTAACTTAAGGATTCTAAGATAGGAAGATTATCCTTGGTTATCCAGATGGCCCAATAGAAGTGCAAGAGTGTTTTTAAGAGGGAGGCCAGAGGATCAGAGTGATGGAGAGATGGAAAGATGGAAACTGAGGTGGAGTGATGTACTTTGAGATAGAGGATGTGGTCATGTGCCAAGGAGCGTAAGCAGCCCCTAGACATGGAGAAGGCAAGAAAACCGATTCTCCCCTATAACTTCTAGAAGGAATTGCGGCCCTGGTGACAATTTGATTTTCACCCAGTGGAATTGATTTTGGACCTCTGACCTCCAAAACTGTAAAGTGATACATTGAGTTGGTTTAAGCCATTAAGTTTTTGGTAATTGGTATGGTGGCAATAAGAAACTAATACACAGAATTTCCCCTTATTTCTTGAATTTAATAGAGAATTGATAAAGATCAGGTTTATCCTAAATGAAAGCATAGCTCATCTCCTCCATAGATAGAACCTGGCTCAATGGAGTGGTGTGTAGAGCTCACAACAGTGTTCATAAACATTAGGAGAGGCTGCACAGGGTTCGGTGGGTGGGTGGGACAGGTGGCCGTGAGAAGAGGTTCAGCTCTCCATCTTCTGGTTGCACATCTACTTCTGATACGGTCCTCCATGGAGCAAGAGAGGGGTTTGTCTGTACTGCAGTGGACTGCATGTTAAATAACCATAGCTCTCTTTTCTTCTCCCCAGGTGAAGGCTGGATAGCATAGTCCCAGAACAATGCACATACAGAACCAAGCACATGAGAGGTGAAAGGAATTCTTTTTCTTAAGTGCTTGGAGTTCTTCTGAAGCAAATGCCACTAAATAGAGAGGTAATTTTTCTTTTCTTTTGCAGCTCAAAGAATGTTGTCAAACTAAGACTGACTTAGACTCTTTAGGCAGAGCCCATCATCCTGGGATCCTGGGACACATCTCTGAACTTCTTTCCATTGAATTCTAGTTTGGATGCAAAGGTAGCTGAAGAAGACACTTCAAGAGAGCACTTTGGAAAGCAGTGAATTCGAGCTACCACAAGTTCAGTCACATGCTGAGCTAGTTCAGAGAAGGGAACCCGAATGGAGTCAACGTTTCTCCTCTTTGCATCATTTACAGTTGTTAAGGAGTTAAGTTTGCCTGTTCCTTCCTGACCCAACCTTAACATGTGAGAAAATTTAGTTTCACAAAAGCAAATTTAGAGAAAACAGAGTTGTGTTAATAAAATAACAGCCCCTTTAGACTTGGGTCATCTTGAAGATTCAATTTCAAGAGTGTTTAGAAATGTAAACACATTTCTAAAGTTTCCTAATGCCAGCTGATACAGTCCTTTTGGGAGAAACAAAATGTGCCCAAATAAAATAGGGGGAAATGCCACAGAGAAATTCTCATAAAAGATAAACTATTGCAAAAAGATATATATATATTTTTTACTATCTGCTTTGGCCGGAGATTCAACAAGGATAGCTCAAGATAAAGGAAGACAAAGATTAAACCACAGTACTTTTGATTAAAAGAGACTCAAATTGTTTAAAGTGATCTTTCCATCTTAACCAGGCAGTCAGCCGTGGTCTGTGCTCTTGGATGTCACTTGTGCTCCTCTCAGCAAGGGACTGGCGTAAACAACCAGCACCAACGCCAGCATGAGGGGCATTCCCAGTGTAGCTCCAGAGCCTTTCTGCGTATTCCCTCTGTGGTGTCTTCAGGAAAAATGAGGGCTGGTCATTCCTCTCTCTGAAGTAGGGACAGCCAGCTATTCACCATCTCTTAGGTTGAGATGGTCCATGCTTATCCAATTTTAACTCAGCAAAAATTTATTGCACTCCTTTCATTTAGCAAATCTTTACTCTTCTTTGCATCGTGGCTGTAGAGATTAACCATGGTTTCCTTCCCTTAAAGATTTCATAATCTTTAAGAGACACATCTGTAACCCAATAATCATTGTGCCTAAGTAACTCAGGTTGCTGGGAAGGCCAGAGAAAGGCATGTCATTCATCTTGGTAATAGAGAGCAGAGGGAGCTTTCTGAGAAAAAAGTATCCAGAGAAAGACACATGGAGCTGACTCTAATACTCTGAATTGTAAATGAATTACATAGAATAAGCCCCAAACCCTAGTTCCCAGTAGGAAATACTTGTCTGTCTTAGTGATGGATCGTAAGTCCAACAGAATAATGTGTTTGCATGTTATCTTACTACTGGTTTCCCATCCCCAATCCTGCTTCTTCCTCCTTTTAGCCCCAGGAGTTAGAAATTCAGGTAAAGCAAGGTAGGCATGTCTGGAGTCAGGGTGCCATTTTAGAGTTTATGACTACTCTGGTTGGGAGTCTACTCGCTCAGAGGAAATAATTGGTGAGGAGATTATAGAGACAATACCATCTATTTCTGTACAGTAATTAACTTTTAGAAAGTGTGTTAATGGGCATGATATTATTTGTCTAATACTTAACTCATCCTCTTGGTGACTAGAGCTAACCTTTGGCAGGCAACATTTTAGAGCCATAACTCAGTATTATAGGTTGAATTGTGTCTCCCCAAAATTCATATGTTGAGATTCTTACCCCAGAATGTGACTCTATTTGGAAATAGGGTCATTGCAGATGTAATTAGTTAGGATAAGGGCACCCTGGAGGAGGGTGGGTTCCGAATCTGACTGCTGTTCTTATAAAAAGGTGAAATTCGGACACAAACATTCCTGGAGGGAAGGAGACATGAAGAGGCACAGGGAGAAGACAGCTATCTACAAGTGAAGGAAAGAGGTCAAGAACACGTCCTTCTCCCACAGCCAGCAGAAGGAATCGACCCTGCCACATGCTGATGTTGGACTTCTAGCCTCCAGAACTGTGAGAAAGCACATTTCTATTGTTTAAGTCCACCAGTTGTGTAGCTATGTTGTGGCAGCCCTAGTTAACCAGTACACCCACCAAAATCTGCCATCGTGGCTTCGAGTAGAGGGAACGGTCTACCGAGGTGCTGCCTCATTCTGTCAGAGCAGCTCACTTTCCTCTGCACTGACAGGAGTTTTTTCCAAGAGTGCCCAATGGAAGTTATGAATTCAGTATGGCGCAGCATGGGGACTTTTTGTTTTTTAAAACTGGTATTGGAAGAGAGGAAAACCTCACAGATTAGCTTTCTTTTATTTTGTGGAATGTTGGACAGGAAAGAGAAAGAAAAAGCCCTCAGGGCACTTTAATAATACTTACTTTTAACCAGAAGTGAAAAGAATTCACAAGTTATTGATGGGATATTTTTAAGGAGAGAAGGTATTTTTGTGGATTTCTTTTTCAAATGACTGAAAAACAAACAAAAAAACCCTAAAAAACAAACCCCCAAACTGACAACAAAACCCCCAAAAACCACAAAACAAAGACCCTTCACTTTATTTTCTTGAAGATTTAATAGAACTCTCTGATCTTCATTTCAACTCCCTTAGTTTTTCGTTTTTCTCTGAATTTCAACCCTGAATGATGGATATTCTTTATTCTGTGCTTAATTGTTACTAGTTGCCCTTGAGGCACATCATTTGCTTTCCCTGATTTGCAAAAGGCATGTGTTTATCTAAGGGGCAGATTATAATATGATTCCACTTTTTATTTTATAATATGATCAGCTATTAGTATTAATAAAGTCTATGCATACAATAATTTGAATTTTGAATATTACCACATAGGAAGCAAGTGTCTAGAAAGAGTATGGACTTGAAATAAGAAAACCTGAGTTTAAATGCAAACCCTGATGCTTCCAGCCTTGCAACCGTGAGCTGATCACATAACCTCACTGAACATGTTCGAGGCTACAAGATAGCCATCTCCTCCAAGTGCTTATACTGAGAATTAAAATTAGATAATGAACATCAGATTATCTGGCACAATGCCCACACATAGGTACATCCTAAAAAATAGCTATTGGAAGTTTGTTAAATTACTCAGAGTAATAAATGGATGTTATTTTCATTTCAGGCATTCTGTTTTTTTAAATAGCATGTTTTTTTTTTCTCCTCAATTTTGAAAGCCTCTTACAATAAGTAAAAAAAGACCTAATCTGTAATCAATTTTTCAAGGCACCTAGTTTTAGGATGTCATTTAATATTTATTGAGGGTTTACGGTATACCAGAAAGTATTTAGTACCTATTATCTCATTTGGTCCTTATAAAAACCCGAGGAGAGAGACACTGTCATTACTCCCATGAGGAAACTGAACCTCAGAGAATAACTCTAAGTGCAGACCCCCCTGGGAAGGGAAGGAACTAACTAGGAAGGGGGTTCAAACCAAGGTGGCATGGGGCCGAGACCAGGCTTTTAACCTCAGCACCAGTCTGCCTCTCTGAGTGGAAAAATTATCCCAAGCACTACTCTCTCACTATCCAGAGGACAGGTTATGGATAAAATGTTTTTCATTGAAAGAGATAACTAGTGAAAGGGATTAGATTTATTATTACCACAGCATAAAGAATGAAGACTTCTCAGAGATCACTGCTGTCTTTAATCTCTTCTTGAAAGAAAAATCTCGGGAAAGGATAAATGAAAGTGAATGATGCCCAGCCTTGGGAGAGAAATGGTTTCCCACATCTGAGATGACTCACATCTTAACCTTTTTGCTCCAATTTCTCTCTTTGTACATATCCTATGATTTACTCTCTGGATGATGGCTCTGTAGCAAATTCCCGGCCAATGCGAGCAGACATTATGCATTTCAGAAGACACATGCACTCTGCTTTTAAGTGGTCACTTTCCCCTGGCTTCCCATATTTCTCTTCCCCATGAATACATTGTCTACCATGAAGTAGGTTAGGAAGCAGAACCACTTCACACAATAAAAATGGCAGGTTGATTTTATAGAAGTTTCTCCATCTATTACAACCAATTGATCCCAGGCAACAGAGACTCTGGTAACGTCCTCCTGGGGACTACGGTGGTGATGCTGGTTTTGTAATGCAGTGTGGTGTGTTGTGCACGTAGGGTTGATCACTGCCCGACAATTAGGGACTTATTCCCTTGATTTTGTCTCATCAATCTGGTTCATTTTGCCTCAGACACGTTTTTCTCCCTAAGATTATCTCCACAGACCCCAGTGCTGAGAAGAATGAATTCCAATAAAACCCAATAAATCTGACAGAAAAATGTGGAGTTAGAGATCTGCACAGACCATGAGGACTGTCGCATTAAAGGCTCCTGGGGATTTTTTTTTTATGACTTTTTTTCCCTCCCTCTAATGCTTGGTCTCTTGCTTCCATAAATTCTGTGGGCTGGCTTTTCATTAACTCAGAAAGCTGAAATAATTCTTTGTAAAGAATTCTTTAGTCACACATGATTCAAAAGTTCACCAAGATCAAAGCCAGTTGGCTTTGTGGCGGACCCAACACCGTATATTTCATGTAAATGGTGTGGCTTGCTGCATTCTCAGCTGGAGTTGTTCCAATTTCACATCCCTCCTGCAGATAATGGGACCCTCTTATGCCGTCCCCAGCATAAGGGGCTGCTCTGTGTCCAATCCTGTCTCCCTCAGGAGCCCATACAGATGTTGTCTGTACAGGCCAGTGAAGTCATTCTGACATTCCCCTCAATATTATCTGAAATTTCATGAAGCATGGGAGTCATTGTTGGCCCTAGGGGGTCTGGGGCAGTGGGATGGGGGAGGCAGGGAATGGAGCAGAGAAATGCTTCATTGTTCAAGCCTCCTGTGTCTCTCTGATTTTCCCTTTAGGGGGGTGGGATGTATTAAAGAGACCCAAAGGTGAGATTAAAGTAAACCAAGAACAACAAGAACAGACAGTCTTCCTTCTTGGGGATATTGCTCTCTTGTTCTCAGACTGTCTTATTGTCCTTACATTTTTCATGTAAAATATATGGGCACGGGAGGAAATGATGTGTGAGAGATATGGAAGAAAGAGCTTGACAGTCGGCCTGTAACAAAAATAGTGCTGGAATAATAGAGGGCCTTTCAAGGGGCTGACCACTTCCATGTGTACCCCCATCGTGGGCAGAAAGGCTCAGAGACGTTTAGAGATTTGCCACACACTCGGATGGAAGCAAAGATAGAGAGCCACGAGGGCAGTAAATTCCTCATGATGCAGACCAGGGAAGAGGGCGTCCTGGCAGGTGAACTTCAGAGGCTCCTAGTGTCTCTTTACTGTGTACCTGTGGCTGCTGGATTCATTAACTGATAGCCATCTAAGTTGGTTTCCAGAAGAGACCAGGGAATGCGTGAACATCTGGTCTTGTGCATGGTCAGTGGTAGCTGTGGTGTCCGAGAGAGCACTTCTGGGGGCTTGGAGGAAGCCCAGAGATGAAGGGCGAGCATAGGAGACGACGGAAAGGCAAGGGATATACCTGAGACAGGGAGAGGGAGAGCTCAAGGAAGAGAGATGGGAAGTCAGCCAGTTGTAGGAGGTAAAACAGACAGCCCCATCCAGCCCACCAAGGTGTGCTGGAAGTCCTGTGTCCATTTGATTGGGTAAATTCTTGGGGACTTTAGGAGTTTACCTAACATGGCCTTTCCATGATATCATAAGATTCAAGCCCCCCAAAAAAGTCAGTTTCTGGTCCATCTCTCCCTTGGTTTGCATTGACCCCCTCTGCTTTAGTTGTCACATCTCCATTATAGGATCATGGTAACTATACCTTAGCCTATTTCGTCAGCATGTTAACGAACATAATAACGTAGGAGAGTAATTCAAACTTGTAGACAAATGCTCTGTTCACCAACATGATGGAAATATTGACAGTGAAGTTAGAAGAACAAAACCTGGTGTTCTATTACTTCAACAACAGCCCATACATCACAGAAGTTGAAAGTCAGCCTCCCCTCCTTTCTCCACAAGAAGCAAAGTATATTTTCAAAAATGGAAGCATCTGGTTAAATATTAAATAGGAGAGTCATTCTTTTGAGGTCTTGCATTGCCAGCACTTAGGTAGCAGTTAAGTAAGATGGCCGTTGGCTTTGACAGCCATGCATTTATGATGCTGTATAAATAATAACTGACAGCAACTCCATGGTACTCTTTCCACCAGGCTCGCCTCTTTGCACTTTCTTTAGTGGTTTATGCGCGCACACATGCACGCACACACGCACACATGCACACACACATGCACTTTGCCCGACTCTCATAATAGCTATTGTCTTCTCCCCTCCTGCTTCTTTCAACAGATGTGTCCATTTTTAGTTAATGTAAAGGAAATGGCAGCTCTTAAAGGTAGCCTTTTGCAGTGGGAAAGAGCTGCATTAACTGTGAAAACCTTTTAGTTGCACAGTTTTTATATTCAGACTCCCCTCCCCAGACATTGCTTCCCCGGGTCTGCATTTCCCCTTAAGCTTACTGGCTGACAGAAGGGGCTGCTTAGGGGCTGCAAAGGAGCAATGCACAGCAGCAGCTGAGAGACTTGAGCTCGAGGTTCCTGGGCCAGGGAATAGCAGCATTTAAAGCCTCTGACAAAGTACTATTTGTGTGTTCAAAAACCATTTTATGGAAAAGTTTCTTGTGCCCACCTGTGCTCAAAATGCTAATGGTATTTGTCTAGGCCGTTGGCCAAATAAAAACAGATTCACACATTTGAAGTAGAAGGACACTTGCATTAATAACTTACATTTTTAGAGTATCTCAAAATGTGATTAGCATATGCACTCATGAGACCATGAGATCCACAAGGCCACTGTAGGGAGAAGCTTCATCCATGAACTGACCTCAAGAGGAGAAAACTTGCATTTTGGCAGCGTGGGAAAATCTCCCATTGGAATTTTCACTGGAGTCACTGCGAGAATACACAGAGGGGCAATCTCAGGTGTTTGGAATGTGGGAAAAACTCCAGGCAACTGAGAATGCCAGCTCATCATGCCAACATCAGGAGGAGCGGAGAAGGCCCAAGGATGCAATTCATGTGGGGAAGATTCTGGAAAGTGATTATGCTGAATCCACCTGGTATCTAAGGACTCACACTTTAGCCAGCGAATGCATCTTACAGGCCTTATCCAACAGAGTATGTCTTCGGAAAGACAAATGTGCCTCCCTTCCACCTTGCCCAGGTGTCCAAGTATTAAGAATACACAAAATAATGTGAGGATTCTAAAACACTCTCTGGAAGTTCTTAAATGCAGGAAAACCAGCCATTGTAAAATGTCAATTCAATAAGGGCTCAAGGACTTAAGGAAAAGTCTGGTGACAGACAGTCTTTCCATGCTACCATCCTCCCCATTTCTGATAAAAACCTTCTATGTCCTCCTAAAGGCTGCTCCTAGCAAAGGTGAGCAGAGGGCCTGTTTCTTTTGTGAATGTACTTAATTTTTACGTTAGGAAACTTTGTGAGGTTTCCATACTCCTCCAAGTGGAACTGAAAATCACTGAACAGGTAGAATCCTCATAAACATTTTGAGCACTAACTGTGTGCACCGATAAACTCTGGGGCGCATGAAAGTTTTCAAGACAGATAATGTCTGCACTTTTCTCTGTTGACTAATCCATGTTAACAATGGAGATAAATTCCATCAGAACAACCTACCAACACCTGAATATTAATTCTTGTTCTTGAGCATTTTCTTTGAGTTCTACCAGGAGATAAAGCTTTGCCCCAACTAGTCAAAGCTTATTCTACCCTCATGTCTAACCAACCCACAGATCATGGTGGTTCCCAAATTTGGCTTTCATTGGAATCCCTGAGGAGGTTTAAAACATATTGACTTTCACCCTCCAGAGGTGTTGATGTAATTAGTCTGAGGTGTGACCTATGAATGGGGAGTACCTCAGTCACTGTTGGATTTGTGTAGAATCTTGGAGGACATCCTAAAATTCTGCCTACCACAGTGATAATTGTTAGAAAGGACAGGGAACCCCTTTATGGCCAGTAGGTTCCTAGAGGTCAGAGCCAGGGTCAACCGGTAGACGAATGTTTTGAAATGATTATTATTTTAGCAGTGACCATAAACATCTACGGATGATGGACCTTGTGGCTAACAGAGCAAGCTGGGGAGAATAGACTCATGTTTATCCCAGGCTTTACAGGTAACAAAGAATTTTCTAGAGGTGGCTTAGATATATGGATGGTGGGCTCCATGAGTATGGGGGTAAGAGATCTCAAAGGTGCCTCAGGGATGGCTGCCATGTGGGGAGGGTTTGAGGACCAGAGGTTAAACAGGCAGTGCTCTGCCCTCCTCCTTGGCACTCAAACAGGAACAGCTGTGCTTTGATATGTTTTGGGTATTGGACTAGCATGCACATGACTTCTGGAGAAACATTTCTTCCTGGAATGGTCTTCAGGGGGCCTTGCGGGGCAGGTGGGGCAGCTGTTAATTTCTCTGCCTTGCCAGTGAGGAAACAGGTTCCCTGAAGTTGCACAATGTCCCCAGAACCCGTTTAGCCAGAGATGCTTCAGTCTGCTCAAAATATGTTGGCACTTGCGGCCCTGAAATAGCTTGCAGAGCCCACTTACAAACCATGTGATAAAAATCAACTTTTTTTTTTTTTTTTTTGCTCTAGTGCAATCTAATTTTGACCCTCAAATACTATACTCCAGGTTGGTTTTTTTTTTTTTTTTTTAAATAAAGCACTCAGCTTCTTGGATTTTTCCCACAGATCATACCATGCAACCATGAAGGAGATTCAAAATGATGTGCTAAGCATTGAACTCAATTGAGATAACTGATTGTCTATGTGGGGGGAGAAAGCGGGGAGAGAGTCTTCACTCAAATAAGTCCAGGTCTCATGTAATAATCTACTATGAAGAGGAAGAGACTTATTTGGATGCATATACTTTTTAGTGTATTTTTTTAGAAAAAAAATTACCTAATTTTACCATATTTAGATTTTGATAGATTCAATAAAGACCTTTGAAATCACTGGAAAAATGACAAAGAGGAAATGGAAAATACTCTGAGTTCATGGCATGTTATCAACCAAAATATTAAAGTTGTGTGTTGCTAAGCTTTCAGACTTTTCTCTTGCTTTTGGAAAGGGATGGGTTTTCCTCCCGGCTGCAGGATTTTTACAGTATTATTGAGGCTGGCTAGTGTTGCAGGAAGAACTCTGCTCTCTCTACGAATGGCATTAGCAGCGAGAAGTCAGTGAAGCAGTTGATTTGCGGGGTATTTCCTAGACAGAAAATCATGCTCATCTGTCTTTTCTCCCTTTGAAGTGTCCCTCGTGTGGTCTCAGAGTGGGGGGCTTTGAGAAGGAGGGGTCGCCGCGGGGAGGAAGGGAAGTCAGGCCAGGGTAATGTATCTGGGAAGAGCAGCCCTGGCTGCCGCTCTCAATCGCTCGTCCCCTTGCCGCAGACACACAGACACATGCACATTAGTGGTCAGCGTAGCTGCAATATTCACAGCACATTTGCTGGGGTTCGATTGATCGCTTCAAGCAAGAGATAGCGTCAGCAAGGATGTGGTGCGGAGAGGCCTGGCTCTTGGGGGTTTCCGCTCTCACACATCATCAAGCCCCATTTTGAAATGGTTTGAATTAATGACACTTATTCAGACAGACAAAGTAGATAAATGGAAATATTAGACAGGGCTTTTCACCTACTTTGCGCAACATTTCCCGTTACCTTGAGTGCTGGAAACTCTCCACGGTCTTGCTCAGCCTGAATAAGAGCTGCATGAGCTCACACTGCACACCGCCTGAAGCAGGACGTGCCTATGCCCATGTAGGCGGGGTTATGGTAAAGGGGGTGCACTCTGTCGGTGCCGACGGGGCCCAACACAGAGAACATGCTGGGGACCTAAGTTCCTATTCTCCGGCATCAGGGCTACCCCTTACAGGGTGCCATTCGACTGGTAGATTTTTATAATGATTATGACAATTTCCTGGCAGTTGGTAGAAAAGTGTCTTGGGCAAGGGCACCTTTGACAAACTTGCACAAAGTGGCCTTTGAGGCTAGTGGCAGGGCTGCCAAGCATCACCAGGCAAACAAGGGCTTTGGAGTCAGAGCCCAGCTCAAATCCTTGCTCTGTCATTTCCTGCCTGTGTGACTTTGAACAAGCCGCTTAAACACTCTGAGCTTTGGTTTCATCGTCTGTAACCATGGATTTTTATGTGAGGCTCAAATGAGGTGAGCTGGGAAAATGCTTATCACGGTAAGACTCATGTGAGCTCATGGTGGGTGCTCACAAATCATCGGGTCTTTGCCTTCCTGTTCCACTCTTTACTTCTTTACTAGATAAAGTAAATCGCACACCGTGTGACCCGGTAGGGGCACCAAAGCACCAAGGCCTAAACTTGACTTGGCAGGACACGTTCATTTGCAGGACTTGAGTTTGACAGTCTGCAAAGCCATCCTTTAGCTGGGCCCGGGGAATTCATTCCACGGAAGCAGCCAGCTTCCTTTTCCTGATGGAATGTTAAAGCTCTCCTATTATGCCCCCTTTACCACAGGTGAGGGGCAGGGAGCCCCCAGTCTAGGCAGGTTGGGAGCTGAGTTTGGCAGGGAAAAACAAGTGGGATGGAGGGTCCCTTTATTTTAGAGCCCTGTGGAGGTATGGCTGTGGGGGTGTGAAGGGGAGGTAAAGGGCTACAGATGAGTTGGTGAATCTTGCTGTGTCTACTCCTAGGACTTGCTCTGGGCTTCTGTTTATCCCCCTCTCTCTTCTTCTTCTTCTTCTTTTTTTTCAGAGAGAGAGAGTATAAGTGGGGTGGGGAGGGGCAGAGGGAGAGAGAATTCCAAGCAGGCTCTAGGCCCAGCTTGGAGTCCAATGTGGGGCTCCATCCCATGACCCTGAGATTATGACCTGAGATGAAATCAAGAGTCCAATGTTAACTGACTGAGCCACCCAGGCTCCCCCTCTCTTGCCTTTTTTTATGTACATGAGGGAGCAGGGTAGAGCGTGATCTGGAGTCAGACTGCCTGGGTCCCATTCCAGGTTTCGTGTACTTACTGGCTTTGTGACCTTGGGCAAGTGACTTAACCACTCTGTGCTTCAGTTTCCACATCTGTTAAATAGGGGTAATAATAAAATACCCACCCCATAGGGTGGGTTGCAACAATGACATGAGAAGGACTTAGTTTAGTAAGTATTCAATATACGTTGACATCTTTTATTTGCGATCTATCTATTACATCATGTCACCTTCTTGGATTTCTAATTTATGTGATTTTAAGATGCATTCAATGGGTTTTACATGCAAATTCATGTTTTTATATACCAACATATTATGCATTTGGTTCTAGCACCCATTGTTGGGATAGTGAATAAACTGATCTGCTAGGCTTGGGTTCCCCAAGACCCCCTCTGTTCCCATGTCAATTGAACCTTTGGCTGACTTTCTTAAGGCTAAGGTCTAAAACTCCTTTACGGATTGAGGGATTTTCATTCTGAAAATATTATTTTAACTTTCCTTTCCAAAGGGGGTTTACTCTTCTCTAATGGGACAGTCCAAGTTCCTTTTCAGATTACGTGTTTTTAGTGTAACTGTTCTAAAGAGGAAAATATATGGTTAGATGAAAGAGCTCAGTTCGAGTTCCGTGTGTGTTGGTGGAGGTTTTCAAATGCAAATATTTGATAAAAATATGTGGTTTTGTTTATTTATGTATATCTATATATTAGAAATGTTAACTTGAACTGAACCGTTTAACATGCTTAATCCAAGGCAGATGGAATGGTCAGTGAATTATTTTTGTAAACCACTTCTGTTGGCATTCAGAGCTTCCTTTCATATTGATTCCATTCTGGCTGGCCACTCGAGGTTTCACCAGAATAAGCTGGTGCCACACTCCACTTCAATGACATATGTGTTCATTCCCCTGAAATACAACGCAATTGCAAATTTCTTCAGCCCATAGAACCACTTTTGTAACTAATTAGACCAGACAGGGTGCTGCAGAGAAATCCCGGACACAGCATTGCATCCTGATAGATATACATACAGGCCAGCCCCTTCACAAAGTGAACAATTGCCCAAATAATTATTTCCTGCTGTGGACTCCTTTTTTTTATTGCTTTGTTTGTGAAATCCTATTTTCCTTCCTACTTTCCTGTTGACTGCAGCTAAATTGAATTTGGTCCAACCCATCTCACACTGGATCAGCAAAATGCTTCACTCTGTGGAGGAAAGGGGTTAAC
Source organism: Ailuropoda melanoleuca (assembly GCF_002007445.2). Taxonomy (NCBI): domain Eukaryota; kingdom Metazoa; phylum Chordata; class Mammalia; order Carnivora; family Ursidae; genus Ailuropoda; species Ailuropoda melanoleuca. Next base: position 169,955,334 of record NC_048218.1, read on the forward strand.
CCTTTGAACACTGCCTTTCTCATGAGCCCGGGACCTCATCTCTGGTTATCTCTTATTCCAGTAGTAGAGCAGGAGGACAGGAAGGGCTGCACTGATCTGAGGGGGAAATGCGGAAGGTGATAGAAACGGGATATGTTATATAAAGATCTTGACCATATTTGGTAAAGAGAGTTCATGTCACTTTTCCTATTGCCATAAAGAATATTGAAATATGAGAAATCAGGGAAGACAGTGTGCACAGGCTCTTAAGAACAAGGAAGGAGGATACTTTCAACCAAAGGCCTTCTCTAGAAACATGGCATAAATTTGAAGGGAAAGGCAGACTGTTAAACAAAATTTAGAAAAATTGGGGTAATCACCCCTGAGTAACAAAATTAATAGAGGGTCTGAATTAAAAAGTGTGTGTGGATGGGGGGGGAGGGTGACTTTAATTCATATCACATCTTAGAGCAATCCATGGTGGGAGTACCTGTCTCATTTGTGGTTTTTCGCCGTTTGGATTCAGAGGTGCTGTATTGTGAGATCGGATAGCAGGGTCTGTTGAGAGGTGCGAGATCCTGAGGAAAGAGAACCAGCTGTGAGAAATATTCTGGCCAATATCAGCAAGTGTGATTTTGTCAGCACGTTGTGGCGCCTGTCCTCCATTGTGTGAAAACTGTCCCCATCCGGTGAGAGTTTGTGGAACTTGCTGGAAGGAGAGATGGTGTCAGAGGCTGCATTTGCCTGTCAATCTGGAAAATGTAGCTTGTTTCTGCAGGTGGAATGTCTGGGTCAAAGCATTTTCCTGGTTGATGGAGAGACTCAAATTTTCCTGCTTAAATATTGTATGAAATTCTACTTCCACCCGCACTATATGAGTGTAACTGTTTCCTCCAGCCCACCCCACAAAGAGCATGTTCTCAAACTTTTACATTTTGCCAATATGTGTCTAAACAATGGCATTTCACTTACGTTTTAATGTGCCTTTCTCTTATGAGTGAGCAAGCGTCTGTCCCTATGTTCAAGAGCCATGTGTAATGTTTTTTCCATTGTATCCTTTGGTAAATTTTCTATTGGCTGTTGTTTTTTTTCCCTTTGTATTTACAAAAGCTTTTAAAACCTATCTCATACATATATAAGGATATTAATTCTTGATTTATTATGGAAGTTGAAAATATTTCCCCAATTTGGTGTCAAACTTTTGACTTAGCTTATAGCACTTTTGCTATGCAAAGATTTTTTTAAAAAATTTGTGTGGCAGAATTTATCCATTCTTTTTTATAGGTTCTGGATGATAAGTATAAAAGCTTTTAAAGTTAAATTTAAAAATTTTCCTATTTTTCTATATAAATGTAAGATAGCAAAGAAAGATAAGAGAAATAGAGCAAATAAGAAGAATCATAAAGACTGTATTGTTCAACCATATGCAAATAACTTTGACACCAGGTGAAATGGAGAATTTTCCAGGAAAATGTAATTTTCCAAAACTGACCCAGGAAGAGAAAGAAAGCCCAAATCAATCAATTCTGATAGAGAAAGTTGTCAAAGAGTAATCCACCACAAAAGCGCTATATCTGGATGGTTTCACTGGACAATTCTACCAAATTTTTAAATAAAAATAATTCCACAGCATAGAAAAAGCATAAAGCATAGAAAAAGAAGGAAAACTTCCAATTTTGTTTGATAAAATGCATTATGTTGATACCAAAACCCTAAAAAGATTGCAAAAAATAGTTAAAGAGTAATTTTTCCTGTGGATATTTATTCTAAAACCTTAAATTAAATATGAAGCAACATTATTCAATGGCACATTAAAAAATAATGTATCATATGTAAGTAGGTATTCTAGGAATGCAAGGTTGGTTCAATATTAAGAAATTTTCAAATCAATTCATTGTATTGTAAGAAAAAAATTTTATATTTATAATTTTTTGAAAAATTACCTTAAGAGATGCCGAGAAAATCATTTGACATAATTCCATGTCCATTCTTTTTTTTTTTTTTAAAGATTTTTTTTTATTATTATTATTAGACAGAGATAGAGACAGCCAGCGAGAGAGGGAACACAAGCAGGGGGAGTGGGAGAGGAAGAAGCAGGCTCATAGCTGAGGAGCCTGACGTGGGGCTCGATCCCATAACGCCGGGATCACGCCCTGAGCTGAAGGCAGACGCTTAACCGCTGTGCCACCCAGGCGCCCCTCCATGTCCATTCTTAACAAAACATTCAAATTAATAGCAGATACTTCATTGACATGTATCTCAAACTCAAAAGCTAGTACAATACTTAATGCTAAGAGCATTCTCACCAGGAATATTGTATAGATACTGCTATTATTTATCATTGTACTGGAGGTGCAAACTGATAGAATCACACAAGAGAGAAAGATTATAGCTACAAAAACTAGAAAGGAGGAAATACAACTATCACTGTGGAAGATAATATTGTAAATCTGTTGAACCCCAGAGTATACCTGAAAAACCATCAAAAGTGAGAAAATTTAGTAATATATAAGGGTACAGAGTTATTAGAAATAAATAGCTTTCAAATTTAGAAAGTGTAATAAAAAATGAAATGTTTACTAGTAACAAAAGAGATAAAATACTTAGGAATAAACCTCATAAGGATAACAAAAACTATATGAAGGAAACTTTAGAATAACTTCTGAAGAGCGTGCATGTGCACACGTATACACACAAACAAATGGGAGACATACCATTTCTTAGCTGGGAAGAAAACACCATAAACATGTCAATTTTCACTAATTATAAATTTAACATGATCACAACAAAAAAATAACCCATCAGACTTTAAAAAAATAGCTGAGGTAATTCACAATCAAGAAGAGCAGAAAACTTCCAGTTATAAATAACCCCCAGAGGTTTAAAGTACAGCATAAGGAATATAGCCAATAATAGTGTAATAACATTGTATGATGGTAGATGGTAACTACACTTACCATGGTGAGCAGGAATCATGTATAGAACTGTTGAATCACTATGTTGTACACCGGAAACTAACATAACACTGTATGTCAACTATACTTTAATAATAAAATTTTTTTAAAAAGAGGAGCAGGAAAATTCTGAAAAAAATAGAGTAGTAAGGGAAGTCATCCTATCAGATATTAAATTATAACTACTTAGAAATAACACCAATGTGGTAGTACTGCATGAACACACAAACAGATCAATGGAACACACTGAAAAGTCCAAAAATAAGCCCCAATAGATGGGAAACTAATATGTGGGAAATCAGTGGAGGAAGTCTGTGCTACTGTGTAAGTGGTATTAGAACAGATCGTAAAGGGGCATCTGGGTGACTCAGTCATTAAGCATCCACCTTTAGCTCAGGGCATGATCCCAGAGTCCTGGAATTGAGCCCCACATCGGACTCCCTGCTCGCCTGGGAGCCTGCTTCTTCCTCTCCCACTCCCCCCTGCTTGTGTTCCCTCTCTCACTGGCTGTTTCTCTCTCTCTGTCAAATAAATAAATAAAATTAAAAAAAAAAAAAGAACAGATCATAAAATCATAGCCAAGTGGAAAGAGATAAATCTGTATTTATACATCATAACATATACCAGGATAACTTCCAAATGGATCAAAATTTAAATCTAAAAAAATTAGCACATAACTGGTATTACATTTTTATTCAATGGTATATGTATTATGAACTTAATGCCATGTCAGCAAACATATATCTGCCATTTCTTTTTAATAGTTGTATAGTACTCCACTTAACAAAGTAGCATCATTTGTTAAACTAAACTGCTATTTATAGAAATTCAGAGTGTTTCCAATTTATTGCTTTTATAAGCAAAGCTGATATGACCATTTAACAGTGTGGTAGAACAGCAAAGCAAATTTCTCAAATTGAGGTCGGCTATTGTATTCATTTCCTGTAGCTGCTGTAAAAATTGACCACAAACTTGATGGCTTAAAATGACAGAAATGTATTCTTTCTCAGATCTAGGGGCCGGAAGTCCACAATCAGTCTCCCTGGACTCAAGTCAAGGTGTCAGCAGGGCTGCACTCCCTCTGGAGGCTGTAGTTTTTTCCTTTTCTCTTCCAGTTTCTGGTGGCTTCTGGCATTCTTTGGCTTGCGGCTGTACCATTCTAATCTCTACCTCTGTAGCCATGTTGCTTTCTCTTCTGTGGTCAAATCTCCCTCTGCCTCTCCCTGAAGTATAACTGCAATTATATTTAGGGACCATCTGGATAATCTAGGAGAATCTCCGCATCTGAAAATCCCATCTGCATATTCCTTTTTTTTTTTTTTTCATATAAGCTAGCACTCACAGGTTCTAGGGATTAGGACTCAGACATTTTTTTTTCTTTTTTTGAAGAGGAGGGGGCATTATTCATGTTCTTGGAAGTTTGTAAGTTGTTCCAGCCCTGGAGAAATTTTTAGCAATGCTAATTTCTATGCAGACTCAAGGCTCTTGCCAAATGACTGGGCTCTTCCTTTCTCCTTCCTCTCCCTCCTCCCAAGGTCCTAGCCCCAAGCCTCCCCAGTTCCTGCTCATCTAGGAGGCAGGGCAGCTGAAGGCTGTCTTGGTCTTGCTTCTAGGCCACCTGCTCAACCCTGAGGGCAATTTTCCAAGGGCTCATCATAATTTCATGTTTATCTCTCCCTTAAGAGGATTTCTTTTTGGTATTAGACAATGTTTCCTCCCCGCTATTCATTTTATAATCATCACTTTGCTAAATGCTCCATTCTAATGGTTCGTTCTTCACTCATTTCTCTTGCAGTTTCTAGCTAAACAACTGTATTATCTGCAATAACAATAGCACCTTCAGGTCTTGGCAAATTTAACAGAAAGGAAAAATAAAAATTTTTTGCAAATCCTATGTCCCCTGCTCCCCTAAAACATCTCAAGTCTCTGGCTTTGTTTTTCATGCCAGGTGGTCCTTCTCTACTTACCTGTGCTCTTTTTTGGCCTCAGCAAAGAGAGAAACCAGAGAGCCCCCTGACCCTGCAGGTCTCAGTGCTTTGCTGGAAGTCTTGCTGATCACGCTGTGGGTGCTGGGATCTGTGGGTTGGCTTCCTGCTCACTCCATGTTCTGTCTTGGCAACCTTCAGGTTTGTCAGCAGGGAAGTTTGTTTAATAGGTCAGTGACCCAGTCCCCAGCCCTGGACAAATTCGGAGAATAAGCAAGCAGGAAATTCAATGGCAAGTCAATTCCCAGATATTGTATATAGCATGCAGTACAGATCCACCCCACCCCGCGTTTCTGTGCAAGCCCCTCCAGCATCTGTGTAGAAACTCCCTTTATTTCTTCATTTCAGGGTTCAGTGGTCTCCCATGTAAAGAAGATGGGACTTGCATGAAATGGGACTTGCAGGGATTCATATTCCGGATCTTCCACTGGCAGATATAATCATTTTGTCCAAATTAGATGTTGTTTTTCATTTTCAGGTTCCCAGTTAGTGAAATGGGCCCAATGAAATCATGTCTAAGTTGCCCTGAGGTTTCAATGAAACAAAGTATGTCATGTGCCTAGCACAATTTCTGACACACGGGGGCTTTTCAACATATACTCCCCTTTTTACTCATGCTCAGACTTGAGCCCTGTTTTTTACTCTGCATTTTCTCCAATGAAGTTCAAGTTCCCCTTAATCTATACCTAGACAGCCATAGTATGCAGTAATAATTAAGGTAACTGATATTTCTATTTATTAAGCCAGACACTGTACTAAGTACCTTATCTGCATTTTCTCATTCAATTCAAACTTAAAAAAAAAAATCAAAGAAACCATTGAACCCTCATTTGTGTTCCTTTCCAATCTCACCTGCCTCCCTCAAACACAAGTTTAAAATTGATGAGAATATTTTCTGGACCATTTTTTATAACTATGCTACATTTCTATAGATAATACGTATATAGTAGACAATATGGTGTTTTCTGTGTTTTAAGAATTTACACAAATAGTATTATATTGTACTTTTCCTTCTCGAACCTTATCTTTGGAATCAACAGTGTATTTTAGCTTTAGTCCATGAATTTTAACCAGTGCAATAGCTTATTGAAGAAAAACACCACTATTTATCTATACATTCCTCTATTAATGGACAATTAGTTTGTTTTCAAATTTATAAGCAATGCTGCCATGATTTTTCTTTGTATGCCTCCTTGTTCTCAAATTATTTTTTAAGAAAAATCCTTAACAGTTTAACTGTTTGCCACATTTTAAAGACTTCTGTTATCTACCATCAAATGTTAGTCCATGTCTAGTGCCATTCTCTGTGCTTTCCCTTGGCAGGGTCTGAGAATGTCCATTTCTCCAGAGCATCACTAACATTATGTATTCAGACTCATTTAAGGTTTTGCTGCTCTGATAAAAACAAAACCAAAACAGAAAGCCATCATCTTACAGATTTAATGTTCATGTCTTTGATGAGTGGTGACACTGGAGGTCTTTCCAAATATGTATTGGACATTTGTTGTTTTCATTTTGTGAATTTTCTGGGGTTTTTTTTCCTATTCTTGTCTGGCCTATTATCATTATCTTCCATATATATTATAATTTTGGTGCCCAGCCTGCCATTTATCTTTTGGCTTTGGGGTGATTTTTACTCTGCAAAACTTTAATCTTCTTGTACAGTCAAGTGGTCAAGCTATCAACAATTTCAATGGGATCTTTTTTATTTTTTAAATTATTGAGTGATGTTCAATTAAATTTTACAATTATACCTGCTATGTGAATGACCCCAAGGGTTACAAATTATAGTTATGATTTCAGGGGGAAACTGTAATTTAGTTGTGGGACAAGATACTCATAAAACCATAGTCAATAATGCAAGCTGTTTATGATAAGTGTCAAATACTTGGCACACAAAAAAGGTGACTTCACTTTGCCTGCCAGGAAGCTGAGGGCAAAGAGCACAAGTGAGTGCTGAATCACAGTGACTTGATTAGCTTAGGTGACTCACAGAAATGCAGAATATTAGGGCTGGAATTGTCCTGAGAGCCATCTAATCCAAAATAAAAATATATGTCTTTTGGAGCTGACTGAATTCCCACCACAATGTCCTGCCAGCAAACCCAGCAGCAGTGCCAACCCCCACCAAATGTTCCCCTAAGTGCCCCCTAAAGTACCCAAGACTGTGCCCTCTCCTGGCCCTTCCCGTTGTGTCCCCAGCCTTGGAGCAGCTGGCATGTGAGCCACCACAGTCACCATAGATCTCACCTGACTTCTGTGGGTGGGGCTGCAGGTGCTCTCGCTGCTGCCCCAGCTCTGGGCCCTAGGAACCACAGAAGAGCAGCACTAAGGAGGTCAAGGGCGAAGGATCTGTCCCAGCCTGGTGCTTCCCTGCACTCTTTTCTCCACTGTATGGTGCTGACAAGTCTTGGGTTGGTGGGGTGAGTTTTTGGTGCAGAACTTTGTTGTATCTGAAAACTCAGTATTCATTGTGAATCCTTATTTCTTCTGTTTCTGTTTCTTACAACTCATATGGCATCTCATCATTGTCAGATTATTTACCCACCATACAAGCCTTTAAAGACCAGGACCCCAGGGTTCTCCTCTTTAAGGGAAACAGCAGAGCCAGTTGGGTTGTACCAAGGAGGCCTTCTTTTTCTTCTGTTTTGTTTTGTTTTTTGAAATAATTATAGACTCACAATAAATTGTAACAGTAGAACAGAAAGGTCCAGTGTACCCATCACCCATCTTTCCCCAATGACACCCTCTTATGTAACAGAGCATTATAAAGCAAGGAAATTGATTGGCTCAAAACCATCAACTAGACTATAAATCTTATATTTCACCAGTTTTTACATGCACACTTTTTTTTGCCTTTTTTATTCTTATATAAGTAACAAACAATGTTATATTAGCTTAATTAAGGTGTACAGCATACTGATTTCATTTCCATGCATCACTGGCTGCTCACCACGATATGCATAATCACCACCTGTCACTACACAGCGTTATTACAATATTGTTGACTATACACCCTATGCTGTACTTTCATCTCCGTGACTTATTTGTTTTATAACTAGAAGTTTGTGCCTGTTAATCTCCTTGATCTATTTCACCCACGCCTTCATCCATCTTCCCTCTGGCAACCACCACTTTGTTCTCTGTATCTGAGAATCCATGCACACGTTTTTTTGTTTGTCTCTGTAATTCTATGATATTTTATAGATTGGTATAGATTCATACAGCCTCTACCACATCAAGTTCCGGAACTGTTCTGTCACCACCAAGGAGCCACACTTTGTAGCCATAACCTCTATCCACATACAACCATTTACCGAGGCTCCATCTCTGCAGTGTTGCCACTTCAAAACTGTATCAGTGGAGTCATACCATTGTATAACCTCTTAGGATTGGCTCATTTTCACATTGCATAATGCCTTTGAAATCTACCCAAGCTCTCCATGTATCAATGATTTAGTATCCCACAATACGGACGCTCTACGATTTGTATCACCACTCGCCTTTTGAAGGACATTGGGTTGTTTATAGGTTTGGGGTGTTACAAATCAAGCTGCTCAAGTCATGTAACTTGTGAACAAATTAAATGTATTATAGTCATAGAGATACTTTAGAAATGAACTCTCTCAATCTTTGTAGAAAAATATACACATTTCTAGGGGAGTTCTTTCCTACCTGTATACTTCAGGGGTTTCTTAAAGGGGTGTCTTGGCAAATGCCCATTTCCACGTCACTCTGCTGATATCGACCAATGATTTTCAGACTTATGTTTGGGAAGACCAAGGCTGGTGCTCTGCCATTACTTTCTGAAAATACTAGCTGTCAAAACTTGTCATTTACTATTCTCATTCTTACTTTGGGGCCATTGTACATTTTCACCGTGTTTCATTGCCTCCCAACCATTTATCACTCTGACTTCACGATTCTTATGGATTTGTTCCCATGTTTGTTGATGGCCCCTTCCATGAGAGCTGGACTTCGCTTTGTTCTCTGCTGTCCCCCAGTTTATAGCTTGAGGACCAGGCACAGAGCAGGTGTATAATAAATGTTTGTGAATGAATTATGTCTTTGACACATAAAGGAGGCTTTAGAAACTCTTCCCAAAGACTAGATTAAAGTAAATATAAGTAAAACCCACCAAAGAAGTAGAGTGAAGGAAAATTATTCCAGGGTTTCTACTTAGAACGCCCAAGTTGGGGTCTCAGCTCTGCCCTTTACTGGCTCTGAATCTATAGGCAAATGGTTTAACATCTTTGCTAAAGTCTTTTCATTTGCAACATGATTGTCCTCACGGGGTAATTGTGAAAATTGTGAAGCTCGAGTAATACAATTTATGTAAACACCCTTTGTAAGACACTAAAGTGATGTATAAATACAAGGGATTCTCCCCAGTGCCACAGTTATTATCTCTTCCTCTCTCATCATGGATCTCATCATTGCCACCATCGTGGCCTTTTCCCCCCTGGAAGCATGAAAGCATCTAGGCAACAGAAAAATATGAAATCATGACATTCGTGTGACATTCCATCCAGTAGAGGGCAATAGTTCCTATCTGCTAAGTCCAGTGTCTTAAAACATCACGTTGAATTTCAATCATGGCAACTTATAATCGTTTATATTTATTGTTACGGGAAGCACACACGTCCATCCTAGTAATCCTTCCATTCAGCAATCTCCGGTATTCTAGTTTGATACATCGCCTTGTAGCCCAAGCTTCTTTTGGATGTGTCTGGCTGCCATGAAAGTTATCTTTAAAAAAAAAAAAAAAAAAAAAAAGGTTTTACATTCTCTCTCTTTCTGGTTGAGTGGGCAAAATGCAGAACAAATTATGGCTCAGAAATGATAATACAGGTATGCTTCTCTTTTGACTATTTATATCCTTGGCATTGATATTATAAGATAGGATAATTGTTTTGCTTGATTAGGTCATCTGATAATTCTCCCACTCCTTAAGTGGGAATTCTCCCTCCTGATTTCTCTGTTTGCTGACTTTCACTGTACATATTTCATATAAGGATTGGTGGGGAGGGTTCTTCAAAGAAATTGATCTCTGGAGTCTGTCTGGTACATCTGGGAATTCCCTCCCTTAGTGCCTATCAGTAGCCATGTCATTGGTGCAGAGACAGATAGGCTAGGAAGTAGCTGAGGGGCTTCAATGCAGAGAGTGAGTACAGTTGGATCTTTGATATACTGCTTTAATTTACTGCCAGGGACTCACACTAGAGTCAGGCAGGGTAGCCACATCTGAGAAGCAGAGAGAGAGAAAGAGAGAGAGAGATACACAAGGTAGTTCAGTTCTTTTCAGTTAATGAGAACTAGTGAGTATATTTGGGGATAGTTCTGGAATACTATTTCTTTTTTATGGAACTCTATTAATCTTTGAATCATACCAATCCCTTTTATTAAGGAAGATACCAAGATATTTAAGTAAGATGGTTTATGCATTTGAGTATCATTCATTCATTCATTCATCTAATGTCAATGGAAGGCCTACTCTATGCCAGGGATCAGAGATTCAAAAGGAAATAAGATCAAGACCCCCGCCCCTTTTTTTAGTAGTTCCTAGTTTCTGGGGGAGGCTAATATAAACCATTAATGACCGTACAAAGGAGTAAGTGCTGTAACTGAGCTAAGGGTGCCGGACCAGGAGAGCACAGTGGAGGTGGAGATTGGCTGTGTCTGCAGAAGGTTTCTCAGGAGGTGGAACTGTGTTTGTGTGCTATGTGACTTGTTTCAGGAAGTGTATTTTTCATCTTATTTCACCCTCTAAGCAAACCTTGGTTCATATCTACAAGAATGCTGGATGGGACGGATGTAGTCCATTTTTACTGTTATCAACCCCCCCCCCAAGTCTTCCCAGCCCCGCCTGGTACAAAGTTGTGATTAAATTTGACAGTAGTGAATGGGTGACCACTGGCACATACTTCCCAAGAGCTAAGGATGGGAAACCTGATATTGATGTGTTTGGGAAAATGTTGCCTTCCTCCATCTTCCTTGTTACTTGGCCAAAGAGAGAAATGAATAGAACTTGTTTGGCTTTCTTTGACAGGGACCACACTAAATTTTCCCCAAGACAGGATTCTGCCATGATTGCTTTTGGGCCATTTAGAAAAAGTACTGACTTAGGGAGAGGATGCTGCAAGCTTTAGATGGGGGAAGAGGCCCTGCTCCAGGAGAAAAACTCCCCTTCCTCCACTGAAGCCATGACCATTGATACTTTATTCTCCCTTCTTTGGGACCATACTACCCTGTGTATTGCTCTGTATATCAATTTGGTCATTTTGCCAAGCATCACTCTCTCAGCGTTGGGTCTCCAAAATACCTTTAAAATATGCCTAAGGGCAGAAGTTTGGCCTTCTAGCACCTTGAATCCTCTGGACCCCAGTCTTTGGGGTAGTGGGCATTGAGTGGCTACCCCCTTGGCAGAGTGGGCAAATAGAGATGACATACCAGCCAAATGCCCAAAGCTGGATACCCTCTAGGTTGTGATCCAGCTGAGGGCAGAGCCCAACCCCAGGGACAGCACAGCCCACACTCCTGGCCTGGGAACATTTCAGACTCCTACTGGCTCAGCTCTGGGGCTGGCTGTGGCCAGCTGGGACACTGAACCGTTTGCTTGTTCTGTCAGCAGCCCTGAAGTACTGGAGTCCTTCCCCTGTGGGTGAAGTCTAAATTTAGCCCTGAACAAGCAGCCTTCCCATTTTGCTGGAGAAAAGCTCTTTTCACTGGAATGGGCCTCTGCTTTGATTAAGTGGGAGGACCCACATCTGGGAATACATAAACTTTATTGTCCTTGGATGACAAAACGGTTTCCCTGCCTACTGGTTTTCCGCCTTTTTAGCCTGGAGTGTGATTGCCTCTGCTTATGACTGTGTTGGCCAGGGCAAGCCATTTGGCTGTAGACTGGGCTCCCAAAGACTGAGCCTAGGCTGGAGTTGACATCTGGGGACATTATTGTATCCCCACTTCACCTCTGGAGGCCCAGCTCTATGTGTGCAGAATATGATAGAGAACAGGAGGCTAGGTCTTTTGCAAGATCCTGGAAGAACATGAGGCCCAGGTTTGTACCCTTTTAGAGCAGATTCTAGGATTTCAGGAGGGCTGAAATATCCTGAGGCATCCCTGTAAGGCTCTAGGTTTCAAGGTCTTGGGCCCCATCCTGGACCCACACTAAAGTGAACATGAGACTCCTATCTTGGACAGCCCTAAGGGCTTCTCTGGGCACAGAAAGACTTCTAAGACTTCTCCTGACCCAGAGCAGGCTCCTTAAATGATCCCTATCCTAGAACCCTTTTGCCATTTGAGTTTTATGTGACTAGTTTAGGGAGCCGACAAGTGAACATTCTTTTAAAGGTCAACTCCCCTTGTGCATGGTCACATCTCTTTTGATAAATGTTTCCTTTGCTGTCCACTGATACAAGTGCTGGCTAACTTATCTATGTAAGAACTTCTGAAATATAGGGCAGAGAGTACTGGACTTGGATTCAGAAAACCTGGGTTGCCAGGTGGTCTGGTTTTACTGCTTATTAGCGGTATGATTTTGGGCAAGGTGCCTTCTCCAGACTTCTGTGTCCTTGTCCGGAAAAGAGCAATAATAAGTCTGTAGTCATAGCTCTGTTGTCAGAAAAAAGTGAGAAGATATTACATATTTTCAAAAGTTCTTTGTAGAAGTAGAATTGCCTTCTCCATCAAGTGACCTGGGCTGGCAGCAAATTGTTTGGATTTGCTTGGTTCCCATACACCCCCCACCCCATGGAAATCTCTTCTCTCAAAGAGCTCCTTTCAGGACACTGGGGGGCTTGGTGGATCAAGGAACTCCTGCTCAGTTTAGACCTTTTTCTCTCCACCTTTGTCTGATCTCTTGAGTCTCTTTCTTTTCCTGAAGAAAGATGGCGAGGAGGTCTGGGAGCAAGGGAGCATGACTTCTGGATTGATTGGGCAGCTGTTTCGCTGAAGGCCCATAAGCAGATTGTATCTCGTCTGACTTTACCTCAGTTTGTTGGTCTGCAGAATGAATACACAAGTACCCATAAGCAGACCTTGAGAAACAACTCAGTGAGAACTCAAGAGGAAAATTGTAATAATTGCAATGTTGAAGTCATCATCCAAATCCAGTATATCTTCTGATCAGAACCTAGAGATTGGTAATTTTCCTAGGCTACTCTGAGTGGCTTTCAACATTAGTACTAGAACAAGCTTCCCCATTTAACAATAATTGATAGAATGGAAAGAAATTAGACTAAGTCTAAAAGAAATTAGGCTCTGGGTGAGGAAGAATTGGAAAGCCACCCTCTTGCTGTAATTTTCCAGGATGCCCTGGACAGCCCCCAGAACTCGTCAGTATGGAAAGAGCTCAGGAACATTTTACAAGCTAGTAAGGCATTGCTGGGCTGGGGGGGCAATGATAGATTCTTTGGAATTTATCTGCATGGCTGACGTCACTTTCTCAGCACAGCGAGCCAAACTGTCTCGATGTCTGTGGCCTCTCTCTGGAATCATTTCCCAGTAGTTAGTCCCAGGTGACCCTTGAGGCCACTTCCCTGTCAGAAATTGTTGGCTTACAGCAAGAAGTGGCCCTTTCGGGGTCCCTGAAGTTGGCAAGGAAGCTCCTCCTTCAAGCCTAAGTGGAAGGGAAATTGATGATTCTCTGGGCTGAGGTTCTCTCTCCTGCAGACCCACGTCTGGGCTGTCCAAGCCTCATAATTTAAAATCTTTGCCTCTTTGCCTCCATGAGTTGTAATAACTGTCACCCTCACTAGCTAGGCACAGTCCATAAAAGCTCAGCACAATTTTCTGCCCCTAGCTTAGGGGACAATAATGGGGCTTCCAACAGTAGACTGGGAAGTGGGAAGCACCCTGCTATCTCTTAAGACCATGATGAGTCCCTGGCTTTGTCATGGTAAACAACATCACATCATTTTTCCTAAGTTTTAGTTATTATAAAATGGTGTTCATTTTAATTTGGACATTTAGAGAATGTGACGATGGATCCAGAAAAGAGAGGGAACAAGGAAGAAGGGGACAAATGAACATTTATTGAGCATCTAGTATGCATTAAGCACTGTGCTGAACTATTTTAATGTACACAGTCACATGTAGCTCTTAAAACAACTCCCTAGGCTAGGACATTGCAAATCTCATGTTATAGATGTGGGAATTAAGATTTGGAGAGCTAAAAATAAAACAAAGGATCACATGGCCTTTTCTTGATTTTCTTGAGGGTTGGCTTTGCAGTAGAAGTGGTATCATCTTGTACCGGGAAGTTTAGAACAAGAATCCCAATGTCACAGTAACAGGGACCCACAGAGATTCTGCCTGACAGATCCAGTCCTCTCAAGAGGCCAATATGAGGTCACCCAATAGTGTGATGGGATTTTCTAGGCAAACCACTCTCTCCTCCAACAGGAGAGTTGGGGCAACCAAATTTTGCCATTCCTCACCTCTAGGACAGGGTGAGCCTTCAGAAATCAACTGCTCTCAAGACGGCTGTACAGGTCCCCAGTGCTGGGTGCCAACATTGTTCCAAAATCTTTAGGCTGCCCAGACCAGCCTTGGGAAACAGGCATCCCTCTCCAGCTGGCGAGACCCAGGCTGACTCATCTGGCAGCGGGAGCCTGAGCATCAGTTTGCCCTCCTGTCTGCCGCTACCTCTGCCGTAACCATGGTGGCCAAAAGTCGTGGCAGACACTGGGGTCTGATGCTGCCGGCTGCCCAGCCTGGAGAGGGAGCATTCTGGAGGCAGCGAACTCAGCCGGCATGCCCCCTGCATTCCAAGCCCCCCTTCCTTGCCTGTGGCTCAATCCCCCATGACCCAGGGTGTGGAATATGATTCCTTTCTCCTGAAGCCCCGTGACTGAGCTGAGACAGGAGGGATCTGCAGTCCCTCTTCAGCTGGGGACAGCAAAGATGTTTATCCCCCAGAGACAGGAATCCTCTGGGTGGGCGGTGGTGAGCCTGGGGAGCCGCTGCCGCTGGCTGTCCTCAGGAAAGGTCTGCCACTTTCTGACCTGGTGCTGACCTGAACTCAAGTGGCAGCCACTCCCCTGCCATTTGCTCCTGCGGTCAGAGAGTGGGACAGATGACGCCATGGCACTTTTTGGAGTGCTGAAGTGAAATTTTGACAAATTCCAAAGAACATCAAAGTGCAGAACAACAGCCAATACATCATAGTCTGTCACCAGGGCCCCCACCCCTGATTATCACATTAAATCAGCAACGGGCACATTTCAGCTGTAGCTCAGCAGACGCCTACTGGAGCTCATAGTTTCTCCTTCCAGAGTTAAACAAATATGGCAACGGTTACATTTAAAAATCTGTGCTCCTCTCTGTTCTACATTCAGCAGCTAAGCCCTTCCCCGTATGGGTGTGCACGCGCACACACACGCACACACACGCGTGCTGACAGAGAAGCATATTGCTGAAGAAGGCAGATAATTGGGATTATGTAACCTGCTAGAACAGAATGCAGAGGTGGGTTCTAATCCTCGCTCTGCCACTTAATAGCTCGAAATCTTTAGCAAGTTAGTTAATACCTCCGGGCCTCAGTTTCCTCAGTGTAAAATATGGACAATGATGCATCTATTTCCAAACTGTGAATTTAGTTGGTAGCAGTTCAACATTCATTCCTGCCTGGGAACCATGGACAGTGCTTGCTAGTCATGATGTTTCATATTTGTTTCTTGATGTGTTTACTGTGTGTAACGTTTTGGATATAAGAAAGATAAAACATTCTCTTCTACTAGAGCTTTGCTGAGAAATATGTGTGAGTGAAGGGGTGGCAGGCCACTCAGGGTTTGAGTTTCAAGTTATAAAGGAAATACTTGCTGGGTTGGTATTTCCCTGGGTAAATTCTCACTGGGGGTGGGAGCGGAAGGTAACTTCAAAAAGAGCTTATGCTGATCTTCAAAACCATTTCCCCCAAACTCTGGAGCATCCAAAGAAAGCAGAGTTATCTGCCAGAATGTCCCAGAAAGAACAACAGGCATGGGAATTCTATGCCACATGATCAGGCATAAGACATGTCACATTTCTTTTATTACTTTAAATTAAATTTGATATGCTATTGTAGCCATCTTGCCAGGCTGGTGGGAAATTCAGTCTCAGACCTTCCTGAAATGCCCCCTTCCCCTCAGTTCCTGTGAATGTCCACCCAGCACATTCAGGGATGGCCTTCTGGTCTTCGGTCCACATGGGTGACCATAGATGTATTTCATTTGCCAGGTCCTCATCACCTTAGAGACTGGCAGCTCTACCTTCTCTTGGCAAAGCTTTGCCATGATTGTAATTTCTCCGAGGCCCCGTTGTCTCCCTAGAGGTCTTTCGGGGAGCAGAACCTTTCTGCCTGGGAACACAGGTCTCTAGCCCTTTCTCGTCCTGGAGGAGGCCCTAATATTCTTTTCAGTCCCCTTCTTCATCTTTCAGTGAAGATAACCAGTAATCTCCTTTCAGAAAGCCTTTAGAAACACAATGATAACCTCCGCTTCCTGGGGTTGGGGGAAAGATAGGTTGTCCAGGTTAACTAGAATTAATCAGTTCTGTTACTTAGAAAGGTAACAAGGTAGGACTGGAGAATTTGGGGACTCAGTGAGGGAAATGGAAGAGAGAGATTTAAAGAATCACATGTGAAACTGGATAAGACTCTGTTTCTTCTAAATACCAGTCGCTTTCCTTCCTTCCTTCCTTCCTTCCTTCCTTCCTTCCTTCCTTCCTTCCTTCCTTCCTCTTCTGCCTTTACAGAGGTCACCAGGCTATGGGGGAAGGGCTGGGTGGGCAGCAGGGGAAGAGGTCTGCTCTGTGGAGCCCATGAACAGCAGAAGATACTGCCTGCCAACTACATGGCATTAAAATCCTTGTAAATTAAGAAGGTGCTTGCTTGGAGATGATCTTATTTGATGGAACAATTTAGCAAGATAGGTGGGGCAGTTGTTAATCCCATTTTCCAGATAAGGAAACTGAGGTTCAGAAGGTTTAAAAGACTTGCCCAAAGTTCCAGAGCTGAGTGGCAGAGCAAGACGAGGCATTCCAGTCTACTTGACTTTTTCTCCAGGAGTCCGCAGTTTCGCTCACGACTTTAGATGAGGCTTCAGCGACATCCATCAGTGACCTGGAATGTTTGCCTTTTGGCAGTGATCTGGCAATCTGGAAACTTGCTGATAGATTTCATCTAATTCTTGTCCTTATGCTATTTTTTGTCACTTTCAGGAAGAGGAGCTTGAAGTAGACTGTGTTTCTCATGAGAGAATATGCTCTGGACTTTGATGCATGTCTGGTGGGTCCCCAAAGTCTAGGTTAATGGCAAGTTTAAGACCATGTTGCTAATTCTACGTGCATTCAATTGACTACCCTAGTGAGGGGAGTAATTTCATAAAACTGTTAATTCAAGTCTCGAAGAAGAATTGCAGGAAACGTATTTCTGACTATTTAGAAGTGACTCATTATGGGACTATTTGAAAACTATATATTATTTTTATCAGTAAATAGAATTGCCTATAGTCAATGTTATCTCGTCACATCCAGGGATTCTAAGATCCGGTTACCCATTTCCCTCAAAACAACTGACAGCAAAGCTGGGGAAGAGAGAACCCACCGCAGTCTCTGCAAGGCTCAACCTCCCCTAAGCCCCACCGCACACTGTAACGCCACACCCTTCCCCGCCAAATAACAGAGGGCAGAGAAGATGGAAATTTTCATTCCAGTGCTCAATAATTTCCACAGCCAGTAAGATATCAGGATCAGAAGAGATTCCATAACCAGAAAATCTTGGCTGCACTTTCACTGTTTGGAAGCAAAAAAGGAAAATTAAGGAGTGCCTCAGAGAGCCTTTCTTAGGGGGCTTTGTCAGGATAGGGGCTTTTAAGTATTTAAATCGAAACAAAGGATGGCTAAGAGTTCATTTCGCAATTAAATATCAGACAGCACAAAGCATTTTTCTAGAAAGTACATGATCCATTTTTCATTAGCAGGAATTTGGCCTCACCAATGTGAGGCGGGAACATTCAACGCTACCTGTGTCAGCTGGATTCTCGGCCACAGTGTCAGATCCGTTCACCGCATGAAGCACTCTGGGCCCTAAATAGCTTAACATGCTAAAGTCTGCTGCTTCCAAAATGACCATCATGGAGTAGGGCTCGCAGCTGGAGAATGATGGGCCAGCCCAGGCAGTTTTCTGGGCTTGCTTCATATGGAGGGAGGTGGTCCAGGTCTTTGTCTCCCAAACAATCCCTGGTTTTGACACTTCCTGAGAAAGCAGGGCTTGTTCCCTTGTGTGCCACAACTCTGGAAAGCAGCTCTTCCTGTCAGGAAGACAATGGTCCTTATGGGAAGGCTAGGGTTGCATGGGAGAAAGATTTGAACAGCAAGGAGAAGCATGCATGCTTTGCGGGCAAGGGAAATGGTAGGCCCGGATCTCTGCAGTGGGTTGAGCAAGGTGTCCCGAGGGCTAGGTGGAGCGTGCCTGGAGCAGAGCAGAGGTGGTGAGGAGGAGATAAAGGAGGTTAGGAAGGGAGTGGGAGGTGGAAGGAGGTGGCCAGAGTGTTTAACACCCAGTTTAGGAATCTGGGACCTGTGGTATTGGTGTTTGCCTCTCAAAGTGTGGTCCAAAGACCAAGCATCCTAATCATCAGAGAGCTTGCTAGAAATGCAGAATCCTGTGGCTCACCCCAGACCTAGGAGATCACAGCCTGCATTTTAAAAGGAATCCCAGGAGATCTGTATCTTCATTCAAACACTGCTCTAGGCTGAGAGGAAGCAAGAAAGATTGGAGCTGGGGTGGAATGTGACGGTGGAGGTGTTTGGGAATGCATCCACTGGGATGGTTAGAGAACCCTCACTTAGGAGCCCCTGACCACAACCCTGAGGAGGAGAGTCGAATGAGATAAGTCTTTTCACCAGAGCAATGACCCCCGAGACAGGCGTCTACCTCCTGGCTTCCCCTCAGGTGCCAGCAACCTCGGTGGTCAGCCCAGACTTTGCACAACATTAGGAAATGTGTGTTCAGGAAGTGGCCATCCCCAGGATCTGTGTTTTTGAAGTCAGATTTCATGGCTGCAGCTGATTATCTGCCGGACCCCAGGGAGCCGGGATAGCGCCGGGGCTGCCAGTGCCCTGCAGCCACACAAACACACTGACGCTCCTGGTGGAGCCAGAGCTTCTGTGAAAGACATTTCAGAAGTTTCCTGCAGCTGCAACAAATTGTTGGGGTCTGCCCAGCAGCACTGCTGTGACCTGCTTTTCTCAGTCTGAGGGCAGCCAGCCCCTGAAACTGGACACTCAGGGCCTCGCGGGCTCTACTTCAAATGGGGTACGAGGAGCATTGCCCCTAACACCTTCTCTCTCTGTTCAAACATGGCGACCTTGATGAGTGGGCGGCACAGACTGCATGTCCTGGGCCTCCCACCCCAGGGAGGAGGTGGTTGCTTCTTCCCTGCAGGTGGTTCAGAACCAGGGAGGCAGTAATCTACGTGTGGGACCAGACTGGGTCTGCATCTGTAGGGAGAAAGAGAGGATGGGTGACAGAGAACTCTTTCAACTGGAAGATTCTAGGGTTCCCAACTTTGAAAGGAAAGGGTGTGAACTTAGTTGTCAGTTAATTCCTGCCTTTTTCAGTTCTTCTCTGAGTCTCAGTCTTCTGTCTAAAAGGAGATGGTAGTAGCTTCTCGAAGGTCAGGAGAGCCTGAGCATACCACCTGGCGCATGGATGGCTAACCAACGTTAGTCCTCCTATCCTTCGCCTCTCCAGAGTTGCTGCCTCTCTCCTGCTGTTTCTTGCCCCTGAACTTCCAAATTAAATAGTTCCTGTCTGGGAATTCAGATCAACGAGAGGGAATATAAGTCTTGAATACATGGCATTTTGAATTTGAAGGCTACGGTTTAGAATAAATGTGACCCTTTGCTGAAACCAAACCGTTTCCTAGAACAGAGTCTTCAGGGGACCTGCTTCACGAACTGAATTGTCATTAGTACATTAGTTATTTGATAGCAAATGGGTTCTCTTAGGGCATAAAGGTAATTAAAAGCAGTTTGTTCAAGTGTTTCTGGTTTAATGTTGCCCACCACGTTCTTTTTTCTTCCTACTCTTGCTGAGTAAAATCCATACTTTGTGAGCTCAGAGGCTAACCTCTGATGAGTTCTACTTATTCTAAATATATTCTCACACAATGGGTCCCACAACTGGAGGTTATCAATGTTGCGGAAAACCTCCCATAAGGTTTTCTTCTAATACAGACCTTGGAAACACAGAAGACTCCTTGAATGGTCAGACTTACCTTTTCCCAAGACCACAAAGAAATATATTTTTGTTTCCTACCCCAAACACTGTATAACTCATTTCCCGTTTTTCCTGGGAGATTGTGGTAATATGGGGAGGCCTGGGGGGGTCTCCAGGATAAAGCCGCTTGTAAAACAACTGTGGGGGGATTCCAGATCTGACTTAATCAACATTTCTCAAGATCCATAGACCCATAAAACTGTTTGCTTTCTTACCCCAGTTCAGCAAGCTGATTTATTTCTCTCACCCCACTGACGCTGTCGCTGCTCAGAGCAATTCATTTGTCAGGTTGAGAGAATTACAATTCACAGGACCCTCACTAGTGCTATCTCAGTTTATAAATTTCACGAATTACAATTTATTGCTATGCACCCTGCAGAGTCTCATATTAATAAATTGCATCTCATCTGCAAAAGCACGTGTATATGGCTCCCTTGGACATAGGCTTATGGTCCTAGAGCTGCGGCATGTCTGCATGTGGCCACCGCACAAACATAGCTGTTCTGCCTGAACCGGGCCCCCAGTCAAGTTCCCGCTGCCTCCGTCTGATTTTGCCTTCCCTTGCAGTGGCTGTTCGCGAGCCCTGCTTTCTTGTTTTTAGCTCCACGGGGATGCTGTGTAAAGGAGGCCAGACACCATCTGTGTATGTTTGTGTTGTGGTGGGGCGGGTGTGGTAGTAGGAAGAACTTGATCCCTTCCAAAATGCACAGATTTTACCTTGTAGATTTTATCAACCTGGGGGTACAAAAAAAAATCCCATTAATAATGCAAAACTTTCTTTGGCTCACTCTTGTCGTTACCAGCCATTACAATCTCAACTCCTTGCTGGCTTCTCACGTGTTCTCAGAAGCCAGTCCAGCTGTCCCTATGGTCAGATCCCACAAGGTATCTTCTTTTTCCCTTCTTTTCCCCTGCTCTGGCCTCTTCTGCTGGGCAGGGCTGCTGGCACCTGTGGGCACCTTATAATTTCTGCCAGGTACCCTTATGTCCACCCAGCGCCATTGTTTCTTACTGAACGCCTGCCGGTTACGTCTGATTCCTGTCTGATTCCCACTATCTCTGTCTGCTCTGGATCCGTAAGTCCCTGTTATGGGCTGGTTTGTGTTCCCCCCCAATTCATATATTGAAGTCCCTAACTGCAACTACCTCAGAATAGGACTGTATTTGGAGACAGAGCCTTTACAGGGATAATTAAGTTAAATGAGGTCATTAGGGTGGACCCGAGGAGGAGACTTGGGCATGGAAAGGTACAGAGAGAAGACCACGCGAAGACACAGGTTGATGACAGCCATCAACAATCCAAGGAAAGAAGCCTCAGAAGAAACCAATCCTGCCAGTACTTTGATTTCAGACTTCTAGCCTCTAGAACTGTGAGAAAGTAAATTTCTGTTGTTTAAGCCACCTAGTATGGCAGCCCTAACAAAGTAATGCAGTCCCCTGCCAGGGGCTGTCTGGAGACTTCATGGTGACTAAGCCGGGGTACCAGTGGATATCAAGTCGGGGAGAAGAGCCTGTGACTTTGTTGAGATTTTGCTTTGTGAGAGGAGCCTCAGAGCTCTGCTGCTGGTGCCCTGATGGCTTTCAGTGTGTGTGGACTAGCCCAGCCCGTTCTGGCAGGGCCTACTGTTCTAGGCTCTTCCCTTCCCCTCCCCACAGAGGGCCTGTGCTCAAATCACACTGGACTCATTATTTCTGGAATCTGTTGTGACTTAGTTAGACCCAGGGGCTGGGATCACCCATGGAGATGTGGAATCGCAGAGATCTTATTTGGTAGGTATGGGAGCCAAGACAGAGACATAGCTGCTGCTGGAGGCGTACCTCTGGAGGCTGAGAGACAAGGAAGAAATACCCGCTGCTCCCTTCTTCCCACTCTCCGTCCCCCACCAAGGGCCTCCTGTTGGCTGAGTGCACTGGAAAGCACAGGAGTCTGGGAAAGGCAGCCTGCAGGGGTCTGCCCCGGCCACAGGGAGCAGAGCCCAGGACCAGCCTTCCTCTCACACCCCTGTGTTCGTTGCCTGTGGCTGCCACAAACATTAGCATAAAGTTGGTGGCCTAAAACAACAGAAATTTATTCTCTTACCGTTCCGGAGGACAAAAGTTCAAAATCAGGTGTCAGCAAGTCTACACTCCCTTCCAAGGCTCTAGGAGAGAATCCTTCCCTGCCTCTTCCAGCTTCTCATGGTTTCAGGGGTTCCTTGGCTATGGCGGCACCCCTCCCATCTCTGCCTCCTTCTTCACAGGAGGGTCTCTTCTCTCTGTGAGTCTCTCCTCTGTGTGACCCTTGTCATTGGATTTGCGACCCACTCAGATCTTTCAGGATGAGCTCATATTGAGATCCTTCACTCATTTACATCTTTTCCAAATAAGGCTTCATTCCCAGGTTGCAGGGACTGGTATATGGATGTACTTTTGGGGGCCACCATTCAACCCACTGCAATCTCTTTAACCTTGTTCAAGCGGTTCCCTGACCCTTCTCTAACTAGGAGAATCCTGCAAGTCTCCACTCTGTGGGGCTCACCTTCAGTACGATAGCTTGCCTGCACTATGCTGTCAGACAGGCTCACTTACAACCCCTCCTGAGCCTGGTCATTCTTTGTTCACATGCATGGTGCTTATTGGCCTGATGGTTCGTTCCGTTAGACCATGAGCTCCTCAAGAACAGAGCAGGGCCTGTATCGTCTGCTCTGAGGACCAACTTCACTTAGCTTCTCTCTTCCACGAGGACCAAGATCTTTCTGTCTGGGCCCCAGTTCTCTCTTCCTGTTTTGGGTCAAAATAGCTTTCCTTACTCTTGAATTGTGTGTGGCTCTGTCCTCCATCTGACACACCCTTGTTAAGCTGCTCATATGTCTGCAATTTGTCCCCACAGTTTGTCGGAACCACCTCTTTCCTAGACTTATATCACACAAGATTCCCAGCACAGTCCTTGTTCAAGAAGTGCTGCTGGTAAAAAGTCTTGTTAGAACCAAATAGGACCAGGACTAAAGGTGGGGAAGGAAATATTTTGTCATTGTAGCATTTCTGATGGAATTTGATCTGAAATTTGGGATAAAGAGTAAGGCTAGTCTTTAAAAACACATTTAGTGGGGGCTGAACGGCTCAGTTGGTTAAGCGTCTGCCTTTGGCTCAGGTCATGATCCCAGGGTCCTGGGATCTAGCCCCGCATCGGGCTCCTTGCTCAGTGGGGAGTCTGCTTCTCCTCTACCTGCCGCTCCCCCTGCTTCTGCTCTCTCTCGTGCTCTCTCTCTCTCTGTCAAATAAATAAATAAAATCTTTAAAAAAAACCCCACATTTAAAAATAATAGGAAGGTGCTTTTCTATAATGAGTGATTTTTACATTTTGTTCTGAGAAATTTTGCAAAAACCTCCCAAAGTCCTGTACAGAAAAACCTCGATTACCTGTAACACTTGAGAAATGGGGAGTTTTGTTCTTTTAATTTGTCATAAGCAAAACCCCTTTTAATTTCTGATTCTTGATGCTATTTTGCCTAACCTACATATCTTTCCTGTTTCAGTAGGGGAAGGGGTAGCAAATGGGTTGCTCACTTTCTGCTCATAGGATAAAGGACTAACGATGAAGGTTTGGGAATGAAGCTGATAATCTGGGGCATAACCGTGAAAAAGCCCCATTTTATCTACTTGTTTTCTGGGGATTTTATATTTTTCTCTAAAAGTGGAGAGCAGGAAATATGCAACTGAGTGAAGCTTTCTTTTGCTGACTTCTGATTAATTTTAGCTTTCCTTCTGCAGTGCTGGGAACATTTTGTGAGCAGTGACTAACTGCATCTATGTAGAAGATAGAGAATATTATAAGTGTTGGCACAGGGAGGTGTTTTGACTTTCCCAGGCTTCTCCTGCTTGAGTACTTGTAGTTAGTGTGGACGTGTGTATGTAACTGAGCGTGGGTACCACTAAGTTAACCTAAGATGGACAAAACTACAAAAGAGTGAATGAGAAAAGCAGTGGATTAAATGTCAGAAACCTGTTGCTTTTATCCCTCTCTTTACTACTGAGCAGTGCTAAGACCATTGGTAAACAAATTTACTGGATCTAGTTTCTCATCTAAACATGAGGCTAATTCTCATCTCTGCCTGCTTTCTAGGATTGCTATGGGAATAGGATCAAATGTTTTAAAAATGCTTGATCAGTAAAATACTGCCCAGACCTCTCATGCCATTCTATGACACCAGGCCCCGTGAAGAAGTAGTGTTTCTGTAAAGGACTGCTGTTATTAATTGGCACCGTTGCTGTTTTATTTGCTAACACTGATTCTGCTTTTATCACACCTGAGTTTGTGTGTTGGGGCTCATCATGCCGTCGTGCATCACCAGCCTGCCCTGCCCTGGTCCGCAGCCACTTGCCATGTGCAAGGGAGAAGCGAGACTCTGCGCTTTTACCCCGCATGAAACCTTGACGTCTCCCTGTGTTCAAAAAAAAAAAGAGAGAGAGAGAGAATGAGAGAGAGAGGGAGAGAATTAGACGCCAGAGAGACACTATATATAGTTTTTCTTTGACTGCTGGAAAAGATAAGTGGCTGAAAAGAGTCGGGAATTGTTTGCCTATAAATTGAGTGCCAGCAGGTTTATCGCTGAATGCAGTAGATTATGTTGAGTGCGGTAATCAGGAGGAAGAAGGGGAGGCTACAATAACACTGTGATAGGGACTCTTTGGAGTCCACAATCAGACCCTCTTTGACTTATGCACCCTGCGTGGAAAGTGCTTATGTTACAAAACAGCTCGAGGTCCTGGCCCCGAGATACTTATATGTCTCCTGGGTAGTGAGGCGGCCATTGCCGGTTAGATCGGTATGCTCCTTGGCTGGGTCCGATGTCACTTGAGAGGGCTGGATGGGCTGGTGGGGATGGCAGGGGCTTCCTCCCCCAGGGCATGGCAGCGCCCCAACGCCGCAATCCAGAGCACCGCGGAGAAGGGCAGGAAACGCCTGGCGCAGAATAATATTTGGGCAGGGTGTTCCTTGAACCATGGGATGCTTGCAGTTTTCTAGGTTTTCCTCCTCCTGCAACCCTGTAAGCACTAGGTAATAAATAACATCTTCAGTCCCTGTGGCGCCTGGCGTCTCTGCGGAGCACCCTGGTTGGCCCCCCATTGAGGCCACCGTGAGGGCTGCAGTGGCATCACTGGAGCCCAGGGTGGAGGGGAGACTTGTGACCAATTTTGTGGACCCCAAACCTTTTCTGCTTGGTTGGTGCTGTTCCTGCGGTGCCGTGGTCTGAAAGGTACTGTCCCACTTCCAAGTAGTCCTGTGCAGGGGCGGGGGGCATTCAAGTGGCCAGGGAGCAGTGACTGGCTAGAAAGTGAAACGTGGTAACGGTAATGTTCTGCTGGGCAAGCATAAATCAACTCGAGGAGCCTTCTCCTCCTTTATCTTGGCAATGGGTTGGCTTTCTTGATAAATCACCCTCATGACCAAATGGATTTGGCCCAGACTAAACGTCTTTTGGTCATGTAATTTACTCACATTATTTCTCATTTTGTGACTCCAGTGGGCTTACAAGAAGGACAGATTCAGTCCCTAATAAAACGGATACTCGCTTTACCCACGGGAGCCTGCTGTGTGAAGAATCCCAGTACTGGAAGACTAGATGAGTGGTCAGAAAGAGGAACCCGTGGTGGGTGCCTCTTCCAAAGTCCAATAGCTGAACATAATGTTTACAGACATTCCAGGTGCTTCCCGCTGCCTTCATCATGAAGCCGAACCTTCCTAGTGAGGGCCTTTCTTTCCAGCTTCATCTCTTCCCACTCTGCCAATACACCCTTCCCTCTGACAGTGCCAAAATACTTTCCATTCCCCAAACAGTTTACATATCTATGCCCCTGGACGTTACTCATGCTAACCCCCTTTGGCTCAAGTGGCTACCTTTCTGGTGAGCTTCCCCTTCTTCTTCAAAACTGAACTCCAGTGTGCCCTCATTATGACTTTGGGGGCCATCCGTCCTCCTTACCGCCACTCTGAATGGACTGAACTATTCCCTTGTCTGGGCTCCCCAGGACAGGGTGTTTATCCTCTAGGGTAGGGCTTATCATCTGGCATGATAGGTATTTGCTCAAGGTCTGACTTTCCCACTAAATACTAGACTCCTCCAGGCTGAGACCTGGCTAATGTATCTTTTTAAGTACCCAATAACCAGCACATCCTATGTCCTCAATTTCTTCTGAATTAAAATATTGTACTGGTAACATATGTGACAAAATCAAGTGCTGATTTCTTCTTACTCACTCAACAGCTGGGGGAGTAAAAGGCTATAATTCTCAGAAAAGTATATCATTTTCTATCAGCTGTCTTATGGCACATTACGAATAAGGGGAAAGAATAAAGCAAGTTGAATTGGAGATTTGTAAGTTGGAAGCAGGGGAGAGAAGACTGAAGATCATTTTTGTGGGTATAATCCTTTGCTCTTATTTTGGTTGTTCATTTCATCTTTCATAAATGTTTCTCAACTCTTATTCTTACCATCAAAAAAGAAGGGACAGTGAGATTGCTTGGCTGTATGTTGTGCTGAGTAGAGTAGCATTGGATTGACAATCAAGACACCCAGATTCAAATCCTAACTCTGCTGTATACATTAATCACCTTGGCCTCAGTTTCTGCGTCTGTAAAATGGATCACTTGGCCCAATCCATCTCACTCAAGAAACATTTTTGAAGATAAAATCAACAGAAGAATATTAAGTACCCTCTTCCATGTGCCAGGCATTTTGCTGGGATCTTTACATAGTTAGTTTCAAGGCTTATCCGCTGCTACGCGGGAGACTTCATTACTATCCTCATTTTGCAGGCAAGGGCTGCGAGGCTCAGAGGGTCACCCACAGTGAGATGCTGCCTAAGTAGCAGACTATGCTTCAGGTCACAGTCTGAGTCCAGATTCCAGGCAGGTATACTCTGCCCATTGTCTCCTGCTTGCATTTTGGATATAAGCATGCCAAATACTCAGTTGTTTTTAGGCCCTGCAGAAAGAGTTCATGATCTCTGCAAAACTTAAAGCACCTAAAAGCCATATGGTGCCTAATATAGAACATCTATGTGTACAAAAAGAATTTTCTTTTTAAGTGTTCTAGGAAGTCTGTGTCTTGTCTCTGCTCCTCACTACTGTTAGAGTGATCTTTTTCAAATATAATCTTATCATGACTATCCCCTCCTAAAAACCTTCAATGGCTCTCAGTTGCCTGTAAGATAAAACCAAGATTCCTAAGAAGAATTTCAAGACCCCTTATGATCCAGCCCTTGCATTCATCTCCTCTTCTTTCATGTTTCTCTCCCCCAACACCCCACCCTTATCATGCCAGCAATAGATAGAAGCAAGATGGAAGTGGTGGTGTTCCTTCCAACTCCCATGACCACACTGTGTTGGCTAAGGGAGCTGTGCATGTATTCTCTCTACCTAATAGAGGTCTCCCACCTGCACATCTCATTCCATCTTCCCTCCATCTCTTTCTTATTTTCCATATTAGTTATCCATTGCTGTGTAAAACTCATTTAAAACAATAATCATCACTTAAGATGTCACACTGTTTCTAAGAGTTAGCAATTCAGGAGTGGCTGAGCTGGGTGGTTCTGGCTAAGGGCCTCTTATGAGGATGCAGTTAGGTTATAGTTGGGCTACACTCATCTGAAGGCTTGACTGGTGCTGGAGCACCAGGGTCTAAAATGCCTCCCTTGCATGGCTGGCGTAATAGTGCTGCTTGTTGGCATGATGCCCTAATTCCTCACCTCGTAGACCTCATCATAGAGCTGATGGAGTATCTGCACAATATGATGGCTGGCTTGTCCCAGATCTTCATTTTTACTGATCTTAAATTTTCTTCCATGCAGCAGTGCACCCACCTTACAATCTGGGATTCCCGGGCTCACTTGCACCAAAGGCAGCCCTGTGACACCATTCAAGCTAATGAAATATACGTGACGCTTATATTTTCTGGGTGAAGCTTCCAGGAAAGCTCTTATTTCTTGGTCAAAAGGGACAGTCTCACTTGGTGCATACCTTTTAACCTTTACCTTCATCTGCTTTTCCTGCACCAACTCATAGCTGATGTCTGGATATGCAAGCAGTCATCTTGCAAGCAAGATGATGAAAGTTGCAAATGAGGAATGGCAGAGGGGAACGATAAAAAGCGTTTGGTCCCTGATGGTTTCATGGAGCTTCTATACCTGCCCTAGCCTGCTTAGCCTCTGCACTTCTTATTACTTGAGAAAAATGACCCCGATTTGCTGATGCTACTGTTGGCAGTTTCTTGTTTCATGCACCTGGCCACAATTCTAACCAATGCACTCCTTTGTCTTTTCCAAACTTGTAAAATTTCTTCTTTTTTTTAACTTGTAAAATTTCTATTACTATACATGTCACACTTAATTTTCATGACTTCTTTACATAGGCTTCTCCTCAACTCTTCAGTGAACTCCTTGAGCGCAAACATTTAAGTTACAGTTAGTGTTGTACGGTACTTTTTTATTAACCTGATGAGTTTATATTTAAAAGAAACTTTTAATGGATTCTTTGAGCTTTGACCTCAGAGAGTAAGCTCCATCACTGTATTGGTGATCAGTGAATCTGGTCTCATCCTGACTTTCTTTCCCACCAGTACCAAGATGTGAGTTAGAGAAGAAAGACATCAAAGGCAAGGGGGGGGGCGGGTTGGAGAGGGGAAGACCTGTTTGATGTGAAAAAAGAGGGACAGGTCTTTGCTAGGTTGACTACAAAGAAGCACTTCTGTGAAAATGGCTGCTAGCTCACCAGGTCATTATTTTTGCCATTCACCTTGCATGGGTCAGAGGACTTGAAGACAGATTCCTGCAGCCAGAGAGTCTAAGCTCATCACGAACATGACTCCAACCTGTCACTGGGTGCCCTCCCCCCTCTTTTTAAGGCCTCTGCCTCAAAGGATAAGGAAGGAAGAGTCAAAGTTGATTCCAGGGTGATGAGGTGACTGGGAGGGTGCCTTGTCATTAAGAGAAATAGGTGGTCAGGGGCTGGGGGCTGAGTACACAGCTGGCTTGCTTCTGACAGCCGAGTAGAGATGTGCAGCAGGCCAGCAGACATATAACCTAGGGAGTTGTCAGAATGGAAGTGGTCACTGAAAATGTGGGGATGAAAATGATCCCCCTAGGGAGAGAATAGAACAAGAAGAGAAACAGGTCAGGATCAGAAACTTCGGGGAATTGTTTGACTTGGGTGAAAAAAGAGAAACAGAGGGATTTTAGGGTAGTGAAACTATTCTGTATGATTCTGTAATGGTGGATGCAAGTCATCATACATTTTTCAAAACCAACAGAATGTATGAGGCAGAGTAAACCTTAATGTAAACTATGGACTTTAGTTAATAATATTGTATCAATATTAGCTCATCAATGATAACAAATGTGCTACACTAATGCAGGTGTTATTAATGGGGGAAACAGGGTGGGGGTGGCATACGGGAATTCTCTGTACTTTCTGCTCAGTTTTTCTGTAAACCTAAAACTGCTCTAAAATATAAAGCCTATTAATTGTTTTTAATCCCCCCAAAAAAACAGAGAAAGAAAAATGGGTGGGAGGAGAACAAAAAGAGTTCAGTGTCTTAGATACCAAAGGAGAAGAAAAGAGAGGGGATGGGAAGGAACACTAGGAGTTAATGGGGCTGACACTAAATAGGAAATAAGAACAACACAGATCCAGTCATTTACTATGTGTGACCTTGGGAAATTCACTTATGTTTATTGTGTCTGGGATTCAGTGTCCTTATCTGTGTATCGAATATCTAAGATATTATTAGAGTGTTTTCTCAAAACTGGGTAAACATTTTACTGGTGGTTTTGGAGATGCTGGAATGTGACCTTCGATAATATTGAATCACATGGTGAGAAACTTATCTGCTCGCCAGTTCAATTTCAGTCTTGATTTGGCCAAGTTGAAAGTCTCAATTCAGTGCTAATCTGACTTTAACACCTTTCTTTTTTTTTTTTTTTTAAATTTTATTTTATTATATTGTGTTAATCACCATACAGTACATCCCCAGATTCCGATGTAAAGTTTGATGCTTCATTAGTTGCGTATAACACCCAGTGCACCATGCAATACGTGCCCTCCCTACTACCCATCACCAGTCTATCCCCTTCCCCCACCCCCTCCCCTCTGAAGTCCTCAGTTTGCCTCTCACAGTCCATAGTCTCTCATGTTTCATTCCCCCCTCTGATTACCCCCCTTTTCTTTATCCCTTTCTTCCCCTACCGATCCTCCTAGTTCTTATGTTCCATAGATGAGAGAAATCATATGATAATTGTCTTTCTCTGCTTGACTTATTTCACTTAGCATTATCTCCTCCAGTGCCGTCCATGTTGCAGCAAATGTTGAGAATTCGTTCTTTCTGATAGCTGAGTAATATTCCATTGTATATATGGACCACAGCTTCTTAATCCAGTCATCTGTTGAAGGGCATCTCGGCTCCTTCCATGATTTGGCTATTGTGGACAATGCAGCTATGAACATTGGGGTGCATATGGCCCTTCTCTTTACTACGTCTGTATCTTTGGGGTAAACACCCAGTAGTGCAATGGCTGGGTCATAGGGTAGTTCAATTTTTAACTTTTTAAGGGACCTCCACACTGTTTTCCAGAGTGGCTGTACCAACTTGCATTCCCACCAACAATGTAGGAGGGATCCCCTTTCTCCACATCCTCTCCAACAATTGTTGTTTCTTGCCTTGTCTATCTTTGCCATTCTAACTGGCGTAAGGTGGTATCTCAGTGTGGTTTTGATTTGAATTTCCCTGATGGCTAATGATTTTGAACATTTTTTCATGTGTCTGTTAGCCATTTGTATGTCTTCATTGGAAAAGTGTCTGTTCATATCTTCTGCCCATTTTATGATTTGTTTATTTGTTTCTCGTGTATTGAGTTTGAGAAGTTCTTTGTAGATCTTGGATACCAGTCCTTTATCTGTGGTGTCCTTTGCAAATATATTCTCCCATTCCGTGGGCTGTCTCTTAGTTTTTTTGACTGTTTCCTTGGCTGTGCAGAAGCTCTTTATCCTGATAAAGTCCCATAAGTTCATTTTATCTTTTATTTCTCTTGCCTTTGGAGATGTGTCGTGAAAAAGGTTGCTCTGGCCGATGTCATAGAAGTTGTTGCCTATGTTCTCCTCTAGAATTTTGATGGATTCCTGTCTCACATTGAGGTCTTTCATCCATTTGGAGTTTATTTTTGTGTATGGTGTGAGAGAGTGGTCAAGTTTCATTCTTTTGCATGTAGCTGTCCAATTTTCCCAGCACCATTTATTGAAGAGACTGTCTTTTTTCCACCGGATGTTTTTTCCTGCTTTATCAAAGATTAGTTGCCCAAAGAGCCGAGGGTCCATTTCTGGGTTCTCTATTCTGTTCCATTGGTCGATGTGTCTGTTTTTGTGCCAGTACCATGCTGTCTTTGTGATCACAGCTTTGTAGTACAGCTCGAAATCCGGCATTGTGATGCCCCCAGCTTTGTTTTTCCTTTTCAACAGTTCCTTGGAGATTCGGGGCCTTTTCTGGTTCCATACAAATTTAAGGACTATTTGTTCCAGTTCTTTGAAAAATGTCCTCGGTATTTTGATCGGGATAGCATTGAAAGTGTAGATTGCTCTGGGTAGTATGGACATTTTAACTATGTTAATTCTTCCAATCCATGAGCATGGAATATTTTTCCATCTTTTTATGTCTTCCTCAATATCTTTCAAAAGTGATCTATAGTTTCTAGCATATAGGTCCTTTACGTCTCTGGTTAAGTTAATTCCAAGGTAACGTATGGTTTTTGGTGTTATTGTAAATGGGATGGATTCCCTAATTTCTCTTTCTTCAGTCTCGTTATTCGTGTATAGAAATGCAACTGATTTCTGGGCATTGATTTTGTATCCTGCCACCTTACTGAATTGTTCTATAACTTCTAATAGTTTGGGAGTGGATTCCTTTGGGTTTTCCATATAGAGTATCATGTCATCTGCAAAGAGAGACAGTTTGACTTCTTCTTTGCCGATTTGGATACCTTTGATCCCTTTTTGTCTTCTGATTGCTGTTGCAAGGACTTCTAGTACTATGTTGAATAATAGTGGCGAGAGTGGGCATCCTTGTCGTGTTCCTGATCTTAAGGGAAAGGCTTCCAGCTTTTCCCCATTGAGAATAATGCTTGCAGTAGGCTTTTCATAGATGGCTTTTATGAGATTGAGAAATGTACCCTCTATTCCTACACTCTGAAGGGTTTTAATCAGGAAAGGATGCTGTATTTTGTCAAATGCTTTTTCTGCATCAATTGAGAGGATCATATGGTTCTTGAGTCTTTTCTTGTTGATATGATGTATCACATTGATTGATTTGCGAGTGTTGAACCATGCTTGCATCCCAGGTATGAATCCCACTTGGTCATGATGGATAATCCTTTTAATGTACTGTTGGATTCTATTAGCAAGGATCTTGTTGAGGATTTTGGCATCCATATTCATTAGAGAAATCGGTCTGTAATTCTCCTTTTTGAGGGGGTCTTTGCCTGGTTTGGGGATCAAGGTAATATTAGCCTCATAGAATGAGTTTGGTAGCTTTCCTTCTGTTTCTATTTTTTGAAATAGCTTTAGGAGAATAGGTATTATTTCTTCTTTGAATGTTTGGTAGAATTCCCCAGGAAAACCGTCTGGGCCTGGAGTTTTATTATTTGGAAGGTTGTTTATCACTGACTCAATTTCTTCATAGTTAATTGGCCTATTTAAGAAATCTATTTCTTCCTGTTTCAGTCTTGGTAGTTTATAGGTTTCCAGGAAGGCCTCCATCTCTTCCAGATTGTTTAGTTTTTTGGCATATAGCTGTTGATAAAAGTTTCTAATAATCCTTGCAATTTCAATGGTGCTGGTCGTGACCTCTCCCTTTTCAGTCATAATTTTAATAATCTCAGTCCTTTCTCTTTGTTTTTGGACAAGTTTTGCCAGTGGTCTATCAATTTTATGGATTCTCTCAAAGAACCAGCTTCTAGTCCTGTTGATCTGCTCTACTGTGGTTCTGGTCTCTAATTCATTGATTTCTGCTCTAATCTTGGTCAACTCCTTCCTTGTCAGTGGGTTAGGCCTGTCCCTCTGTTGCTGTTCCAGTTTCTTGAGGTGAGAATATAGAAACTGCATTTTAGATTTTTCTATTCTTTTGAGTGAGGCTTGGATGGCTATGTATTTCCCCCTTAGGACTGCCTTTGCAGTATCCCATAGGTTTTGGACCGTTGTGTATTCATTCTCGTTGGTCTCCATAAATTGTTTAATTTGTTTTTTGATTTCCTGGTTTATCGAGTCATTCTTGAGCAGGATGGTTCTTAGCCTCCAAGTGTTTGAGTTTCTTCCAGGTTTTTCCTTGTGGTTGAGTTCCAATTTCAGAGCGTTGTGGTCTGAGAATATGCAGGGGATAATTTCAATCTTTTGGTATTGGCTGAGACCTGTTTTGTGTCCCAGAGCATGATCTATTCTTGAGAATGTTCCATGGGCATTTGAATAGAATGAGTATTCTTTGGTTCTGGGGTGTAGTGTTCTATATATATCTATGAGGTCCAACTCGTCGAGTATGGCATTCAAAGCCTTTGATTCTTTGCTTAGTTTTTGCCAGGGTGTTCTGTCTATTTCTGATAGTGGGGTGTTGAGGTCCCCTACTATTACTGTGTTCTTATCTATATGTCTCTTTATTTTGGTTAAGAGTTGGCTTGTGTATCTTGCTGCTCCCCTGTTGGGGGCATATATATTAATAATTGTCATATCCACTTGTTGAATACTTCCTTTAAGAATAATATAGTGCCCTTCTGTATCTCTCTCTATGGCCTCTAGTTTAAAATCCAGTCTATCTGATATGAGAATTGCTACTCCAGCTTTCTTTTGAGGTCCATTTGCGTGGAAGATGGTACTCCATCCCCTTACTCTAAGTCTGAATGCATCTTTGGGTTCAAAATGAGTCTCTTGTAGACAGCAAATGGATGGGTCATGTCTTTTTATCCAATCTGCAACCCTGTGGCGTTTTATGGGAGAGTTTAAGCCATTTAGATTGATAGAGATTATTGACAGATATGATTTTAATGATGCCATTTCTCTTTAAAGTCTTTGTATCGGTTGTGACTTGCTGCTCTGTATCACTCTTGGGGCCTTTTTACCTTTATAGAGCCCCCCTTAATATCTCCTGTAGGGCTGGTTTCGTGGTTACGAAATTGGTTAATGATTGGCGATTTTGGAACGTCTTTATTTCTCCATCAATTCTGAATGACAGCTTTGCTGGATAAAGGATCCTTGGCTGCATGTTTTTCTCTGAAAGAGCTTTAAAAATGCCCCCCCAAGCCTTTCTCTCATTCCAGGTCTCTGTAGACAGGTCTGACGTAATCCTGATACCTTTGCCTTGGTACGTGAGAAATTTCTTTGCCCTGGCCGCTTTCAATACTGTATCCTTGGATCTAATATTTGCGAATTGCACTATGACATGCCGTGGCGTAGGTTTGTCCTGGTTGAGCTTGGATGGGGTCCTCTCTGCCTCTTGGACACGAATGCTTGTTTCCCTTGCTAGATTAGGGAAGTTTTCAGCTACAATTTGTTCAAATATCTCTTCTAGACCTCTGTTTTTCTCCACCCCTTCAGGGATGCCGATGATTCTGACATTGGATCGTTTCATAGAGTCAGTAATCTCCCGTAATCTACATTCGTGGGCGTGGATTTTTTTAAGACCAGCTTCTATTTTCGTTTTTTCTTCTACTAACCCATCCTCCAATTCGCTAACGCGTTCCTCTGCCTCGGTGACCCTGGCCGTCAGAGCCTCTAGTTTTGACTGTATTTGGCCCACTGAGTTTTTAATTTCTGTCAGATTCGCTCTCATTTCTGCCCTTAGGGATTCTATATTCTCAGCAACGCTTTCTCTGATGCTTTTTTCAAGTTTACTCATCATCTTGACCATTGTTGCTCTGAATTCCATTTCTGATAATTGGGATACATCCATATGTATTAATTCTGTGGCCGAGGCCAATTCTGTGGCAGAGGCCACAGACTCATTATCTTTTCTTTGCTGGGGGGGACTTCTCCTTCTCGTCATTCTGATGAAGAGAGATTGCAGGGTTGTCCAGAGCCCAAGTGTTGACTGGGACCCAGGCCGTGCGCCCTTGTTTTATAGAGATCTTAGGGATGTGGGCTTCTTCCTTAAAGAGTTTATTTATTTATTTGAGAGAGAGAGAGACAGTCAGCAAGAAAGGGAACCCAAGCAGAGGAGTGGGAGAGGAAGAAGCAGGTTCCCGGTGGAGAAGCCCGATGAAGGACTCCTTACGGAGCGTTGTGATCACACCCTAATCCGAAGACAGGTGCTT
Organism: Ailuropoda melanoleuca; assembly: GCF_002007445.2. Classification (NCBI taxonomy): domain Eukaryota; kingdom Metazoa; phylum Chordata; class Mammalia; order Carnivora; family Ursidae; genus Ailuropoda; species Ailuropoda melanoleuca. The sequence continues at coordinate 169,990,838 of NC_048218.1, forward strand.
GGTGACTGCGCCACTCAGGCGCTCCGGGTTGTGGGCTTCTTGATTTTTCAGCCTGCCTTCTGGGGGAGGGGCCTGCCTGCCGGTACTCAGAAAACCCTGTTTGGGTAGAGTCTCTGTGTCCCTTGCGAGGGGGGATGGGGATGGGCACCCTGTGAGCCGGTATTTCCGGGCTTTTGTTCTCTGGCGGCTTTCCCTGGCGGTTTGCTATGCCTCTTCTGAGAGAGCAGCAGCGGCTGAAATTCAGCCTCTGTCTCAGAACAGAGGGATCGCGGATCGTTCTCCACTGATGTTCTGGCCACTTTAACTCTGTTTCTGTTGGTGCTGCTCAACCCTGCAGCATCCCGGGCTGTGCGCCCCACACCCGGCGTCCCAGCCCTCACTTCCAGGGCCGGCACGTCTCTGTCCTTTGTGTTTCCAACCCCGCCAGCCGCCAGCCGCCCCGCGTGGGCTCCCGGAGCTCCCCGTCTCAGTCTGGTGTCTCACGGGTGCTGACCGCGAGTCCGCCTGCTCCCCCGTGCAGGTGGCCCTCCAGCCGCCAGCCGCCCCGCGGACGCTCCCGGAGCTCCCGGTCTCAGCCTCGATCCAGTGAGCACACCGGAGCTCCGGAGCTCCGTGAGATGCTTGGTGGTGCACGCTCCCGGCTCACGGACTCAGTCTGCCGTTTCCAGAGTGCGGGTCCGCGGTCCGCCCGCTCCCCGGTGCAGGTGGCCCGCCAGCCGCCCTGCGCGCGCGCTCCTGGAGCTCGCGTTCTAAGTCTGTTGTCTCGCGGGTGCCGTCCGCGAGTCCGCCTGCTCCCCCGTGCAGGTGGCCCGCCAACCGCCAGCCGTCCCGCGTGCGCTCCCGGAGCTCCCTTCTCAGCCTGCTGTCTCAAGCGTGCGGGTCCGCGGTCTGTCCGCTCCCCCTTGCAGGTGGCTACCGCTTCCCGGCGCCCTGACACGGCGGCTCCCTCCCCCTTCTGTTTAGCTTCCGATATCTGTGCGCGGTTTCACGGCTCCCCGCTTCGTACCTCGATACTCAGCGCTGGAGATGTTCATTTGTAGAGATCCAGATGTATCTTCCTGCGTCTCAGGCTGATTCCGTGGATATTCCTGCTGGTCTGGGTACCTATCCAGCTCAACTCAGGGGACCGGCTGAAAAAGGTGTCCCCTACTCCTCCGCCATCTTAACCTCCCCTAACACCTTTCTAACATGTAACTGCTGATCTCATTTTTTAAAAATTGTGGAAAATATGGATAAAAGAAGATCTGCCATTTTAACTGTTTTTAAGTGTAAAGTTCATGGCATTAAGTACATTCACATTATTGTGTAACCGTCATTAAGATCATCTCTGGAACTTTTCATCATCCATACTGAAACTCTGTACCCATAGGAATAGCTCCTCACTTCTCCCTCCCTAGAGCCCCTGGTAACCACCCTTCTACCTTCTGTCTTTATGAATTTGACTACTCTAGGTATCTCATAAAAGTGGAGTCATACAGTATTTGTTCTTTTGTGACTGGCTTACTTCACTACACATAATGTCTTTAAGGTTCAACTATGTTTTTGCATGTTTCTGAATTTCATTCTTTAAATAATATTCCATCCATTGATGGACATCTGCATTGTTACCACCTTTTGACTATCGTGAGTATGTTGCTATGAATACCAGGTCTAAAATAGCTCTTCAAGACACTACTTTCCATCCTTTTGTGTAGAGGAATTGTTGGATCACATGGTAATTCTACGCTTAATTTTTTTGAGGAACCACCATACTGTTTCCACAGTGGCTGCACCACTTTAGATTCCCAGCAGCAATGCACAAGAGTTTTAATTTTTCCACATACACACCAACACTTGCTTACTTTCTTTCCTTCCTTCTTTCTTTCTCTTTCTTTTCTTTCCTTCCTTCCTTCTCCTTCTTTTCTTTTCTTTCCCTTTCTTCCTTCCTTCTTTTCTTCTTTCTTTCTTTCTTTCTTTCTTTCTTTCTTTCTTTCTTTCTTCTTTTCCTTCCTTCCTTCCTCCCTCCCTCCCTCTCTCCCTTCCTTCCTTGATAATAACCATCATAAGGTATGTGATGATCTTATTTTTAAAGATTTATTTATTTATTTCAGTGAGAGAGAGCACACAGTGGGGAGGGGCAGAGAAAGAGGGGAGAAAAACTCAGACTCCATGCTGAGTGCAGAGCCCCGCATCTCCATGTGGGGCCTTGATCTCATGACCCTGAAATCAGACCTGAGCCAAAACCAAGAGTAAGACCCTCAACTGACTGTGCCACCCAGGAGCCCCATGATGATTTCATTTTTAAACAAAGTGTGAATGGGCCTTGAACTCAAAGCCTTGGCAAGTGACAGTTTCCAGCTAGAATTATAGAAGAGATGTTAAAAACATGGCCAACTGAAGGGGGCCTTTATCCCCCGTTCTTTGCCTCTCCTAGGGCTGTGGCAGAAACCTGTGGGCAACTGGATGTGAGTGAGGCCTTTGGATCTGCTGAGATCCAAATGGGAGAACAGGTGGGGTGCTTCTTCCCCCTGGGCTGGACAGCATCTGGGGAGCAGTGTCTGGGTCTAGGTCCTGGGAAAGACTTCGTATTTGAGGAGGGGAAAGGGTTGATATTGACCACTTGCAAGTGAAGCAGGCTCTGTGAACCCAGAAAGGCCATGAGGGAGCTCAGTAGGACTGTGGCTTCCTACTCCCTGGGTGGGAGCAGTGGAGAAGCCAGAGACCTGACTTTCCCCAGGGGCTCAGGAGTCTACCTTTGATTATCATCCTACAGGCCAGAGTCACTTTGACTTTAAAATTTAATCATATTATTTTGTTTTCACTGAATTTCTTTATGCCAGTTCCTCTTATTTATGACAAATGATATTGATTCTCAGCTTACATTTTTCTTTCAAAATAAACAAGTTAAAATATGTGAGTCATTTTAAGAAAAACACTAAGTAGATAATAATGCAGGGCCAAGAGATATGGCAAAAACTGGGAAGGTGGCACAATAATATAGACTGAAGTTTGGGAATCTGTGAGATATGACATAGGTTCTTTCATGGGGTCATGAAGTCCAAATGGCAAAATGTGTGTGAAAGTATTTTATTAGCTGCAAAGTACGCTTTCGGTGTAATATATCATTATTTTCATGACAAATGCTGCAGATTTGATTCAGTAGAGTGGTGTGGGGAGAAGTGTGACGGTGGAGGATTAAAGAGTAAGTAGGAGGTGCAGAATAAGGGGAACAGGTGCAGGCAGTAGGTTTAACACATGTCGTTGTGAAGGGGAAGAAAACCCCAGAGAATGGGGATGCTCGGAGGGTTCTCATGGATGGAGGAGCTGGACAGGAGTCTCATTTGGCAGTGCTTGTGGGCTGAAGTACATGCGATCGAGCAATATCCTGGATGAGGCAGTAAAGGTGGGATTTGGCGCAAGGGTGGGAAGGACACAACTCTGCCACAGAGGCAGGGGCCCACTGGCTCGGTGGAGGAGGAAGGGAGAGCACCAGTGGGTGGCTCTGGTATTCTCAGGGAAGCCGGAGGTGAGCATGTGGGGTAGGGCTACTATTCATTTTTGGTGAGAGGGGTGACTGCTGGGAGGGCAAACCCCCAAGCGTGCAGAAGCATCTCTTGGGCAGGGTTTTCAGAATGCAGATTCCTGGGCTCTTCTGTCTGACCCTGCTTTGAAGTGTCTAATGAGGGGCCTGGGCATTTCACTTTAAAAAGTACCAAGGAGGGGTGCCCACTGCTCACGTGCTCTTTCTCTCTCTTGCTCTCTAAAACAAAAACAGCAACAAAAAATGTACCCAAAAAATCATAATGCTGGCAAACAACTAAACACACTTAGAAGATGCAGTGAAGAAACCAAAGAGACTGTTGGCTACTCAGTTAGAGTTAGAGATCATAAATGCACTATTGCGTGTATCCCATCCTGCTTCACCTATTTGAATTATGGACTATTGAATTACTTGTATCTATTGAGCTCCAGGATGATTGGTACTGTGGGAAACACAGAGGAAGGAGCAGTCCAGGATCCTGGTGCTGGATGACTTCTTTAACGTCAGCTGGTATTTGTCACTCCATTAGTGCAGAGACATAAGGGTCATTAGTGAGCACCACTGGCTTGCAGTCCCATGGGCAGGCCTTATTCTGCTTCCTTCCTGGGGATGACAGTGGTTGCTTCTGGTTTGGAGCTGACAGAGACCTCTTCTGGCATTGGTGCTAGCAATCTTCCGAATGAGATTTAAAAACCTAAAATGCATATGTAGTGTGTCCTGAAAGTATCTCACAAGCAGTCTTGTCTGTGGAGATCTGTGCTCTGTGATCCCCCTTGGGTCTGGAGTCTAGGGATTTTAGGCAGAGTCAGGTGCCACATTTGGAGATGGTATTGAGGCTTGAAGACTATAGCATTACGACATTCAGTTGGATGTGATTCAGGGCAAGTTCAGACAGTCTCCCCTCCAGAAATCTATGCAAATCTCAACTCTATTTGCCAGGAAGCTTGTAGACAGTTGGCTGCCTTTGTGCTCATATGGAATTTGGACAACAACACATCTTGCCCCCCCGGACTATCATTAAACACATCCTCCAATCTTTTGCTTTCCTTGTTCAGTTTCCTCCATTCTATTATCTTTCCTCACTCGTTCCCTTCATGCCACACACGGTATGCCTCTCACCATCCTCTCTTTAGTTGTACCAGAGCAACTATTCAACTACGGTAGCTGTTGAGCAGTTGGAGACTGTCGTTTCTACTGCCTTCCCAGAAAGAGGCCACGACTGTTTCAAGTAGCAGGAGCTCAGAAGTGGGAGGGGCCTTTTGCTTATGCTGGGGAAGTGGCACTGCCCAAACTGGTGGGTTTGGTGCGTGATGATGGGGCAGATGATGGAATAGTCACTGGATTGGCTTCTCTTCTGGGGAGTAAGGAGTCCCTAGAAGGTCAGTTTTAGAAGGAACTTTATACCATAGCAGAGTTCCGATGGAATAGAATCTCTGCATCTAAAGGTACTCAGAGGTACAAATCTCACATCTGAAAGGAGCCAGTTCTTGTTCTGTTCTGACTTGATCTTCAGTCTTTCAGGCTGGGACAAATATGTTCCACAGAGACCCCTTGTGGAGAGTCACAATGTACAGCTTTGTATTAAAGACTCTGAGAAGTCCTGCAGCAAGGAAACTTATTTCTTCTCATTCCGCATTCCCTAATCTTATTAAACCAAAAAGCTCCCTTTCCCACTTTTTACCATGTGCTTCCTGGAGCACTAGCTAGTGTTCTTCAAACTACTCTTTGGGAGACATTGTTCTAAGAATTTGATAATTCTGAAACCTCTCCTGCTTAAAAAAAAAAATCTTGTTCCCGTTGACTAATAAGAACGAGCTATAAAAAAGTTAGAAAGCCTATTTTTTCTTTCTTTAGAAACAACAAGAAACATGGATATGTTAATTTGTATGTGCTAACTGCCATAATAAACAATTCCCCCAAATCTCCGTGATCTTGGACTATAAAAGTTGATTTCCCCACCATGCCACCATCTGATGCAGTTAATAGGGAACTCTGCTCCGTACAGTCATTTAGGGATCCATACTCCTCCCACTCTGTGGCTTTGCCATCTTGAGAATGGGACTTTGAGGTCCCCTGGTAGGATCTGGCTGTAGATGAGGGAAGAGAGAAAGACAGGAAAAGACGCACACTCTTAGCTCCCTGGCCTAGAAGTGACCTTGCCAATTGTCTCATATTCCATGGGTAAAATGTAGTCCCATGCCCCACCCAGGTGCACGTGGGCTAGGGAAGGTGGCTTAGCTGCATTCCTAGAAAAGTGAAATGTGTATGGTGAACCTCTAATTCACCTCTGCTACTGTGAGAGCAGAAATATTGGATTTAGTTGTCTAAATCCTACTCTGATGCCAGTCTTGATGGGAGAGTAGGATACCCAAGAGACAGAGAAGGAGGCTGCTACTGGGAAAAAATTGAGGGAGGGAGGCAGAGTTTGGAGCCTGCAGCAAAGAGAAAGGGAGAGCCAGGGGTGGGCCAGGGAGATGAAGAGCCCAAGAATCCATGATCTCCATGAATAGAAAATGCCCCCTTTAGGCTCCGAGAAGAGACTGAATATTATTAAACGAACATGGGGAAAAAAGAAGGAAGGGATAGGCAGGCACAAATTCCAGGAAGGATGGAGGGGTCACAGCGATCCATATGTTATCTCCATACGGGGAATTGTTTATTTTATTTGTAGTCTGTCCAGAGAATAAACATTTCTTTGAGGGGGGAAAGATAGCATTTCTTTTGAAGTAGGCACAAAAGTGGAACTATTTTTATTTTATTTTATTAGTTTTACTTTTGTGAGGTTCCCTCCCCCCCCCAACGAGCTCAGTGCCTCTGAGGCTGACCGTGTGCCACCAAACGGCTACAGGTGCTCTGATATCATGGTCTTCTCCACCTTGGGGAACGGGACAGGGTGGGGATAGGACCCCTCAGCAGTCCTCTCTGCCTCTGAGCATCTCCTCCATTTACCTCAGTAAGCATACCAACATCATCATTTTCAATGTTCACCAGGATGTGAAAAACTCTGGGAAGCACCACCCTGGCTCGGTATCAGCGACTGCTAAGGCGCTGGGGTGGCACCAACCCTAATGAGCCATCATCAACTCAGAGAGTACCATGTTTTATTTATTTACGTCCAGCATTGCATAAACGCCTGCCAAACAAGATGCGATCCAGTTCAAAATATGAAGAAAATATGACAAAGGGGAAATAAGGGTTGGAAAGGTAAGAAGGAGCCAAGATTGAGGTCGGTACACAAACAGGCATGTGGAATAAACTTGCTGGAGGTTGGAAGGAAACTGGCTCTGAGCTTTCTCGCTGCCACTGGAAAAAAAAAAAAAGACAACACAGTCAATTGCACATTCCGCGGTATCAATAAGATAAAAATAAATTGGATATTCATGAAAAGCACAGCTATTCCTAGTACTAAAGTGGGTCCTAAGCAAAGACATTGTTTCTCGTAATGACCCAAGCCCTTCGCCACATTCTTACAGTGAATACAAGCACATGTGTTGTGGGACTTTTCTTCAAGGTGCCGGCCAATGTACGTTCAGGGCAATACTCCAAAGTCCAGGCTGGGAAACGCAGTTTGGGAAGGGGTGATGGTGGAGCCAGGAATGTGTCTGTGAGAGATGTTCAACATCACCGGGAATCTACTAAATGCGAACGCTGTGCCACTTTCCAGCTATCACATTGGCGAGGATCCCAAAGAGCGATTCAAAAGAATAATGAGCCTCATACCTGGGAAGGTGTGTGGAAACCGGCACTTTTGATATTACGAACTTGATGCAACCTTCTTGCAAGTTTGTTAGGCAATATAAAAACACATGAGGACATGTACGGTCTTGAGGAAGGCTCTTTCTAGGAAATTCACTGAAGGAGATAATCATGCATGTACCCAAAAATGTAGCTACAAAGTTATTGGTTGCTGTATCGTTTCTAATATTTAAAAATGACACGATAGGAATTACACAAATTATAGTTCACCCATAAAATGGGATAGGCATTAAAAATCATATTGAAGTAAAAAAAATTAAAAATAAATCATGTTGGATGAGTTTCCCTGATATGGAAATGTATTTGTAATTAAGGAAATGAGATAAGCATATTATTACCTTATAGTATGTACAGTATAATCTCATCTTCTTAAAGGAGAAGTAAAGAAGAGGCACATACATGTGGACACACACACACACACCCCACTTCTACACAGGCAACAAACTTCCCATAAAATCTGATGGATACAATGTCAGAAAGAAGAACTATTGCAGTCCCTCGTGTGTATACTCCGTCACAGAACCATAACCCTGGAAGGGGTTAGCCCATTATTCTCCTAGGCAAGTTTCGTTTCTCTCTCTCTTAATCCACCCTTTAAAGAGCCGGACAAGTCTCTGGTGGAGCTGGGGGGGAGGGGGTTGCAGGTAGGCGGAGAAGAGTTCAGGTTCTATTTCAGGGGTGGCTGAGCAGCCTGGGGGAGGCACTGCGGTTACCTGAGGAGGACATTAGCCTCCTCTGTCCACGGGCAGCCTCTAACCACCCTTCCTTCCCGACCAGTGTTTGTCTTCTCAGACATTAAAAAAAGAAATGCAAACAGAGTCAAATAGAAGAAGAGGAAGAAGGCAAAGATGGGGGAGGAAGAGAAAAATGAGAAAGGGAGGCCGACAATCTTTTGAAATAAAAGGAAGCTAGAAAGTTACCAGGAGACTATAACTACAATGTTGCCATCAAGGCAAGAAAAAAATACGTAAAGGTCAAGGAGCACAGTATTAGTTAAAAATCCATGTAAAATCTTTATAAGGGACATGAGATAAGATGGGTAACATTTAAAATGAAAGATAAAAGGCTACAAGCTAATAAGATAAAAGGATAAAAACATAAAAGCAGAGAGGTAAAATGTTAAGATAAAAGGCCCCTGGATGAAAAGCTGAAAATGCAGAAGCAGATGGGATTAGCCATTACATTCAGGAATTCAGGACTGAAAAGCCTAGGCTGCGAATAGGAAAACTAAGATTTCACAAGTCCTTTACAGTTGAATGCTTCAGGGGAGTGATAGGTTTCGTGGTGGCTCCCGCAGGTTTTCTGGCTTCTGTAAGAGCCGGCTCCCTGAGCCACGCACTGCCTAGCAGCAATGGTGGCGGGGGTGGTTTCCTGCCCGCAGCTTTCTTTCTTACCTATGCTCCTCATGATTCTGCACCCAGTTCCACCCTGTGTGTGGGATGTGTGTGGGTGGGTGGAGGGGTGGGCGTAGTTTCCCACACGTGCAAGCAAACAGCTTCCCGACACCAGCTGGGGTCCTATAATTCAACTCAGTTCTGACTCTCTGTACCTGGAGACAGCATCAGATCCCTCAGGTTAGGTCTCCGTCCTGCAAGACCTGTGCACCCCCAACACTTCAGATGCCAATCTCAAGTCCAGGGTTTACCTGTGCTTGAGACCAACCGGTTGTAGATATCGGAGGTGCTCATGGTCCCCTTCCTGGGTTCGATTAATATGCTAGAGTGGTTCACAGGACTCAGAGAAACATTTTACTCTCTAGATTACTGGTTTATTATAAAAGGATGTAACTCAGGAAGAGCTAGGTGGAAGAGTTGCCTTGGGCAGGTGTGGGGAAAGGGCACAGAGTTTCCATGTTCCCTCCTGATGTGCCACTGTCCCCGCATCTCCGCATGTTCACCAACGCGGAACCCCTCTGCACCCTGTCCTTTGGGGTTTGTATGAGGGCCTCATTAAATACGTGTGATTGATGAAATCTTTGGCCGCTGGCTATGAATTCAACCTGCAGCCCCTCTTCTCTACCTGGAGGTAAAGGGGGTGGAACAGAAGGTTCTAACCCTCTAATCTCATGGTTGGTTCTCTTACCAACTGGCCCCATCCTCAGGTGAGGCCCCAGATCACCTCATTTACATAACAAAAGATGCCTTTACTGCTCTTATCACTTAGGAAATTCCAATAGTTGCAGGAGCTCTGAGTTAGAAATGGGGAGATTATCAGATCTTTATTTCTTCTTATAAATCACAGTATCACAGCCGCCATCATTGTTACTTGGTTTGAATTGAAGAGCCACAGTGTCCTCATGTGCTCTTCATAGCTCCAGCTTTTGGGGCACGGATCAGGCTCCTCCCGTGTGCCTGCAAGACCCAGCAGGTGCACACATGGCCTGCTTCCTCAGGCCCCAACTTTGAACCACAGAGCGGCCGGATCAGGGCATGCTTCTGCCTCTATACGTTCCAGTCCCTTTGCCTGGAACCCATTCCTCCCTTCTGGTGCCTGGCTAGGTGTTACCTCCCTTCTAAAGCAGCTCACGAGTAGTTTCCCCTGAGAAGCCTTGTCTGAATCTCACGACCATGTTCCTCGCCCCACCCCCACTTTGCTTTGGTTTTCAGTCACACTGCAGAGTAATAATTGTTGATTCCCTTGTCTGCCTTCCCTATGAGGTCCAAGGTCAGAGAGCACTGATTACTAGGAAAGAACTAGTACTAGTACAGCACCATCCATGCATTTTCTCGTCAGATCCGCTACACACCTACAAGGTAGGGCCTGATAGCCGTGGCTTACAGATTAAGAAACAAAAACTGCTTTATTTCTTCGACATATTTTCATTGACCTAATATTACGTGCCAGGCTTAAAGGAGTCAAATAACTTGCCTACCATCACATCACTCATTTAGAAAGTTGCAAAGCCATTTATTGAATTGGGGCCCACCAACTTCCAAGTCTGTGATCTCACTACTGTGCTTCTCACTTCTGCATATATTAAGTGCTCAGTGAATGTTGAAAAAACAAATGAAAGAACGATTGTAAGCGCCTCGGGCCATACGCAAATGAGAGGAAAGGCTTTGGGAATCCCTTCTTGTTTCCTGGACTCCCCTCCTCTTACAATTGGCTATGATATCACTACTTGGAGGCACTTCGTCTGCATCTTTTGATCTTCTGTATAATGCTGCTGAGCCTGTGGAGTGTGTTAGAAAGGCGTCAAAGCTTAACACAGAGTTTGCGATGAAGCTTTCCTGGGAATCTTCCTTGGAGAAGGCAAACAGGACAGAGGCTCTAGACTTTTCAAGTCTTTGAGATTTCTAGGATTCATTTTTATGGTTTGGGAGTGGAATGTATGATTTAAGCAAACACAATTAAATCCAAATTGCCCGTGGCCAAGCAGCTGCTTGCTGTCTCTCAGTGTGGGGAAAGGTAGGGCTTTTTAGAGCTAGAACATATCTGAAAAAAAACTATGAAATGGCTTTGTCCTTTTCCCTTTTTGTAAATGTTCATTTGAATCACACCAAATTCCTGAGGAGGCTGCCGTTTTACTTGTTTATTTTTTGATTCGTTAGTGTCTTAGAGCATGAAATCTTATTTAAAAGGCATGGCTCTTTCTTGAGAAAGATGCCCAGGATTTGCATTCTCGGAGTTCAAATCCAGAAACCAAATGCAGCTTTTGCCTTTTGCCTCTTTGGGGCATCTCTGTGTTCCTTAAAACATGCTGGTGTTTTCTCTGCTAAAGATTCTTTAGAGACGGAGTGCAGGCAATTTGTTGTGACTCATAGTGAGTTGATTTACGCAGAGGTTGTTTTAAGCACAGTGTATCCCTTGGTACACAGTGTGTGTGCTAGGGTGTCGTCTCCATATGGTTGCTGTGAGCCATTTGAATAAAGTACCAGATGGAAATCATCGTTCAAATTATTGCTTTCCCATCACCTAAATGCAAGCAGTTAAAATGGGAAGTCATTTCCCATGGCTTCCAAAATAATAATAATAATAATAATAATAATAATAGTATTAAAAATCCTGACAGATATCTTCAGTTGGAATGGTATTATAATAACCGTAACTGCTATAATGGAACTTTTACAGATGGCAGCCGAGGCAGATCAAACTCTTCATTAGTCCTTCTAAAAACTGTCATATACTTTCTCTTCTTTATGCTTCAAAACACAAAAGGCCCTTTGTGCCTTTAGAAACTTAGCTGCAATTTCAACTAAAAAGAGAAGCACATTAGCCGCTATTATGCATGAGCCATATCATCAGCATAAAAATGAATTTGTAATATTTTGCCACATGTGATGTATTATTGCTGGGCTATGTAAACAATACTGGGTCTGAAATCGAGCCTTGGGGACTCCCTTTACAACTGACAAATTGAGAAACAAGGCCATCAACTCTCACACATTGCATCCGGTGAGTAAATAACTCAGCCAAGATCCATTTCCAGCCCAGTCTGAGATAATCTCTGTCCTGTAATAATAAATCATAGTCAAGGGCGTCAGACGCCCCAGGCAGATCTATAAACCTGTAAACACTGCTATGCTCCCCAAGTCTGATCTCTTGCAAAGGCTCAAGCCAAATCGTTCATGGGTTTAATCTTAGCGTTGGTCATAATTACATTCGCAGCTCCTGTCTGCTCCTCAAAACCAGCAGGGTTGCTCTTTAGAAATAGATCAAGGTAGTAGCCTTCTCTCTTTGTTGATTCTTTGGTTTTCCCCTCCACGCTTGTGAGTTCAGTGAGAGCTGGTATGTGCACGGAGAATCAGGTCACGCACACTCTGGACAAGCTCTATTTATTCCAGAGGAAGGAAACAGAGGAAGATTGCATGGGGGAAGTTGGATTGCTGAGGCAGATGATTCTCTGTCACAGGACCTGGAACAAAGGTTTTGGCCAGAAATGGCCTAGGGAATGGTGGGTCTTCTCAGTTCTCCCCTCTGCTTTAGTGGCATATGCATGTGATTTCATAGGCTTAACCATCTGTTTAGTGCCTACGTTGGGCACAATAGGCCTGTTAATACTTGCTCATGTAGGGTCAAAGCTGACCCATAAAACTTAATGTTTGGCATCTCTCAGTCTGTGTTTAGTTCTTTAACTTAGCCTTAAATTCACAATAGAGTTTATGTGTTGCTATTTTCATACCTTTTCTTATCATCTGAATCCAGTACCCTCATGAGGGGAAGAGCCAAGAGAATTTGGAGTTCTGGGTAAGGTACTTAACTCCTTTTGTCATTAGTACTGGCAGGAAAGGGAATTAGCATTTGTTAAACGCATACAAAATTCCAGGCACTGGGCTGCCAGGCTGGGAATGTTCTCTCACTTAATCCTCACAGTATTCCTGTTGGTGGATAATATAATCCTTGCCATTTTTTAGAAAGATTTATTTATTTGAGAGGAAGAGAGAACCAGAGAGGGAGAGAGCTGGTGCGGGTGTGGGGAGGGGCAGAGGAAGAGGGAGAAAGAGAATCTCAAGGAGACTCCCTGCTAAGTGCTGAGTCTGATGTGGGGCTCCATACCATGACCCCAAGTTCATGACCTGAGCCGAAATCAAGAGTCGGGCACTTAGTCGACCGAGCCACCCAGGCGCCCCTATAATCGTTGTTTAAGAGAGAAAAAGGCAGGACCCAGAGAGGCAAAGTAAGTTGCCCAAGCACACATAGCTAGTTGAGTGACAGAGTTGGATTTGAGAGCAATTTAATGTGACTGTGGGCCCATACTCCTATGTCTTCCTTCCTCCCAAGAGTGATATCTTAAGTTTATGTGACCTCTTCTTAAAGCTGGGTAGGCGAATAAAATTTATGTGAAATTCAGTCAATTAGTAGTAGTGCCTGGCATGCAGCGTTGAGGGAGACCCTTATTGGGATCTGTGGCTGATTAACAATGTCTGGCATATGTGCTTTGGGGGGAGTAAGCATCTGCTGGCCTTCTCCTCAGGTTCCCAAGAGACAAAGCCCACCTTCTGGAAGAATTGGGCCTGTGTGAGATTTGTGTTAAGTAATAATGTAGATCAACAAGTAGCCTGATGCTTATAAGTTGATAGCAATGTATTGTTCACGTTCCATGGGGCAGAAACACCCACAAAAAGAACGCCTCCCAATTACCACTCTGGGCAAACCATCAAGTTGTGGTCCTTGGCATTTCAGGTGCTCATTCCAGGAAGGAGGACACAGCTGAAAGTACCTTGGAAGTACCTAGGGCTTCACACCCAGAGAGCATCCTATTTAGAAAACCATTATTTTTCCATTTCTGGTTGAGTTAAAAAAAAAAAAAAAGTGAGGGGTGCCTGGGTGGCTCAGCCATTAAGTGTCTGCCTTCGGCTCTGGTCATGATCCCAGGGTCCTGGGATCAAGCCCCGCATTGGGCTTCCCACTCGGCAGGAAGCCTGCTTCTCCCTCTCCTACTCCCCTTGCTTGTGTTCCCTCTCTCACTGTCTCTCTCTGTCAAATATATAAATAAAATTTTTTTAAAAAGTGATAAATGAATGAAGCCTAAAGAAATTACCACAGCAAAAACTTCTCCGACAATTAGATGGCGCTGTAACCGGTTCCCCTTAATTTATTAAAGCTTTGTGGGTTGCTTGCTGACTACTCTATTTTCTTTTCATGAGTATTCAGCTTCCTGCCCCACTTCTCCAACCCTCCTCAAAGCAAACTCACCACCCAATGGTCCATTGAACAAACATCTGCACCAGGTACCCTTTTAAAATTATTCTTTTCCTTATAGACCCCATATTTTAAATGCTTTGGTCTAGCAAACAAATTTAAATTAGTAATAAAGATTTATTTTTGGATTTTGATTAATCAAAGACTGTGTGTCAGAGCTTCTGCTCAGAATATGACAACTGGTACCAGATGAGTTTGTTTCTCCAGCTAAAATTAAAGAAATGAAGAGTTTTAGACAGTGTGGCTGAGTCGTCTCATCAAGGATAAACATACAGCTTCCACTGGGCTTTTTGAAGTGATGGAAATTGTTCATCAATACTCATACCTGCCTTTGAAGCCTTCTGGGTGGGGGCAGGGATGTCTTCGAGCCCACTTTCAGAACTGAATCATTAATTCCTGGGTGCCTGGTAGACATTTTATGAAATCCAGGTTGGTGATGCTGCTTCCCTAAAAGTAATACCTGCATCTCTTTCTTGGCCAAGTTTGGTGGTAAATTCAAGCTCCTGGCCCAGGATGAAATTCCCCATTTCAGCTGCTTAGGCGCATATGAATAACATCTTTAATTCTAAGGTCTTGGGACTCACTGGGAAAATTAGGCCACGTTTAGTCTAAATGAAATCACCCAAGGTCTTGTATGATGAGTTACTAACAGTAAAAGAGACTAGGACCCAGGATATTAGGGATTATTCACAATTTTCACAATTAGACCACACTTCCTTCTGGATACAATTTTTAAGACCTTCAAATAAAAATAAACAGGTTTTCCGGCTGCAAGAGTTCAGTGTTTGTTTCATTCCCAGTTAGGCTGGAACCCAGCCGTCCAGATGTGTCTGGGAGAGGAAAAGATGGTGAGACCAAATGTTACTCAAAACCTTGGAGACAAGTTTTGTTGCAGTATGAGCTGGAGTTTTACTAGATTAGGGATCAATACAGACCACATTCCTCAATTCCTCTGTGTTCATCCCACTGCCTAGTGAGTGCTGTGGCTCAAGGGCCAGTGGCAGAGACGCCTTAGACTCCCTGGATGCAACATTCTTGAATCCAGTTACAAAGCATGCTTATTGTCGGGTTTCTTCCGCTGACAAGGGGCTAAGCTTAAAAGAGGTGAAAGTTTTATGGCCGAAGTGATTTCCAGCCAGTCTCTGCATTAGAAGATAATCCTAACAGTCACCTAATCATCTCCACCCATCCCCAATCCATCCCTGACTAAGCATCTTCCTAATGAGATGTCCCAAATGGTTTCAGGTGGACTCACACTGGGGCACATGCAGGAGGTGATTTTATTTCTTTCTGAAGAGAAAAGAGCTTGAAGAGACCAAAGTGTGAAGTTTATCAAGAAAATTAGAGAAGACCTCTACAATTTATCATTTACCCTTTAATCAGGGCCAAGCGATTACCAACATCATAATCTTTCAGGAACACCTTACTGGGATGGTTGCAGAAAACCACTGAAGAGAGTCCAGAGCGAGACTTTCCAGAGCCTGGTTCATTGTATTCTTGGTGTCTAGATTCTAGAGAATTCAGGAGGACAGCAAAATACAGCTATGTCTGAAAAACCACCCAAGCAGTCCAGAGTTTGTTGATGGCTCAGTCCATGCAGACCCAGAATAAATGGAGAGATTTCAGAGCCATTGCATTTATGGTCAGCTGGGATTCTGAAAATGAAGAGTGTGTGAATCAGTGACATCTGGTGACCTTCAAAAAAGGAAAGGAGGACCTCAGCTCCCTGGAATGGAGCCAGATATGGCCAAGGTGTAGATAGCTGTCTGCCAGCTGCCATTCAGGCATAATCACGGACACATGATCCAAGCCGAGGGCCCCATCCTGGTGCAGAAATTAGGAGCACCAAACTAGAGCTTTGTGACTTTCTTCCCCTGGCCTGGATATAAAGATGCTTGGAAGAGACCATAAATCCAGCCGGTGACCCTGGCTTCCGCCCAGCGCCTCTCACCTCCCTAAATCAGGTCTCAGAGCAACTTATATTGTGCAGAGGAAGACAATTCTTCTAACTGTGGAAAATATTAGACAGTGAAATAGATGACAAAGGTTGGCTGGAAAACCTCTCTAAGAATTAGGAAAATAGTTATTTAGACCAGTTCTCTGTCTGCCTGATACGATATAGACAAAATTAGCCCTATAAGCCTCAGTTTCTTCATCTATAAACATATCTACCTCAATTGGTGGCTGTGAGGATAAAGTGAGTAGTGTGTGTAACACACTCAGCCATGTCTTTGTAAGTGAGCCCTAGATGATATTATGGGGAGAGGTTTTTCCTTCCTGTCCTCGAGGTGAGACATTCTAGCTGATTGTTACTGAGTTCAAGGAGCCTCTTTCTCTTGTTCTCTGTCACTTTGTATACACACACACACACACACACATGCCAGGGTATTAAAGAAAATGTTCCTGTTTAATTTAATTTAATTTAATTTAATTTTTTAAGAGAGAGAAAGAGAGAGAGCATGTGCGCACTAGTGGGGGGTGGGGAGGGGCATAGGGAGAGGGAGAGAGAGAACCCTGAGGAGGCTCCAGCATGGAGCCCGCCACAGGGCTCAATGTCACGACCCTGAGATCATGACCTGCACTGAAATCAGGGCGCTCAACCAACTGAGCCACCTGGCACCCAAAAGTGTTCCTTTAAAGCTGCATTGTGCTTAATTTTTTAGGGCTTGGTGAAAGCTACAGCTTCTTCTGAGGCTCAGAATGATCTCGAAAAGACTGAATGGTGGAGAATGAAATGCTGAACCGGTTCTCATTGTACTGCAATGTATCATTTTTTTTTTTTTTTTGGTGTTTGTTGCTAAGAGACAATAGTCTCTGTTTTCTCGTGCACACTTGCCCTGAGCCTGGCCAAATGTGAGGATGTGACAAAGATCATAATTCTTTCGGTTCTGATACAGTAATGTTATGATAGCTTTTCAGCACTCTGCTAAGTGTTGCACACACATGAACTCATAGAGCTTTTTGCTAAGATTCTCAGGCGGCTACTATTTGTCTCTTAATTTGAGTAAGGAAATTGAGGTTCAGAAAGTGTAAGTAATTTGGTCAAGCTCACAGAACCGATATGTGTAGACCTGAGATTTAAACCTGGGCCTGTGAGAATCAGACCCCAAGCTCTTAACCACTCTCTTTTCTTCACTGGTTCTCATTTGGCCATGTCAATATGAACGGTACAACAAGTCATCTGATGGGGATGTGCCTCCAGGCTTCAGAACAGGGTGCTGAGGGAAGCGGGCTGTCAAATGACCCGTCAGAAGAGTTGCCTGTTCCTGTCCTTTTCCTGAAGAGAGGTGCTTTGCCATACCAGGCTCAGCAGGGTGAAGACCCAGCCCTCCTCTTTGACCTTCACTTGCCTTCCTTTTATTTCATGAGTCTGGCTGTCCTTTACCTTGTAATTTAAGAGAGGCCATCTGAAGTTCTTATCCTCTATCGCTCTGCCTCTTAGTAGTCAAATCAGAAGCGCAGAGATCAGATTTTCTCTGTGAATTGAATTGGAAATTTGTCGAGCATCTTATATATGATAAATCTTCACTCTTACCCCATCCCTGTGATGTAGATGTTCTAATCTCCTTTCTGCAGGTGTGGAATCAAAGCTCAGGTTACCAGATACATCTGAGATCAGATATCTAGTTGGTAGACAAACTGGCATATGGATCGTAGTTCTAATGGAAGACAATGCTCTTGTTTTTTGCTTCTGCTGCGTCGGAACACTATAGTGTGGTTGTCCTCGACCAGTGGTTATTTGGGGGGGGGCAATGTTGGGGGACATTTTTGGTTTTCACAACTAGGGGCAGCTATAGGCACCGAGTGGGTAGAGGCCAGGGATGCTGTCAAACTTCCTGCAATGCACAGGCCATCTTTCACAACAAGGAATTATCAGACTCCAATGTTAATAGTGTCCAGGTTGAGAAATCCTGACCTGAGGCCCTACAGGAGAAGCTGTGTGATATAGTGGAGTAAGAACAGGCTTATAAACACCAAGCCAGCCGTGGAGAGCTTATCTCCCCTCTGCAGGGAGGTCTAATTACCTCTGTTTGTTTCACACGCAAGGGAACTGAGGCTCAGAGAAGTGAAGCAACTTGCCGGAGATCACAGAGCTAGCAATTATTGGAGTTAGAATTCAAATGAAGGCCTTGGGATCAAATCTGGAGCTTTTCTCCTTTAACTTAATTGTACTTGCTGGATTCTTGCTTTTCTCCTTGAATTTAGACTTCGAAGTCTACCTAAACAATATTTAGCTGGGTCAGTGATTCTCAGACTATTGCATGTATCAGATTCACAGGAGACTTGTGAAAACACAAATTACTGAGCCCCACCACTAAGTTTCTGATTGAGTAGGGCCCCGGCAGGACCTGAGAATTTGCATTTCCAACAAGCTCTCAGTGCTGCTGCTGCTGCCCTGGGGGCCACACTCTGAGAACCGCTGTGTTAGGTCTGAAGTATGTTTTCCATTCTTCTTCCTTTGGAGTCTTCTCCGGCCTCCTCCTCATCTCTTGCTCCCCCAACTTTCCAGGGACCCAGGAGTGCTGAATGCGCAGCTGAGGCTGACAGGCCGGTGAAATATTAGTGGAACATGTGAAACCTACAGCCTTATGAATGCTCACTGAAGAGCTCAGCCAGATTACATGTGTTCCTTGTCCAAGTGTTCCTTCGTGTCTCCTGGGAGTGAATTAAAATCATTTGCTGGTGACATAGGCGAGTGAGCTGGTTCTGGGTCGAGTCTAATCTGGGTCAGAGAGCACGGGCTGATCTGTCATCTGAAACCCTGAAACCTCTTGCTGGTGTCTCCTGGGGAACTGTGACTGCCCTCTGTGCACAGAGGAAAGAGGGTGGAGGTGCCGATGGAGGCCCATCCCCTGTCCCTTTGTCTGGCAGCTGCTTTCCTCACAGGGTGACTGCTTTCAGGCAGCAGTAGGTGGTCTGCCTAAGGGGCTGGGAAGCCAGGCTTCCCACAGCCCTGGGGGCTCCCTCCAATTTATTACCTCTGAATGCTTGGAACATCAGATGTGCTGGAGGTCCAGGAATTTGTGATGAATGTACAATCAGGATATGTGCTATGCTCAAACTATCACGAAGTAGGCCAGGGAGGGGGAGAGAGAAACTAGCATTTATTGAGCCTGATTATGTGCCAGGCATTGTCCTTGATGCTTTACAATCATCTCACCTAATCCTCATAACAGTTTTGCATGTTAGGTATTCTTAATAGCATGAAGACACTGGGGCTTTGAGAAGACAACCTGCTTACCCACATCCTTAAACCTTGTAAGTGGAGTCAGGATTTGAACCCAGAGTAATCTGACTCTAACAGCTGTTATCTTTCCATTTAATGAAAGAGAGAGAGAGAGAGCTGAGGGAGGCTGTTTGAAAACTTGATGTTCAGAGGAGGTGGGGATGCCTTGTCTGCTGAGCTACTTTCAGTTCTTAGGTCAGTTTTGACTTTAGCCAACCCTTGTCAAGTAATTTTGGAAAAGCACTTCTTTTGCTTGGTGCCTAGAAATTTAGAATGACAAGAAATAATACATTAGTATATATGCTGTGAAGGGTTTGTTTCCATAGTTAGGTAAGTGACATGTGGTGTGAATATTTGCACAGAGCTTTGCAGGAGGCACAGTAAATATTAATGGAGTTTTAGAAGAGGAATAATATAAGATATTAGGAAGTTGAGATTTGGTCATGGTAGAAGTGCAATTTTTTCTCCTCTAAACCAAGGTTTACCATCTTATCTTAGATATAGACAGAACTCCACTGTTCTTTTTTACTTTTTTATGAATAGGAAAAATAAATCAACCTACTCCCTATAGCTTCCCTGACTTATGAGAATAAATTAAAGATAGATCTTTGTAATTTTATTCTAGCCCAGAAAAAGACATAAGAAACATGAGCCCAAAGGATTGCCAACCCACTCTCTGTGGTCCCCAATGCCTGGGTCTTAATTTCAAGTAGGTAAGGCACTTGAATTGGTTAGACATTTTTGGCATTCACTCATCTGGAGCAAATTGTGACATCTATGGGGTTGGAAGAACCAAACATTTAAACCACTGTTGTGGATAATTGGCCTTGAGCCTCCTAATCCCATAATATGCTTAGTGGTGTCTGCAGCAGGCCTGACTTCCAACACCGGCCAATTGAAATTAGACCCAATTCACAACATAAGTAATAATACCTTTCGTTACTTAATGCTTTTTACAGTCTTGTAAAGCATTTTCAGTCACATTATCTCATATAATCCTCAGAACAACTCTGTAACGGAGATATTTTCATCTTCAATTTATAGATAAGGACACCAAGTCTTGAAAAGATCACACAGTTAGTAAGAGGCAAAGTCCCAACTCAGATTCAAACTTTTAAGTCCTGAGTGCTCGTTCACTGTATTTCTATCTGCCTCTTTGTTCTGTAAGTTTGACTTCATTCTTTTCATTTAGAGATTAGATTGGGTTTAAAATAGCTTTTCTCTGATATAAGATAAACCTATATTCTTACTGGAAATATAGAAAAAAAATCAGTGAAGGAACTCTATTCACCTTAGTTGAGACAACTGCTGTCAACATTATGCTGTAGTTTTTTTCTATACCTATTGAATTAGCATCTCTTCATTTTGATTGACTTTAAATTGCACGTACACCTTTCAGGAGCCTCTAGCACCATTTCCAAAACCGTAGAGTTGCTCTGAAGAGATCTGGAGTGACTGGAGGGATAGAATAATGAATACATACATTCACAGACATGTGCAGAACACAAAAGAATTAGAAGAAATTGTCCCTGCACTTGAAATGCTTGCCATCTAAGTATGACAAGACTGGACATCTACTCACGCAGCAAACTTTTGGAACTAACAAAAACATAAGGTAACACTGAAACCCAAAATTAATAATGTGGCATGAGTGTTGTGTGTAAGTGTTGAGAATGGAATTAAGCAGCATGAATTGGGATTAGTCCAGGTGAGAGTTCCTGGGATGGACATACAATCTTTACTTAAATCTTGAGAGAAATAATGTTTACGGTTGGCAGAAAGGTATGGCTCTCTAGTCTTTTCTAAAACGATGCCCCACAGAAGAGTAACTGTCCCACTAATACCTGAAAATTGGAAGTTACCTGTATTCTAACCATTTTCCTTTGGTGTTTGGGTTCCTGGAGTGAGAGTACCGTACATCTGTGGGCCAAGGAAACCTATTCTTTTAACCTGTTTATTGAAAATATAACTGTGGCCTGTGTTTCTGAAGAGTGCTACTTCCTAATCACTTGGGGAAATAAGAAAAAGAAGTGAAAATGGCAGCTTTACTATTTAAACTTTGGGGAAAAGAAATGACACAAGCTAAATAATTTACAGATTAAGTATCTTGAGTGCTAAGGAAGAGGTCAGCTTTGTTGCTTTTAGAAGAATGATTTATGGGTCTATTTAACTTTTAAAGTCCTGCTGTGACATTTTGGGAACATGCTTTTCCATTGATAAGTAATACTGTACTGTGATAGATGCGGGAACAATAGCATGAGTTTGGGCAAATAGCTGTTCTAAATGTTTGTTTAACAGATAAAGAAGTCAGGTGACATTTTCTATCAGTGTGTTGTGCAATACTGCAAAACTAACAGCTCCAAGATTTAGCATAGAAAATGAGAAATTCCCAGGGAAACTCTGGGTTAGCAGTTTGAAAAGGCCATCCGACATCAGTTGGATTCCTTAAATACCTTTTCCTATGGTCTTCATGATTCAGTGGAGAGTGCACAGACTTTGAAGTCAGATCTTTGTTCACATCCCAGCTCTACCACTCCCTAGATGTGAGTCTTTGGAGCTGTTCCTTCACCTCCATAAGCCGGTTTCCTTACCTTCTAAATGGGGTTAATAATAGCTATAATCACAGAGTTGTTGAGGTAATGAAAAACAGTTACATGAGTAGAATGGCTTACATAAAACTTGATGCCTAGTGGACACTTAATACATCCATTCATTCAGCAAACATTTGGCATGATGCTAGAGGCTGGGGAGTACATGAATGATTAAGAGGGATAGATTCTGCCCTCATAGGGCCAATATTTTAGTGGGAAAAGCAGAAAATAAAGGTCAACAGGTAAATATATATAAAATCACCACAAATGTAGACAAATGTTTTGAAGCCCCCAAAAGCTGAGACTGAGAATATTTGGAGGAAGTGTGAAATTACTTCACACGGGTTAGGAGAGGACATGCCTTTTGAGCACGTAACTTTAAGCAGAGAGCTAAAGCACGAGAAAGAACCATGCACGGAAAGAGTGGGTGCAAAGCATTCTGAGCAGAAGGAATAGCCTGTGCCGTAGCCCTGAGGCAGGGAATAACATGGAGTGCTTCAGGAACCGAAAAAGAACAATGGCTGTGGCCTGAAGAGCAAAGAGGTGAACCGCTAGGGAGGGATGAGGCAGGAGAGGTCAGCAAGGATGGGTCACACGTGACCTTGGGAGAGAGTTTGGATTCCATTCCAGGTACAATTTTATCATTAGTTTTGTTTTCTTCCTGTTGTAATTTCAACCATTATTTAGCCCCAAGAACCTGCCAGCTGTCATGCGATTTTGCAGGAATTCCAACGAGTATGTGCTCTACAGATTAAGGAGTAAGTAGCAGGGTGGGAGAAAGCATATCCTGCTGCAAAACTAAGCCTCTGGAACCTGCAATGAGGGGCTACTGGTCCAGCATTTGTCACCAACTTACAAAGTGTCAGAGCAATAGTGGGCTTAGAGTTCCTCCTGTCCTGCTCCCTCAGGGTATAGACGGGAAGGAAGCTTTGCACAGGGCATGGTTTTAAGCTAACTGGGAGAAAGAGATTTAAATATTAATTTATTGACAGTCTTTTGTTTTCTAGAAAGGGTGCTGGTACTTTCTTGTTAAATTACTTTAATCTTCACCAGTACCTGCAAGGTAGTCATTTTAGTCAGGTTTCCCATGTGAGAAAACTGAATAAATTAGCTAAGAAAGTGAACCCATGGTATAACTACTCTGGAAAATAATGCAGTTTTATTCTGTTAAATTGAACCTTCACATATCTTTACTGCCCCCAGTTTCCACTTCCTGTAGAAAATTCCTACATATGAGTATCCGGAGATACATATAAGAATGTCCAAAGAAGTATTGTTCTTAGTAGCAAAGAAATGGAAATACTCCAAATGCCCATCCTCAAGGAAATGAATGAACAACTTATGGTATAATCACACAATGGAATATCACACAGCAGTGAAATGGAGTGACCTACAGCCACCCACAACAGTATGGGTTTCATTCAGTATATTAAATGAAAAGAAGTCCCAAATGACTTCTTAGAACATTACACTCTTCTTATAAAGTTCAAAAACAAGCAAAATCAAACAATGTATTATTTAGGCATTCATATATATTTGACCAAACTTTTTAAGCAAAAGAATGATAATCATAAAATTCTGGATCCTAGTTACCTCCGTGTGGGAAGGCAGGATATAGGATAATAGACACATAGATAAACAGAGGTAAATATACTTCCTGTTCTTAAAGAAAGTAGTGGGCTTGTGAGTATTCATGGCGTTACAGAATGAGTAAATGAATGAGTGACATAAAAGTTCACCTTACGTAGACCAGTGATGCCAGTGTGTTAAAACTAAGATAATGAATAATTCAACTCTACAATTGAAGTCCATTAAAAGACAAAAAAGAAAAAAGTGACTTTTATGGTTTTTCCATTATGCTGAGATGCTTGGGGATTAAAAACAAATATTTGACATTTAGTAGAACCCTGAGCTACTCACTTGGGTAGTTTTTCTTTTTTCTTTTTTTTTTTTCTTTCTTTTTTTTTTTTAAGATTTTATTCATTTATGTGACAGAGGTAGAGACAGCGAGAGAGGGAACACAAGCGGGGGGAGTGGGAGAGGAAGAAGCAGGCTCATAGCAGAGGAGCCTGATGTGGGGCTCGATCCCATCACGCGGGGATCACGCCCTGAGCCGAAGGCAAACGCTTAACCGCTGTGCCACCCAGGCGCCCCAGTTTTTCTTTTTTCAAAGGTAGACTGAAATATAAATACAAGTTTGAATAATTAATTTCGTCCCATACTCCAATGAAGTATCCCATGCATCCCACTTTGGAGAGATCTGTAGATCGCAAAACCCTTTTAACGACTACTTTAATTTTGTATTTCAAGGTCTCTCCCCTGTCGCCCACTGTAAATTTCCTTATTTGAGGTTCATGATATCCCTGAGAGGCAGAAGGGACAGACAGTGTTATTCCCATGACACCACTGGGGAGAGGGAAGCCCCGAGAATTCTTGATTCTTCACAGCGTTACCAAGAGAGGGGCAAAGTTTGGACTAGAAGCAGGATGGCCTGGCCCCTCCCACTATATTTGGGAGCTTCTAGTCAAATACCAACAGCATTATGTGATTCTTAAAGTTGGGCCAGCCTGGCTTTCAATTCCAGCTGCAGTTCTTTGTTGCTACGTGTGCTTGGATGGGGTACTCAATCTCTCTGAATCTCAGTTTTCTCATCTGTAAAATGGAGAGAATTCTATCTGCCTCACATGGTAGTTGTAAGAAATAAAAAATAAGATAAAATAGAATAAAACCTAATGTAGAGGACAAGGCAGTCAATAAATGTTGGTTTTCGTTGCCTTCTTATTCCTGCTTCCCTGGCCCATTACATTAACAAATGTGATAAAGCAATTTGGGGAAGGCGGGGGAAGAAGCGGCCTATGTGAACAGCCTATGAAATATAGTTTTATGTACTTAACTTTAAGTGCAGAAAGTCCTATGAACAGTGTTAATCTTGTCTGTAAATCTGTCTCACATTTAGACAGGACTTTTTTTTTTTTTTAAAGATTTTATTTATTTATTTGACAGAGATAGAGACAGCCAGCGAGAGAGGGAACACAAGCAGAGGGAGTGGGAGAGGAAGAAGCAGGCTCATAGCAGAGGAGCCTGATGTGGGGCTCGATCCCGTAACGCCGGGATCACACCCTGAGCCGAAGGCAGACGCTTAACCGCTGTGCCACCCAGGCGCCCCTTAGACAGGACTTTGGTCTCTAGGTGGGCAGTGCTATCACAGTGAGAGCAAAACAGGCCAAGGCTCCTGAAAGCAATGTGGTCCACACAGACCTTGGGTCTCTTCCACTTTTTTGGTATCAAATGTGATGCCACACTGAAATGTTTCACAAGTGTTCCCATAATATTTAGCTAGTGTCTAGCTCTTTAATTTGTCATCGATTTTTCTTCCTTATCTCTACCTGAAGGAGAGGAAAAGAGTTTTTGTATCTAAACAGCTCTATCGGGATGGGAAGAACTGACTAGCCTGGGCACCAGATACAATTCATATGTGGCTTTGTCTGTGAATAAAATTCCTATAAACGTAAGATATAATAACACATCTTTACGGAGCTGGCCTACTGAATGCCTGCACGTGTTTCTAATTTAAGTGGGATTGTTCTCTCAGGAGATTCCATTCTCCCTTAAAAAACACACATGTACAAACACAAAAGTAGATTTAAATGAAACAGACACCTTAAGAATCTTAACAAGTAGGGTTGACCTTTGAACATAATTCTACAAAACTGTATTGTGCTCCCCGAGTGCTGCCAGGAGGCTCGGACAGAGCAGTTCATTACAACCCCCTTACTGAATTTCTAGGAGCACAGATAGCAGATCCAGAGGGGAACAGATTCCGTGAGACCCACGTGCAAGGGTGACTCGACCCAGGCTGTACTCAAGAGCCCTTCTCACTAGCCAGTCTCAAAATGTGCTCTCATGTGACAGTAGCAAGGCCTTTCAGTTCAGAGACCGGGGGAGGTCACCTTTCTGGGTAAACAGCATGTATGTCCGGTGACACACATGCCTGTGCAGGGACATATTTGCACCCATGTAGCTGTCCGTGCGTGCATGTTACTGATCAAGACTCCGGGTTTATTGCAATGCCACAGATGGGCTTTAGGAAATGAGATAATAGAACAAAATACGGGAAATCGACTCTGAGGGCAATTTACTGTTTTGTTGAAGACATGTTGATATCTTTAAAATGGGATGGTTCATCTTTTGAACTCCATTTCTCATGGTTTTGCCCAAGGCAGAAGCGCTGCTTACGAAGGCCGCTTGTCCAGAACAAGGCAGACCCATAGAGACGGGAGCGGATTTGTTGCTGCCAGGAGCTGGGGGGTGTGGGCAGCAGAGAATGTGGAGCGGCTACTTACTGGGTACAGGGCTTCTCTGGGGGTAATGAAAATGTTCTGGATTTAGATAGGGCGACGGTTGCCCAACATGGTGAATTTACTAAAAGCCCCCTGAATTGTACACTTTAAAATGGTTAAAATGGTGAATTTTAATGTTAAGAGAATTTTATTTCAATTGCCAAAGAAAGAGAGGCACCATGACTAAGAGGGTTAAGGCAGGGCACAAATGTCAGATCTCCTAAGTGCTAGGGAACCGAAGACTGACTGCATCCCGAGGATGGCTGAGAGGTGCTCCCAGGGCCTGAGGCCAGGCTAGGAAAGAGGATGGTTTGATTCCCGCACTGGAAAGACGGCAGGTGAAGAATCTTGGGGTCAGGATGAGTGGGGACATGCTGAGGCAGTTGTGCTCACAGGGGTGTCCAGAAGGCACCCATTCACCTGTCTCTGGCCGCTGGCCCCTGCTCACCTGCCCCAGTTCAGCTGTTTTTTCTGAAACTAGATTATGTTCTGGAGAATGATAGCAGGGAGTGCTCCCTAAAATGTGTAGAACAGATGTTCCAAAGCACAACCTCTGCTTTTTTTTTGCTTGGGACAGAATCCAGCCTGGATGGGTCCTAGTTCCGAGGCCTGAGCAGCTACGACTAGCCCTGGGGCTGCTCCGGGCAGCCTGGACCAGCAAGGAAGCGCAGGATGCCAACTGTCCTGGTTTCCGTGGCCAGAACTTCACCCACATATGTGGGCACAATGCACGTTTCTCCCTGACAAGCAAGCCCATTGTCGTTTCTGAGTTCAGTACAAGAGGAAGCCAGTTTATTTCTAAGGTAAATGAAATTGCGCTTTTTATTTGGGAAATGAGAAAGTCGACGCTGAGTAACTGATGAAGACTTTTTTTTAATCAGCTCCCTTATGAAACATTAATGTCAAGCCTAAATTTGCAAGTGTCATGTAAAAAGTTTTTTATTTTGCTCATACAGCAGGACCGAAATGGTCTCCTCTGGCGTAAACTCTTTTGTCTTGAAAAATACCAGTAATGAATGCTATGAATTTCTGTATCGGAAAATTTGAATCACCCTGGGATCCACATGAGTTCCTTGATGAAAATGTGAAATTAATTTTGTACTAAATAAAACTTGAAAGTGGTTTCAATTACGGGGGGGAACGTGAAATGAAGACAGTAATTCCACTGTATCGTATTCTCATTTCATTATTCTGAATTTTTTTAAATCATCATTTCTAGATACTGTACCATTTCGTAAAGACATTGAGATTGTGAACATTGGAGTCTGTGGTGATACTTAGTACAAACCTGTCCCCTTATAAAGAGTCGGTTAATGCTTCGGGCTGGCGGGTGGGGGAGGGAAGGCAGAAACAAGTATTTATGGAGTATCCTTTGTATGCCAAGATCTGGGCTAGGAAATTTCACATATGTTCTCTCGTTTAATACTCATGACTGTCTGAGATAATTATTGTTATCTCTGTTTGTTTCCGATGGAAAATGAAGGCTCAAAGAGATCATATAAGATGACAAAAGTGACAGAGATTGTAAACCGGCAGAATGGGAATTCAAACTCAGGTGTTTCCCTCCCATTCTAAAGCCTGCTTTTCTTTGCAACCGCTAACCCATCACTGGGGAAAGCCAGACAGTAGGCTCCGCACCCCTCCCAGAAGGCCTTTCTCCAGACCTTCCCCCTCGTCAGCCTGAGCACACTCCCTGACACCTTACACCTGGCCTGGGTTCCTCATCTTGTATCCACAGAGCTGTATCCACAGAGCTGACCCTTCTGAGAAAGTCCCCATGATATTCCGGGAACTGTGGTCTGGGGACAAAAGCAACAAAGCACAGTTCCACTTTCTCAGAGCTCCACTTGAATGCTGAAGTTTGCAGCATTTAACCTCGGTGTCATCACTTAAAATGGTGATAATGACATTTGGCCTTAAGGGCTATGGCGTGGGTTAAGGTAGTGTCCAGTGTCTCGCACGGGGCCTGGCTTGAAAGAGGAAACCGAACTATATTAGTTCTCTTACTACTACCTCCGGTTTTTGGCAAGAGGTGGAAGAGAAACTTCCTTAGAAATGTTAAAAGGCAAAATGGAGTTGGAGGCAGACAGCATTGGGGGGTTTTCTTCCACGGGTTGCTACCAAAATCTTGGTGTTCTCCCATCAAAGCTAAATGTAATATAGCTCTCACCACTGGGGTGATTTGAAGACAGCTTTGTGGTGGGATTTTATGGTTGCTGGATGAGGCCTGAGGGGAAATAAAGGGCTTCTTAGCTGCACTTGGCAGGCGATGCCACTTGGGGTCTCAGACTCTCCACTCTGTCAAAAATGGGTCCGAATCAGAGCAGGAAAGGGGAAATGTTTTCCTCACTGTAACATTCAACTCTGCTGTTGGTCAAAAGAACCCCTTTTCAGGGAGCCAGCATTTCGGAATGAAATGGAAACTGTGCTGTTCAAGGCAGAACAAAGATTGTCGTTGCAAGCAGTGAGGGCCTCTCCCAGGGACCTGACAAAGTGAAGAAAAGACAAACAAACCGAAGAAAGAAAGAGTGAGTGCTGGTGTGTGTGAAGATGAAAAGCTTCTATATTCTGGGCTTGGAGATCTTGGTAGGGGCCCAGGGCAGAGCTTCACCGGTGGTCCTGAGCCCGGGGTGGGGGGCAACCACTCACTACTCTGCCTTTCCTAAATTATTCAGAACAGGTCCACCCTGTCCTCTCCTGTTGCCCTGTGAGGCAAGTAGAAGGAAGGACACAGGAAATTGAATTTCTAGGGTGTGTTGGGCACTGTGCTGAAGAACTTTGTGACCTTATTTCCTTTGGTCCCCAGGGCTACTCTGGGAAATATGTGGGATAACTCTTCCATTTTGCTGGTAAGGAAACTGAGCTTCTGGTGGAGACGAGCCTTTAGTCTTGTAGGTGTGTCTGCTTATAAACCGTAGAACACCTAAAGGAAACAGAATTTGGCATTGTGGGTGAGGGAATACCTACTGTTTGTGCTAAGGACCTCACTCCAAAGAATGTGTCCCTTAGTCCAGTCCCTGATTTGCAATCACTGCTTGTGGGTCATATAATATGGTTCATCTGTCTATACCGCAGGCTCGTTACTTTGTAACTTAGAAAATGCCGGGGAGCTATAGTAACGATCCAAGTCCATTTAGGTTTGGCAAATCAACAAGCTTTTCAAGCCCATTGAAGACAAATCCAGACAAAATGCAAAGGGCTTGAAAATGATCACTATGATTTGGAAATGGAGGGGAGGTTTTAAGTAGACTCTTTTCATCCCACATCCCCAGTGTCCTGGATTCAAGTTGCTTTTAGCTTTCTTATCTCAAGAACAGTGATGAAACCTCTTCCCGCCACTCTGGGCTTACTGGCAAAATGAGTTTGGACAGTGTTCCTTGGAATCCCAGGATTCCTTGAAGGATCCCCATGGATCCTTTCCTTGAGGAAAGGCTATGGTGAATCCGAAGGCGCTCCCAGCTGTCTCCCCCTCACACACCTCTTCCCTCCCCTCACCCACTTACACTTTAATGAGAAAAACCCTGCTTTTGTTGGTTTTATTTATTGGCCTTCCCCTTTTGCTTTAATTTAGAAAAGCTACATTGCAACTAACAACAGTTTTAAAATCAAGGCTTTAAGGAATGGTAGCTCTTGGAATCTAATACAAAAAGCCCTCCTCTGGGGAGATATACCTGAAGGTTAATGGCTTGGAGAATTTCACCTGAGGGGGGGATGGGCCAGAATTTAGGGAAGCATGGTTCACTTTCCAAAATCATGTCAGCTTTCAGAACTGAGAAAGAACAAAACCACTATGAATACAGAATGTATCAGAAAAAGAACAAAGTGTGGCAACACCACCAGTGAGATCAGACTCCCTTTAGCCCACAGACTTACTGATTGGAGTTTTCTGATGAGGCAGACAGACTCATGGAAGGCTGCCAGGAAATTCTGGACATCAAATTGCTTTTGCTAAGCCAGCCCAGCGGTATAGTAAAGAGCTAAGGAGTCCCAAGAGAGGGGTGGGAAAGGATTGGTCTCTGTTTCTCTACCCCTGATGTGGGCCTTTTTCGATTAGGAAGTGGAGTGTGAAGGAAGTTATCGGGGGTGAAATCAACTCAGCAAGAAACCTTTTTTAGACCAAAGCCCAAGGAAAACTAATAAAACCAGTTGGGCTGCTTCATGCTTATCGTATGTTGTGCATGTAGGTCAGTTCGCTTTACAGCAAAGACAGACACCCCCAAAACAAAACACTCAGTTATACAAAAGGATTTCCAAGCCCCTAAAGGATGGCCTGGTTCTTTCAAGGGGCATTTGCTACGTGAAACTCTAGTACCAGCAAATATCTGACACACTATTTCTAAATTAATGATTGAAATGAAATGTTGCCTCGTCTGTGGGCTGGGGATTATATCGGGCTGGGAGGAACAAAGCCCCCAAAAGCAGAGCCTTAAACAAATTACTGGTTCTAATTTTCTTCAATAGTGAGCAGTCTGGAGACACACAGCTGCTGATCTTGGTACCATGGCTCAGGACATTAGGGTCCAGGTTCTCGGTGTTCTCTTGGCTTTCTTCTCTGCAGAGCAATGGTTGTTCCCCTGTCTCCTCTGGCATCTGTTTCGTGTTCTAGATAGGATGAAGGGGGTAGACAGAGAGAGGAAACTGCAAGAGAGGGCTGGGTCTGCGCTCCTCCTTCTCCTACTCCCACCCCCACATCTTAAGGGGCTCCCTGGTAACTTCATCCAACAACTTCTGCGTCTGTAACTTAACTAGAACCATGCCGCATGCCATTCCATCTGAAGAGAAGGCTTGGAAATACAGTCTTTTCATTGGGCATCTTGTTATTCCCAACAAAATCAGGGCTCAAGTCCAAGGTAGAAGGGGAGAGGGCCTACCATTCTGACAGTGGTAGTGTCTACCAGACTTAGCAGAAGAGTCCCTCCTCTTTACTCCACAGGACACAGCCATAACTCCTCCTAGCCTGCACTAGTCATTTTATAGAACTTCGTTCTCACTGTGGTTTGCTTTTTCTGTTTGTAGTGGTTTCTGATGTTCTTCATGACCTCAGGTTCCTCACTGGAATATCATTCCGTGTGGTATCATGTCATCCTCTGGCGAATGAGGGTTACAAGGGCAGCTCATGCTGAATCACGTCTCCGTACGTGGAGCATTGAATTCAACCCTTGGCAGATGAAGCAACTGGTACCAGGCTTGGGAAAGCTCAGGGTGACTATAGGGCTTCCTTTCAGGGTTTGCTGTCACGAGGTCGAAAGCACAACCATGCCAAGTCCACAGTTTGTTCAAGTGTAGCCACTGTCCATGGACACAGCTGAGAAATGTTTTAATCTTAAACTCTGATTGTGTTTTTGTCCCCTCCTCAGTAGTAGGTGACCTCAAATCCTACTTTGCCAAAAAAAGACGAGGTCGTTTGACTTGAAGTGTCCTTTGTGCTTTAGAAACCAGTGTGTTTTTACCCTTCCTCTTTGTTTCACTTGGATTCTGAGGAATCTAGTCGTTTGTTTGTTCCAATCCTTGCTTCCCCACCCCCCACCATGGCTCTTGACCCTGCCCCCTCACTTCCTCCAGTGCCTTTTTACACCATCTAGCCCTCTCTCCCTTGCCTTTGCAGCCTCTTCACCTCAATGAGCACATTCTCATTTGTGTATGGACCATCATGCTATTCCTCACTTTGTGCCCCTCCCTTTTCCACAGTCTGGCTACATCTCTCCAGCAGAGGTCCCATCTCCTGATCTCTTGGTGGATGACCCTCTCCGCCCAGTGCTTGCTTGCTCTGTCTCTCAGTTCCGGTACCCACTCTGTCCTCTTCACACTTAGGAATGGTAAGTGCTTAGAAAAAGACTGAAGGTTAACAACTGTTGGCTCTGGATTGGGGAAATTATTGGTGATTTTTCTTAAAGGAAATCTGTTTCTTTATTCTTGTATATATTTTCTGTTGTTTTTTTTTTTTTTACA
Source organism: Ailuropoda melanoleuca (assembly GCF_002007445.2). Taxonomy (NCBI): domain Eukaryota; kingdom Metazoa; phylum Chordata; class Mammalia; order Carnivora; family Ursidae; genus Ailuropoda; species Ailuropoda melanoleuca. The sequence continues at coordinate 170,022,863 of NC_048218.1, forward strand.
CCAAGCGTATTATTTTTAATCAGAAAAATAGCTTAAAGTTGGATAAATGTCTAACTAGAAGAGCAAGTAAATAAGAGCAAGAGAGACAATAGAAGTCAAGAGATGCGGAGTCAAAACTTATTCTTTTGTAATTCACCAAATGTCACTCACTTGGTTTCCTCATCCATAAAATCCATAAAATGGCAACCATAATGTTTACTCTTCATACCTCCTCTGGCTTTTGGGGAGGATTAAGTAAATTAATGTATGCTAGAATGATTCTTCTTAAATTATCTGTGGTAAGGACCAGTTTGTTTCTTTTTTTAAAGAAATGAATTAACTACAGTGCATGATTATTTAGATTTCCTTAGTTTTTACCTAATGTCCTTTAACTGTTCTAGTATCCCCTCCAGGATGCTACATTGTATTTAATCGGCTTGACTCTTTAGCTCTTCTTGGCTATGGCATTTTTCAGACTTGCCTTTTTTTGATGACTTGGACAGTTTTAAGGAGTAATAGGCAAGTATTTTGTAGAATGTTCCATTATTGGAATTTGGTACTTTTTTCTCATGAGAAGCCTGGGGTTATAAGCTATTGGGATGAAGACCACAGAGGCCATCCTCAATCGCATCATATCAAGGGTAACTATCAACATGATTTATGACCGTTGATGTTGACCTTGATCACCTGGTTGGAGTACTTGTTTCTTTCTGGTTCCCATTCTGTTTATATGTGCTCCTATAATGCAGACACAGTTCGTGCCACATGCAACTCATTGGGCAAGTGCAGCCAATGCAGTGGTTTGTCATGCACATGGATGTCACAGCCATGTCAAATTGCCAGAAAGTTTCTGACGCTTACTCTCAACGTTGCCTGCTTATCTCATCACAGGCCAGTAACAGTCTAAGGACTGGCTTGGGTTCATGGCCACACTTCAAGTAGCTCTGTGCTAACGCATACAGCACAGGAGGCTTTAATAAGTCATTTGAAATCAAGCTGAGCATGATTCAGAAACAAAAGGTGAACTTGATTTGGAATCTTGAAATCATGGTAGTGAGAATGGGAAGGGGTCTTGGGGGAGAAACTTTCTTGTCCTACATATGTGGAGTGTGAGCCTCAGGGGAAAGGAGAGGATGGCTTCCCATGGGAATGTGGTGGCAAAGCCAGTGCTACACCTGATGTCCTGTCCCTAACCAGGGCTCTTCCCATCATCTCACTTTGATTAGAATCATTGAAGGTCCACCTGCCAAGAAGAGCAGGGAAGAAAGCAGAGGTGGAATGCGGAGGGGGCTTAGATCTACAGCAAAGCTAAATTTCTCCCTGACTTTCTGACCTTCTGCTACCTTGTGAAAACTTAAATGAGCAGCTGAGAAAACCAAAAGGTTTAAGGAAAGACAGAAGTACTTACTTGGATATAATTGGTATTCTGATAATTGGAGATAATTTATGCTTTCAAGATAAATAAGTTAGTCTGTCTTTAGCACTGTTCCATCTGTCCTGTCTTAGTGCAGGTCAGAGAGAAAGAAATCCAGGGCTAAGGATGGAAAAGAAATCAGTAAGTGGTGAACTTGTTCCCTCCCCTCCCCTGTCCAGTTTTACTTTCCTTACTAAAAAAAAAAAAAAAAAGATGGAACGGAGATGTGGGTGAAGGGCTAGGGAAACAAGAAATCAGGGACATAGGAGAGGTTTACTCATCTGACTCCTTTTGCTGTGGAAATGTATTTAGGATTAAATTAGACATGACATTTAGTAGACTCCCAATGGAAAAATGTTTTCTTATACCTGAAGGGGCTCTGGGAAAATGGAACAGCCTGGCAACCAGGCTTGCCTGGCCAGGGTATGGTGGGAAGATTATGTCCCACGCAATATAGCGTGATAGGCTGTACAGGGTCCAAAATGTGATAGATGAGGGGATTCTGGGGCTGCCTGCTTGTTAGCCATCCCTCATTTACTTTTCTCTGATTTTGAAGTTTTTATCTTTAGAAGGGAAAGGTGGTACAAGAAATGGATGTTATCTGACTGGGATGCTATCATTCCTGCTTCACATGTTTCCATGACTGCCATTTGCCTATGTGATGAAGCCCCTGCCCCTCACTGTGGCACACCGGGCACCCCACAACCTGGATCAGCCTCCTCTATGTCACTTTTCACCTCCACCCTCCTGCACCTGTCCTTTCTTCATCCTGGAAAGCCCTCCCTCATCACCCTTCATTGAAATCCCATTCCGTCTTGAAGCTCTGGTTCAAACATGCCCTCCGCTGAGAAGCCTAATCCAACCCCTTAAACTCAATCAGTCGCCCCAGTCCCACCCCCTGCCGCCTACTGAAAATGTCTACAGCCCCGCGCTTACAACATTGTCTTCGACAATCATTTATATGCAAAACATCTACAGAGTGCTACTGTGTGTCAGGCACAGCATTAAGGGCTTTGCATAACTTTCTTATTGAATCCCAGGAGGTTCTAGCAAGTGGGAACCAGTATCACCTTCCTTCTGCTGATGGAAAGGAGAGCCTCTAAAGAGGCCAGGTAGTTTGCTCACAGTGATACGGTCTGTGGAAGAGGGGTTTAAGCCCAGGACTTTCTACTATTGAATCCTCTCCCTAGGTGAACTACCCCACTCACCACACTCAGTCCCATCTTGGTTATCCATGGACCTCACTCCAGCTCCAGGCCCCCTCTTGGCTGCAGCCTTCTTGGGAACAGAGTCCCCATGAGATTGTTCTCTGAGTTCCCCTTGGCTCTGGCCTACAGAAGGAGCTGGGGACTGTTTGTTGGCTGATGTAAACTTGCTTGCTGGAGCTCGCTCTCAGAATCTTATCACGGTCAAGCCTTTGACTCAAAAGTCTGCAGCTGAGGTCGCTCACATAAGGAACAGCCTAGCAGTCAGGAAAATCCACAGTTGAGTCTTAGTGGCTGGTGTGTGATTTCCTTGATATTCAGGGCTTTCATTGTTAGACACAGAAGGCTTTTGAGTGCGAATGAAGCCTTTTTCTGAAAGACCAAACTAACCTCAGCTCCGTCCATCTCAGATCTGTTGCAGCACTTGAAACTTTCCACATTTGTCTCTCCCCCTGGCCTGGGCAGTGATCTGTTTTGAGTCTAAATCACCACCAAGCAACTGACAGCTTCTGCACCATCGAGGGTATATTTGGAAGCCACTGGGTTGCCTCTCGTCCAGGGACAAATCTCAACTTCTAGGCTTTTGAAGTAGCTCAAAGAATGGAAAGGTGTGCCTCAAACAAGAAATTCAGACACACACACACGCACACACACACACACTTTTATTTGTGTGTTTGTGGATATGTGCTTACCTCATCAGCTTTTATTGAGTCTCTAAACGGAGTTCCTTGGCATGTCCTTGAGAGGAAACAGAAGTGGAGGTCTTTGAAGCCAGAATTCATGGTGTCCTCAGAGCCAGAAGGGCCTTTGCCACCAGGCTCCAAGTGTGCCTCCCTTACCTTGGAAAAGTAATTCTCAGCTATTCCCACGCATTTCTTTTCCCTAATGTTAGCGAGCTTTCCCGACCCATACCCCACTGGGATTTTAAGTACAGTAACAGGACATTCATAATTTAATTTGGAGGACTGGCCTCTTGACAATGCTAGTCTTCCCACATAAGGGACATTGTGTATCTTTCCATCTTTTCACGTCCCTCAATCAGATTTTAGATTGGTCTATATGCAGGACTCGTGCATTGCTTTCACTGTATTTCTCAAGGTTTTGTACTGTTGTGGCCATAGTTGGGGTTTAATGTTGAATTTATGCTGTTTTATTTTTGAAAAGAGGGTGTCGTGACATCAGGCAAGTGGGCCGGATTCCTGTTGTGGGGTTCCTGCTGCCTTCCGACGTGGGCAGCAGGGGCCTGGTACACTGTGGAAATTGAGGCTCTGAGGGTGATGGGTAGGGAAAAGGGTCCTTAATCATCAAGTAACGGTGGGTCCACAGCAATTGCTTCCCCAAACCCAGGGACTTCGGTAATCATCTCTCGTTGCTCACACATAGATTGGTGGCAATTTAGCTCATCTAGTTGGGGCTGGGCTGCAGTCCTCCGCTTCAGGCCCTGGCCGCTCAGTGACTCTTCAGTTCTGCACAAGATGGTATAAGCGGTCCAACGGAAGTTAAGGTCTCTTAAGTTCTGGACATCGCACTGCTATGCCGTCACTTCTTGCCATTGGCCAAGGTAAGTCATATGGCTGAATTCAAAGTTAGGGACAGTGTGGTGGCTTAGCTAAGCTGGAATTCTGTTTCTCAGAATGGCCTTTCTTGCGTGATTCTGGAATAGGGCTGGCCCCACGGGGACATGTTTACACACTCTGGAAGGTGGAAGCGAAGCCATGGTCATGTCTCTGGCTGCTGCTCTCACTGGCCATCTGCTGGCTCGCCTTGCTGGTGTGGGCAGCAGCCACCCCACAGCTCCTTCGGTTCCACCAGACTTCTTTCTTCAGCTACCCTGAAGCAGGGGCTGGGCTCATGTGCAGCTCTGGGGGGAGGAATGCGCCAACTCCTCTGCAGATCTGCCTGAATGTTGGGGGCTTGGAGGCAGTGGGACTCCCACATAGGGACTAGCGCGTCCTTGTGGGCTCCAGTTGGCTATCGCTCTGCCCTGCTTGGCATACAGCTTTTGTCCCCACGTGCTGGCCCAGCTGGCGTCAGGCCGGGCACCAGATGCAAGCACAATGCCCTTCAGGGGACTGCTTCACTCACTACCGAGATCACAGAAGGTCTCAGTCCTATGACAAATTCAGCATTTCCCTCATCATGATTTTGCTTCTCTGATGGAACCCTTACTGACACAGCTAGGGAGGTACCCTTGGCCCATGACGAGCCCAGGCAAGGGAGGGTAAGGAATTGGGGCCAGTTATTCATTCTCCCGGGATCATTATGTACTTCTTACAAAGGCAGGGAGCTTGCATGCAAACCCTTTCTGAATATTTTTTGTAGGGGCGAAGGCAAACTTTGAGCACACAGCAGCTTTAACAAAAACCTGTATGTCACCGATTTCTTAGCCTCAGATTTAACCCTGCTGCACTGTCCATTTTAAATGATCCGAGACTCTCAGACACTAACCCCTCAAGAGAAGTTACCGATACTTCATTATAAAGGGATTTTTTAAAAATAGGCTCTCTTTTCAATCAAAGCTGAAGGTCAGATCATATTCTAACAAATGCCTCTCCAACAAAATTATGTATAATAATTAAATTTCTAAGGTCTAAATCCTGACCCACTTACTTGAAAGAATATTTGATAGGGTAATAGGGTAGAATAATTAAACAACCCTGGTCTCCTTAGAGTTCTTTTTAACAGGATTTGATCTTTAGTATAAATAATTTCTTCTCTCATTTGCCTACCACCATCCTGGATCCCCCGTTTGTTACTGGTCGAAGCTGTGGGCTTAAGTAACACTTTAAATGTGAATTTCCTAAGAAGCCTTTTGTGCCTTTATTTTTTCTTAAAACAATTTTGGCTTGCCTGGCCTGGGACAGTGGCTTTGGGGCTTTTGGGGAGATAAGACGCTTCAATGTTTTCCTGACAGCTGAACTAAAGAAAACCTCTTACACACATGTCACCTGATTTGCCTCCTGTCATTTTGATCTCTCCTTCTGACAGTTCCGATCTAATTTTTCTTTCTAAAAAGGGTATCCATTTCAAGGTTCAGAGTTCTTAGGATTTAGAATCTTTGATTAAAAAAGTGAAATTTAATCTTGATTCAAGGGTAGGGAATGTGAGCAAGTTCAGTAGGCTTCTGCCCTGATAGAAGACTCTTGTGACCAGTATTTATTATGGTAATGCTTTGTTATTATAAACCTCCTACGAATAATATTTTGGGGCACTGCCACACAACAAGGCATACATTATAACACCCCCGTTGGGAGGGGGGTGACATCAACGAACTGAGAAGCACAATTATCTCATGGTTATGCATGCCTATGAAGTGTGTTATTACTTTTGTTTTTTACAGCTTGTCGAATATTTTCATTGTAGGTGAAGCATCAGACACATTTTTATTCAAAGGAAGAGAAACAAAACGAAGGTTGTGTGTGCTGCACGTTCTGAATCGTACCCTGGTGGCCCCGATTCTCTAGCTGGGGAGCTAATTTATAACGGAGCGTCTCACGGGCGCCAGGACATTCTGCTTTATTGTCTGTGTCATGGTCTTCTGATAGCCATGGCACAAAAGGAGTAGTTATTTGGAAATAGCGATTAGTCAGTTTGAACAGGAGGGTTTGCCTGCAGTAAATACGGTGTTAGGTTGACGTAGTAGAAAAATTCGGAAAGCTTGGTGTTTGCTTGCGTGGTGTCCCTAAAAAGCAAGTAATCCTGCAGTTGGCATTTACCTCTTTACCGGAGGGTTTAAGGCCATACAGAAAGGGCTCTAGGGGGGAAAGAAGGCAATGCTGGGGAAAGAAATCGAATTAGCAACTAAATACTTACAAGTGTCAAGGGATTAATTTAAAGTATCCCTTTTAATCCTCACAACAACCCAGGTGGACATTCGTGGGCTTTTTGCAGAGGTGAGGAGATTCAGGAAGGTTGGGGATATTCACGTGAGCCAGCGCCCTGCTAGAACCTGCTGAACGGAGAGTCAGACCAGGGTCGGCTTGATTCTCTAGCTTAAACACACATTCATTCAACTAGCACTTCTTCAAATGTGCGTAGAAGGGGGATCCTGTGGATGACGATGTGTGGAAGAGGCACAGGGTGGGATGGGCCGCAATCAAATGTATCTGGGGAGTGTTAGATCAAAGACTTTTATACACCTTTAAAAAGAGATTTAAAAAAAGCAACTGCAGAATTTCTCAGAGCTTTCAATACACAATTATGCAGCATTTCTCAAATTTATTTGACCTGCAAATGCTTTTTTTCTTCCCCAGGAAAAGACACTGTTAAGGACCTTACAAATCCATTTGCCCCTCAAATGCTTTTCAGTGGAGCATTTGGTGGCATTATTGTTCTGAGAAACACACCCATATCTCTGCTGCTGCTATTCTGACATTCTCCCACATCTGCCTGGAGCTCCCTCAGCAGTCATGCTAGATTTGAATCCAGAAAAAGCATTTTATTTTATTTATTTATTTATTTATTTTGACACTTTGGTTGTATGAACATTTTGCTCTGAGAAAAGAGTGCATGAGCAAGCCTGAATCTGTGTCCAAGGAGATAAGTGTGTGAACCCACTCCTTTGCTTGTCTTCTTATTTTGCACACGAGCGCTCTGGCCGCTCTTGCATGCTTCCTTCCTTGAGCAGGCTTCTGCCCCAAGCTGGTGTGGGAGGCAGGCCACATACATACATGGATGATGCTATAATGTGATGTCAGGTGTGGTGGATGGATGCCCAGAGTACAGTGGGAGCACAGAGGAAGGAGGGACTATATTAGAAAGGGGAAGGAGGGACAGGAAGAGATGCCTAGGTTTTAGGGATGGAGTAGGGTTTAGCCAAGTGTGTAAGAGGAAAAGGGTGGTTCCCATTGAGGGAACAGTTCTAGGAAAGGTCTGGAGCGTGAGACAACATGGTCTGTTTGAGGGAACAGAAGCAGTTCCGGCCAGGGCTGGAACATAAACTAGGGGGCAGGGAGGGGGAAGAGCTGAGCTGCTGAGATGGATGGTGGTCAGACCGTCCGAGGAAGACCATGTATGTGACTTAAGAGATGAAAATCATCCTGTAATATATGGGGAGACATTGTGGGGTTTGAAAGAAACAAGCAATAGGATCAGATCTGGGTTTTGACAGATTCACTCTGTGGATAAGATCCCAGCCCAGGGATGAGGAGGCTGGTTATGAAGTGGTCAAGGGGAGGGGGGGTGTCACCTGCACTATGGCAGTGTGAACAGTAATGGAGAGAAGAAGTAGATTTGCTCCATATGTAGGAGGGTAAAGGATTGGGGTTGATTGGAACTGAGGAGTGGAGAAGAGGAAGGACAGTTAACTTCAGCTGGAATGTGGATTGGGAATGAGGGGCATGTCTATTCATTCTGATCTTTTACATCAGAGTTTGGGAGAGAATTCCAAATGCAGAAGCCCCTTTATTAATATTCTCCTACTCTCCTCGTTCATTCGTTTCCTGCTGAGCCTGGAAAAAAGTGCTCGGGCAGCATAGGAAGAGGTCTTAACTTGGACTTGTATGCTAAGTAGTCAACAACAAAACTTGGGATGTAGAAAAGCCACAGGTGTGATGTGAGACCCGGGCCCAATTTCCACATGTACCATGTCCTGGCTATGCTAACTTAGACAAGCTCCACAAATTTTAATGTCCTCATCTGCAGAATTAGAGATGGTCTCTGCCCGGGGTGCAGGTGTGAGGGTGACTTACCCGTGGCCTCTCTGTGTGTTGGCTGGGATGGATGCAGCCCATCTGGCTGGCTAGGCAGGCAGGCAGGCAGCCCCTTCCTTCCTCACTTGAAGCTTTGTGCTTGGTCAAAGAGGTCAGTCCCCTTCTTAAATAGATAAGGACCTCCTTCTGACTTGGGTATGTGGGAAACTGTGCTCCTCTACGAATCCTTCCAAACGATCCCTCAAGGTCCAAGAAGAAAGTGGCAGGGTGTTTGTGAGGGGTAGATGACATCACAGATATAAAACACTTTGTAAACTCTAAGGGTTTCTTCCATTTGGTTGTTATTATCCTGGACATGGATTTGGTTCTTTTCAGTCATAAAACTTATCTGGAGATAATATCCTGGTAGGTTTCCCTCTCCGTTTCCTTTGCTTTGTACCACTATTCCAGAATTGCTGTAGACTTTGTGATTTGCTGTGTTGCCTAATGACGGTGAGTTGCAGCAGGACTCCTGCTCATTTGCTTCCGTAGCAAATGAAGCGATGACCAGCCTACGGCAGCCACCCCCTAGATGCCCAAAGGCTCTGAAGATCAAGTTCCAGTGTCCATGAGAACCTTCAGTGACTCCCTTTCCATCTGGGACCATAGAGACCCTGTATTCGTTTCCTTTTTCTGTGTGATGAATTACCCTCCCAAACATAGCAGCTTAAAGTCAGAAACATTTATATTACATTTTCTGTAGGGCAGGTGTGGCTTAGGTGGGTGTCTCTGCCTCAAAGGTCTTACACAAGGTTGCCATAGTGGTGTCAGTTGTGGCTGTGGTCTCATCCGAAGGCTGAGGGGAAACCATGCCCAAGCAAGATTCAGTTCCTTGAAGCCTACTGGATGGAGAACTTCAGTTCTTTGCTTTCTGTCAGCTGGAGTCCTTCTTCAGTTCCTTGCCATGTGGACCTCTCCATAGTGCAGCTCATAACATGGCAGCTGAATTCCATCAGAGCAAGCACATGAGAGAGCAAGATGGGTAAGACAGAAGCCACCGCTCTTTGTAATGACCTTACTTGACTTAACATGAATCAGTCTCCTCTAAGTCCTTAAAGCTCAGAACTTGGCTCTGTCTTTGGCCTGCTTACTCCAGGTTTAGCAAGCATCCTACCGAGTCAGTTTAGCCAGAATCCCCTACCCTTGGTATCTGACTACTCTTGATACCTGGTAAAATTCCTCATTCCCAACCCTCCATATCTTATCAACCTGGCCTGCCTTCAGGAAAAATCCTGCTATGTCACTTTAGTCAGATTCCCCTCATTCCTCATGTTTCCTCTTAGTCATTTTCCATCCACTGATCACCATCCCGCTCCATGGCCATAAATCCCCACTTGTCCTTCTTGGATTCAGAATCATGCCCAATTCTATAATGAGTCCACTCTTCCTCCATTGCAATAGTTCCAGAATGAAGTTTGCCTTCACCATTCTAACTTCTGTTTGGCTCTGGTTTACTTTGACAGTAATCTCATAGCATCCCATGACTTCTGCCATATTCTATTGGTTAGAAGCTCATCACTAGGTCCAGATCACACTCTGGGGATGGGGTTGCATGAGGCTGTAATACCAGGGTAGTGATCATTGGGGGTCATCTTAGAGGCTGTGTACCATGGGTCTCATAAATAGTGGTCATGGGACTCCTTCTCAGGGGCTGTCTCACAGTCTCCAAACCACTGCTGTGCTTCCAGTGGTGTCTATCCACTGCCCTCAGTTGGGCCGATGGTCCAGGCTTTAATTTCAGTGATATTCTTACAAAGCTCTCCCAGGACAATGAGCCCTTTGGCTTTCACTACCCGATGCACACTTGGCCTGGGCTCCTGCCAGGTTACTCTCCTCTGTGGACCAGAGCTCCTGGCTTCTGTTTGTCTGGGGGAGGGATCAGAGAGGAACCAAACTCAGTCTAGCACCTCAAAGAGTCACATTTGATTTCCTGGTCTTGGAAGATTGTGGGTTCACAATCGATCCAGACTTTCTTGACAACAAAGGCCTCTTTGCCCCCAAACAGAAACCTGTAACAGGTTGTGGCAGATGTTCTCTCTCACCGACTGGTGCTTTTATCATTCCAAATTTGTACCCACCGTCTCTGAGGAAAGTTTGCAGGTGGAACCATTAAGACCTATGCTCTTGGTAAAATTCCTACATGAATCTTTAATGCCTTGGGAACCTGGAGTGACCTACTGTTTCCACAACATGTAAGCAATCCTCTCTAACGAAGTTGAACATTTCCCTTTTGAGCTTGCTAAGTTGTGGAAAATAAATATGAGAGAGCTTTTAAGATGCCTCCTGATTCGGGGTGAGCACAATTGCCCTTTTGTTTACCTTAGCGTAATCGCATCATTATCTAGCTGCCCCATTTGGAAGAAGTCTTGAACACATAGTAACCTGTTGACTATGTTAATGGTAATTTAGGAAGACCTAAATTACTCAGGCTCCAAACCCAGCTTTTTAAAGCCAAACGTAAAGTGGTCTTTCCTTGTTTTCTATGTTGACTCTCATTAAAGATTTGTGTAGACATAGCTGAACGACGACTATGTTGGTTTTTGGTGCCAGCCAATTGTGTCGATTGGCTTTTGCTGGTGGAGGGTGTTTTTGATCTATAGAGCCTGTAAAAGGTGGAGTCATTGAGTGTTGGTTGACCTTGACCTTGACCTGAAAAATGGAAGGACTTACCTCTGTATCTCATGGTCCAATAACAGACTGCAGTGGTAAACGTGGGGGAGTCCATGGCTTTCCATCCCCAACGTAACAGAGTCTCACTCCCCAGAACCACCACAAGTGCCAAAAGGAGGTTTTGTGCTGCTCTTCTCATTGACCCTCCGCCTGCCTCCATCTGCCCCAATTAAAGCAGTGAGGCCGCGACCCGCTGGCCGCTTTCCTCGTTTCGCTCAGCCAACCCACCCTCTCTCTGCCTTTGGAAGGCATGATGGATTGGTTTGAAACAAAACCATCTCATTCCCAAACTGAAAGGTTCCTTTTTACGTTTGGGAACAACTTGAAACCACTGGAGAAAATCATGTGCCAATTATGTATAAACTCCTTTACCACAAGGTATAAAGGAAGCCATAATTCGGGGGGCTTATGTTTGATTGAATTCATCTGTTTCCATTTTGTAAATAGAGAGCAGGGAGAATCCATAGTGGTAGACAGTTGATATAATGCAGCTCTATTCCTCGGGCAAAAGAAGGGGTGGCCCTGTCGCTTCACTCCCTCAGAGCCAGGCTTCTTAGGTGTAAAGAATCACAAGAAACTCCTAGGTTGGAAAGGAGGTCAGCTTTGTTTGAGATAGTACCAGACTCACCCAGAACCAGAGACGTAGAAGGGAAGGGACCCTGTTTTGTCAACCACCCAGCCAAGAACAACAGCCTTTAACTGGGGAAGCACCCCTACCTCCTCCCTGGTGCGGGATGAGATTTACAGTGATGGGTCTGTAAACACAGCAGCTGACAGGTCAGACTTCACCCTTAACATCCCTAAGTGTGTTGGTACTAATTAGGTGAAAAATGAGATGCATTGTTAAAACTGGCTTTCCTTTCCTGCTTGGCAGCTTGACATTATGGGACACTGAAACCTCAAATTGCCTCACAGAAACATGCCTGAGGGTAACTGCATTAATGCGGGGGGGGGGGAGACCCAGTGAGGGAAAGAATAAAGGTCACTTTACCATCATTTCCATCTGTTGTTAATGAAAGACTGACTTGTTAATGGTCATAGTAGATTAATCGATATCTCTTTCCACGAGTGTGTGGTTGGTGACCCCCCTCCCCCAGTGTTTGGATGCACTGGCCTGGAAGTCAGGCAAACTTGGGTGTAATCCCAGCTCTTCCACCTAACTGGTGACATGACTTTTGGTCCCTTCCCAAGCCTCAATCTCATCTGTAAAATTGGGGTACTTCATTGAGGTGTTATTATTTAAATAATATTTGAGAATCATGTAACTTCATAAAAATGAATTGTTGGACCTTTCCTTTCCATTCTGGGCCTGTCATTTCATGAGGAGGCTGGCTCCTGTATTCTCTATTTTAAACTCCCTATGATGGACCAAGAGGATTCCTTGCTGTATAGCACAGACTGGCCAGGCTCAGAGGTGGCAGATAAACCTTTACTAGGTATTTCCTTCTGCCTGGGCTACTTTGAGTCACTTGCCTCTATTTTGGTGACAGTGATAACTGGCCCTCTGGATTGCTACCCATCTTAAATCATTTTCTCTCGCTAATTTTTAAAATATAAAAATATTTATCTCCAAAACGAAAATGGATTGCTGTTGGAGAGTCACTACTGTTTTTATTAGGTCAGCTCTTGATTACCCAGGGACCAGGGGTTTAAGGCTTATGTTTCATGCATTATGCAGACCCTTGTTCTTTCCTTCTCCTCATCTCTACTCTATTCTTAATTCAATTCTGCAGATATTTCATGAGAGCTGAGTGGTTTACATGAATGATCTAATTTAATCTTCTTGACTGCTTTATTTTTGTTCCTGTTATACTCAGAAGGGGAGGAGGTCCAGAGTTATTATACAACTTCCCTGAAACTATCCAACTAAGACGCGGCGGGGCTCTAACTTGAACCTGGCAATCTGACGCCCCCAACCCAAGCATTAAGCACCTTCACGCACCAGGGGGTTGCTTCACCCCATCAGGAGAGATGGTGCAAAGGAGGGCCCAAATCATGAAGCACAAATCAGATACATCAAGGCTTGCCTGTGAAGGGGAAGGACACCAGGAAATGGAATGTGGGATTCAGACACGACTGGGGGCTTGCACCGACATCTAAGCCCCCAGGCCATTCTCTCCTTCCTAGTCTGGGTCACTGGAGGTCTGGAGTACCCTAAGCACAAACTTTTTTTTTTTTTCTTTTCTAAAGAAAAGATTCCTTGATTCCTCTCAGAAGGAATCAAGTCCCAATTTCTTGAAGATAAATATTACTTTATTACAAATGAGAGAAAAAAAAAAAAAAGGAGCACACCAGAGCTTCCCAGGGCAAGCCACTCCTGACATCCTAAAATAAACGTGGTTACAAACTGCCTGCCCCTGGGCGGTGAAAATCGTATTCAATATTTATCGAGAGTTGTACTCAAGCCACTGCTCCTCCCGCCCCTCTGAGTCTTATAATTGTGTTTTTGTTCGTGATTTATGCCGCAGCCACACGTCTGACATATTTTTCCTGTTATTTGTTTCAGGCACTAGAATCTCTCAGGCTTTTCCTAGGCCTGAGACATAATGGCTCTATTTTGCTTTTCGGAGGATTTCCATCCCCCTTGGGGCATTCAGACCTTCCTGGGCTTGCTTGGTGATTTGAATGTAACTTTTCTCATGAGGCAGCATCTTGGACTTTCTGGGGAGCCCCGTCCCCTCCACCCAAATTTTATGAGCAGAGGCAGCCCATGCTTGCGGGACAGGCCTAGGCTTCTTGGAGAGTCAATCCTATCAGCATTTCCAGGGTAATTTGTCTTTGTGGGGTGGGTAATGTAGGGGTCTCAGACACTGAGTGGCAGGGTAATTTGTTCCTTTCCAGACAAGGATGGGCTTATCAGGCTTGACTATCCAGGCTACTGAGATGGTGCAGCTCTGACAATATTTGCTTTTGAAAGGCTGGGAGTCCAGGAACCCCAGCGCTCTGGTTCCCTTCAAGGCAGCTGACCTAATCTTACCCTGATGTAAGCAATTTTAATTCATTGAGATTCTGCCTAATGATTCTGGTGATTTACATTGTTGTCATTCTTGAGCGTTATTATGTTTTCAAAGAAAAAGATCAGGCCTGTGGAGACATTTTCCTCTAAATGCTTCCTTTGAAGGACCCTGCTCACCATGTAAGGGAGAGAAATGAAACAAAAGAGAGTCTGCTGTAAGACAGCCAGGGTCTCTCCTAAGGACTCCGGAAAGAATAGCAGCTATTGTCCTCTCGTGGTGTTGAGATATCTGTCATTCCCTAGCTCTCGAACCGGAGCCTCAGAGCAGTCAGTGCTTGGGTCTACGGGGATTTTTAGGGTTCCCCTGTGCTCAATTTGGCTTGATCCAATATTATTCTCCAAAGCAGGGTCACCTTGATTCCACAGAATGGGGTACCCCAGAGAGGGAGCGGTCACTCTGCAAAACTCTTAGATTCGGAGAGCATGCTATGAAGGGAAACTCAATGAGCCTAGTGGTTATTTGAAGACTTGGAAGAAAATTAGAGCAAGGAATAGGAAGATAGAGACTATAACTATTACTTGGGCGTTGTCCTTGCTGAAGCAGGGAGAAGGTTTGGTCTGGCCAGATGGTAAAAAATATCATGAGTGGATGGGATGATGCCAGCGTGTGTCTTTCCTTCAGCACTGATTGCGTGTCTACCAAGCACCACTAGGGGCTTGGGTTACAAGCCCACATCGTCTGTCCCTTGAATTATTGTAAGAGCCCCCCAAACCGGTCTTCTTGTTTCCATCCTTCCCCTTCCCCTCAACAATCTGTTATCAGCAGAACAGCGTTCGGATCACCTCACACCTTTCCTCATGCCCACCAAAGGCTTTCGCCATTTCTTGGAGTAAAAGTCTGTATAGTGTTCGACCAGGCTGCACAAAGAAGTCTCCCTGATACCTCCTTTCCCCAAGCCCAGCACCTCTAAATTCTCATCCAGCCACTGGGCCCAGCTCCCAGGTCATTCCCTTGGACCTGCGTGTGCCTCCTAGCCCTCTGCTGGGCTCTCAGTTTGGGCACTTCCTCTGCTGTCACCTAATTTTTCTTTCCTCCTTTCCACTTCCCCACTGCTCTCTGAGTTCTTGCAAGAGGGGCTGTGTTTTACTTATCTCAGAATCCTCCCAAGACCAAGTGCTCAGGAAGTTATTGTCGAATGAACGAATGAGCGTGTGAGTGCCTGCTCCCCGTGGCCGTGCGTGCGGCTGGGGACGAGGTGCCCTGCGGTGGTCGGCAGGTAGGCAAACGGGCCCCGTGAATGCTTGGCGCCACGCCTTGTATGCCGTGTTGCTGCATGGCTACATCCAGTAGCAAAAGCTCGTCATTTCCTTGTCTCAAGAGACACCCAGGATCTGACCACAATTCCATTCCTGGCTCCTAGAGAAATGAAGCATGTCCAAAAGATCCTTGCTTACTTCCTCGGTCCTGGGCTGGGCCCCAGGAAAGGGTGGGCGGGATGAGGGAAACACCTGTGGACTCCAGCCTGTGCCCTGCCGGCCGCTTGGGGGCAGCCCCCCACCCCGCAAGCTCTCGTAGCCGGCCTTTGTAGCCTGGCCCCCCACGCTCTGTAGCTCCGTCGGTATAAATATTGTTCTTTGAGGCCCTCCGCGGTGGTGGGCCAGGGAAGGAAAAGTCATCACCGGGGGACACGTGTCTGCCGTGCCTTCTCCAGAAGATGAAACGCATGCTGGGCAGAGCCAGCTTTGCAGCCAGGCTGCCGGACCCTGCTCTGGAGGAGGGACCCTGCAGGAGGCTCTGCAGGAGCGCCCCACCCCCACCCCTCATCTGCGTGCTCTGGTGGCACCTACAGTGGCCAGGCCTTCCTTGGGGGCAGGCACATGATGTGTTCCTGGCACCAAAGAGTTTTGGAAAAATTAGAGGGGAAAAGCCATTTGCTTGTGGCACGCTGCCCAGGCGGATTAATCCAATCCCTCCGAGAGAGCTCTTCCTAAACAACTCGTAATTAATCCGGGGAACTCAGGGCCATAGGAGGTTATGAGGCCAAATCACTCAGTAGGTTTCAAAAAAGGGAGTTGTTGTCCCTGTGTAAGAGTAGCATCTCTCCTTAGATAAGCTGGCAGGAAGTGTGCAGGGGTGTCAGTGGGTCCGCTGGCATGGGGAGGAAATGCAGTCCTGGGGGAGAATAAAGGGATGCTAATGGTAGTCATCATGGTCCCTAACTTTTACTGAGCCTGCTTTCCTGAGCTAAGCACTCCATTTGCATCTGCTCCTGTAATTCTCACAAGCAGTGGACACTGGTGCCATTCCCATATGACAGATGAGGGAAAAGGAGCCCAGAGATGGTAAATAACTGGTCTGTGGTCACACAGCGAGGGTGTGCGGAGCTAAAATCTAAACTAAGGCACAGTGTCGTTAGACCAGCTCTTAATGGCTGGGTCTTAGTTCCGGTGCTGCCATGGGGTGGAGTGACCTTAGCCAGGCCAGACATGTCTTCTCCCTGTGACTTAGTGCCAGGTGTTAAGAGAGAGCACTGGATTTGGAAAGTGCTGTGGTCATCAGCAGCATGACGTTACAGTTTAATCTCATTTAATCTTTGAGTTAGTATCCTCATCTAATAAGGGAGACATAGTAATACCTCTCTTACCTATTTTGAGTGGTTAAAAGTTATGAAGCATTTGAAGGGGCGCTTGGGTGGCTCACTTGGTTAAACATCTGACTTCAACTCAGGTCATGATTGGTGGCGGGGGTGGGGATCCTGACTCCCTGCTCAAGGGGAATCTGCTTTTCCCTCTCCCTCTGCCCCTTCTCCCTCTTGCCCCCTTCATGCTCTCTCTCTCTCTCTCTCTCTCGGATAAATAAATAAAATCTTTTTTTAAATGTTACAATGTATTGAAATACACAATAAACACAAAAGTACTATTCAACTGTCAGGGTTTGTTATGAAATTATCTATTTATAGTCATGATAAAATGAGACCATTAGGCCCAGGCTGTCCAACTGGTCTTTCTGCAGTGATGGAAATATGCTTTATCTGTGCTGTTCACTATGCAAGTCACTAGCCAGATGTGGCTATTAAAGCCCTTGAAATGTGCGACTGAGAAACATTTTAAATTTCACTTAATTTAAATTTCAACAGCCACATGTGGTTAGTTGCTACTGTAGTGGGCAGCACAGGGGATGGTTTCAGTTGGGAGATCACTCAGTCCAACCCTTTTGTTTCATAGATGAGGAGACTGAGGTTCTTAGTGGGGCGGGAGCTTTCCCAAAGTCATACAGTAAGTTAGCAGACAGCAGGTCCAGAACAAGGTCTTCCAATGCTCTATTATTCTTCAATTCAAAAACTCTGAACATCAATGACTTGGACCAGGAGATTAGATAAGGGGATTGGTCATTATCAATCCCCTCGTGCACATGCATAAGCAGCTGATGAAACACCAGGAAGACTGGAGCGATTTTGAGGGTTCCCTGAGGCTCGAGAAGGTGCCAAGACAAGGGTGCCCACACCCACTGTGTGAAACGCTGTGTGACCGTCTCCACTGGGAGCCTAACTGGGTTCTGCCTTGACCAAGTACAGTGCTTCTTCCTTAGAGTCAACAGACAGGAAACACTGTTTGCACTTGAAGCCCATCCTGACAGTGACCAAGACACCTCTGGCTAAGTCCATCTCGCCGAGGAATGGCCTTGCTAGTAACAGACGGCGCGGGGCTCCCGTGGACTGTAACGGTATATCTGTGGAAAGAAAGAAAAGGCCTGTGGGGAGCCTGCAGCCCCAGTGCCAAATCACAATGCATAATTGGCGCTGATTTTTTCCATATGTATCAACAAAAACAGTGTTGCTTTCATGGGAGATGAAAGCGACCCCTTTCTTTGGTCGTATTTCCTCTTTGTGTATAGTTCCCAGGTCTCCACTGGCTTCATCATTCTCTGTGTAAAGCAAACCCAAAAGAGAAAAAGTCAGAAAATAGGGATAGGGAAGGACTTAAGGAGAAAATATCTTTATGTTTTCCATGGCAAAGAGATAGGGTGCTTTCCTCCTTTTCTTAGCCAAAATAGAATTAATTTGTCAGAGTTGTGTTGAAATCAAACTCTTTGAGTAATGGAAGCACCTAAGTGCTTAATAGCAGTCAATGAATGCGTAGGTGTGAACTATCTTTCTTAAAGGACACTCATTCATTCATTCAACATTCCTTTTGTATTCATTCGCTCAGGCTGCCAGAACAAAATGCCACAGACTGGGAGGCTTAAGCAACAGAAGTTTATTTTCTCACAGTTCTGGAGGCTGCACGTCCAAGATCAAGGTGCCATCAAGCTTGGGTTTTCCTGAAGTCTCTCTCCTCGCTTGCAGATGACTCCTTTCTCTCTGTGTCCTCACATGGCCTTTCCTCTATTATCAGTGGTGTCCCTTCCCCTTCTTATAAGGACACTTGTCCTATTGGATTAGGTCTCACCTTATGACCTCATTTTACCTTAATTATGTCTTTAAAGGCCCCATCTCCAAATATGGTCATATTGGAGCTCAAGGGTAGAGCATATAAACTTTAGGGGGGGCACAGTTTGGTCCTTGACACTTTTATTGAGTACTTTTGTGCTGGGCACTAGAGATACAGAAAAAAAAATGATATAACAACCTGGCCTCTGGGAAGCTGGGAGTCTTACAGACTTGTAAAAAAAAAAATGGAACATGATATGCAATTTGTATACACCAAAGGCACCAAGGGAGAAAATCTGTTTTGTTTTGGAGATGGAAGAGGGGGAATTCAAAGAAGGCTTCAAAGACAAGGTGCTGAGTGAACTGAGTTTCGAAGGAAAGCCTGGCATAGGCAGGATGGCAGGGAAAGAATAAAGAATATAGATAGATGGAATAAGCCTGGCTTCTGAAAGGTTCTAAAAATACTCTCCCTAACTTCAAAGGCCTAAACTTCTATAATTAGAGATAATTTCTTTCATTCAGACATTGCTTCCTAAGGAGGAAAAAAAAAAAAGAAAACAGAAAACTATATTGGTAGGAATGATCTTGGTTACAGACATCATAAAACCGTGATACGAGGTGGCTTAAGCTGTAGGGGCATGAGATATTTTGCAAGAGCAGAAGATCGGTGCGGGGTGTCTTCCAGGCATAGTTTGCTCACTAACTGAATGACGGCATGAACCACTCCTGCTTTTTCTCTCTCCATTTTGTCCTTCCTTACCGCTGGCCTTAGCCCCAGGCTGGATCCTTTCCTGGATATAATGGCTGCCAGTGGAAATCGGGTCTACGTGATTTCTTATTCACACCGCGCAGGAGAGAAAAGGAACACCTCGCACCCAGTCGTTGGTGCTGGTGGTTGGTTTGTATGGGTTTGTGAGATCCGATTGCCAAATTTTCAGGAATTTTGCATACTGGTTGTTAAGCATAGCCATTACTAAAAATTAAATTATATAAATTTAAAATGAAATGCATTACATAAAAAACAAAGATAGCAAATACTCAAAACTTGTCATTTCCTAATTATTTCACTACCTTTATGATTACCTACACCCTGGACATGATTTACACTGATCATATATACATGATGGTGACAGTAGGTGATGATATGTCACTGTACTCCCCTCTCCAACCCCACATCAATGGCTTGAAATTAGCCATGGCAGGCATGTTTACAGCTCAGAAATGGGCAAATGCTATAAATCAGGTCGTGATTCATTCTTTTTTGATTGTCTCTTAGGAAAGTGATGGAGATATATAAACAATGACAATTAAACTTTAAAGAATACTATTCTGAAACTGTTATATTGTGAATACTACAAAGACTTGACTTGACTACAAAGACTTTTCCAGTATTATTTGATTCAGCAAAGAAGTCATTGGCCTTATTGACAAATGAGTGAAGTTCTGATCATATATCTTCATTGCATTGTCTTGCTTGTTAACATAAACAAAAGCAGCGAACATCTGTCAGTTGCAAACCTAGGTTGGCTATAGATGCAAGAATTAAACTATTCTGTAAAAATCAATTGGCTGTGTGGATTTGTGTGTGTGTATACATATTGGCTTCTACACATCCATTAGATGAGTAAAAATTTATGTAGAGTCATACATACATGCAAATAGATACCTACATATAGATACCTGTATGTATGCATGTATGTATAGATATAGGTATCTTTATGTAGGTTTGAATACATTTTTCCCTGAATAGCCCATTGTTAACACTTATGAGTATCACTCTTCAATCCTTTAGTTTGATTGGGCCAATCTAGCTGACATGCCCACCCTTAAACCTGTATTGCCATGTATTAACTACCCTTTGTGTCTGGGAATGGGTGGCTTCCTGAACTAAATAGAGGGTTTGTTAGAACAAAGGAAGTGGGGATAGATTTTGGTTAGGCCACCAAAAGTACCTACAACTATAAAGTCACCCATCCCCAGCAGCAAAAATGACACATTAATACAGTATCTGTCATCATAGTTCAGTGTGAATTAACGAATGATACCTTTTCCAATAGAATAAGTGGATCAGAGCATGTTGTATAGAACTCTTGACTATTTGTGCTGGATAATTCTTTGTTGTTGGTCACCGTCCAATACATTATTGGATGTTTAGCAGCATCTCTGACCACTACCCATTAAATGCCAGTTCCCCACCTCCAGTTATGATAACCAAAAAATGTCTCCAGGCATTGCTAAAGGTCCCCTGGGGAGCAGAATAGACCCCAGATGAGAACTGTTGGTCTAAACCCAAGATTTATTGGTTCCAAACCTGAAAGTTTTTAGTTTTCTTTTCCATTCTCTCTAAGGTAAAGCTATCAGCAGTTGAATGTCAAATCGATGGTTCAAAGGCAACAGCAATGGAAGAGGCACATCCTTGAGAGCTGCAACCTGGGCCCCATAAAGGTAAGTCTGGGGGTAAACCTTCTGGATTTAGGAGAGAGTGGTGTTCCACTTGTGGAAGCCAAAGACTCCGGATACTAACCTCTCAACCTTGCATATTTCAACATGGCTTTTCCCACCTTTGAAACACAAAGGATATGAAGCTCTTTATATGAAGATCTATATATGAAGATCTTAAGAAGGCCTTGGTACCTTTTAGAAAGCTTAAGAAGATTTTTAGGTTGAGTTAGAAGGAGCATTTCATTTAGCTTGTGCTTGGGTTCCAGAAGATCCACCTTTCAGACCATAGCAACGATGTATGTTCCAAAGGAAGCAAACAAAGCCTTCTGAGTGATTTGTAAACTGTCCAAAGCCTGGAAAATGTCTTCATGCCAGAGTCTATTGACATTTGTGTAAAATAAGCTTACCCAAAGCTCTCCTCTTCTCAAGAAAGCCCTCCTTAAACCTGCTTTCTCTTCCAGTTTCCAGCTGGTCTTTATCTTTCTTCAATAGCT
Source organism: Ailuropoda melanoleuca (assembly GCF_002007445.2). NCBI lineage: Eukaryota > Metazoa > Chordata > Mammalia > Carnivora > Ursidae > Ailuropoda > Ailuropoda melanoleuca. Next base: position 170,044,143 of record NC_048218.1, read on the forward strand.
AAAGATCTCAAAGGATTAGTCTTCATTTGCTGTCACAATTTGTTCTCCTGTTCATTCCTTGGACTCTGTCTGCAAATACCAGCAATGCTATGTTCAGTCACCTCCTCTAAAACATCTTCATTCTCTTTGACTCTTAGGACAGCTCTTGATTCTACTGGTCATTCTCTCTCCCATATGTTTTTTGCCTCCTGTTAGTTCCATGATGCCATGCTGTTCCTCCTACCCTTCTGTTGACTCCTTCACTGGTTCTCTTTTTTCTGTGTGCTCCTTAAATTGACATGTCCTCCCAGGTCTCTGTCTGTTCCTGTTCTCTCTTTCCTCTCCCTTTGGTCCACCATCTTCTCATGGCCTCTCAACTCTAGGTGGATGGCTCTCAAGTCTACATGTCTGGTTGTGGCATCTCTCCTTGGCTCCGGAGATGAGTGTATTCACCTTCACCTGTGTGCGCCACAGGTGCCTCAGAAGCATGTCGCTCCTTACCATTTTTTCCCTAGCTTGTCTTCTTTGCATCCCTATCTCAGCTAGTAAAATTGCTTTCCTTTATGTCTCCCTGACTAGAAACCCTAAAGACACCTTGAATTAAACTTCCCTTGTCAATGAATCCCATTGTGACATCTGTCTCGGAATCCTGTAGATTTCACTACCATCATTTCTCTGGTATGCATTCCACCCTTTCCACTCCCACTACTCTAGTTTAGACCTCAGGTTGGCAAACTGCTTGAAAGAACTCGATAGTAAATACTTTAGGCTTTGCAAGTCATACTGTCTCTGTTGCAACTACTGAACATGAAAGCAGCCATAGGGAATATGTGAATGTGTTTCAATAAAACTTTAGTTGCAAAAACAGATTTCTGGTCTGATACAGCCCATGGGACAGTTTGCCATCTCCTGGTTTAGAGGGTTGTTATCTCTCATTTAGTTTATCTCATTACTCAAGGAGCTGATCTCCCTGCTCCAGTTTTATTTTCCTCTAATTATTTTTATCTCGTTGTCCAAAGTAACTATTTGTGGGTGAATGCATCTTCCTAAAATGCAGGCCTGATTAGACACCTTAGACATTAAGACACTAGATAATTTAGCTTTCTTTGAACAGGCCACACACTCAAGCTCTATAATTCTCCCTCCCCTCCCTGGAGTGTTCTTCCCCACCCCCAAATGCTTATAAATGCCACTCCATAAGACCCAGCTTACAAGTGACCTCTTCTAAGAAGCCCTCAATACCTCCATTCCCAACTCCGAACTCTTTTTTCTCCAATACCCTTAATACTATGCCGCTCTCACAGCGTCATCTCCTGAAGAGTCTCGTAGGGAAGTTCTTCTACCTATGTTTGTTTGCCTCCCTCAATCAAAAGCTCCCTAGAGAGCAGAAAATGTCTTCTTAAAAGATCATTTTGACTCCCCAACATATTACTCTGTTCAAGTATACTAGTTTCTCTATGTATATACTCTCCAATTTCAGGTACAAAATATATACATTTCCAACATATAGATGCAAGAAAGGTACAGTCCAGAGCCAAAGCAAGTCTACTCCACCTACCACCACCAAACAGCACTTGGGATTGGTCACTTCAGTCGTAACCCTAACTGCCTGTTCACCAGTCCACAGCTTGCATACTGAGTCTGTGATTAGTGTTCAGGTTTTTTTTAATGGAAAAAAGCCATCAAATTATATTGCAAGAAAGAATATGTTGAAAGGTCTAGGAAAATGAGGCTATGATGGAAATAAAAGGAAAAATTCATTTAAAAAAATGAAAATGGCAGGAAAATAGAAAGCGCTGAATGCGTGAATTGAATCATTTGTCCATAAACATGATTTTAAAGGGCCACAAGTGAACAAGGTAATGTGTGAAGAGTGCAAAGTCAACGTGATGTCAATGCAATTAACTGTAAGCAATAAGAAGGGAAGATATATATTGAAGAAATGGAAACATTTTGAGGGTTTATCTAGAGCTGGCACTATTCACTATGATAATTACTAACTACAACATGACTATTTAAGTTTCAATAATTGAAGTTAAATAAAATTTAAAATGCAGTTCCTCAGTTTCATTAGCCACAGCTCAAATGTTCCTAGCCACTTGCTGCTAGTGGCCTCCATTTTGGACAGTGCAAGTCTAGAACTTTTCATCAACACAGAAAGTTCTATTGAAGAGTGCTAGTCTAGGATGAGTGAAGTCAAGTGCCTCTTAGCTGAAAGTTGAGTGGATAAAGGGTGGGGCTCTGTTTGAAAAGGTAAAGGCCAAACAGGGTGAAAAAAATTCATTCAAAAGCAATGGATGGTTCCAGAGAATGCTGGTGATGAAAATTCATTCAAAAGCAATGGATGGTTCCAGAGAATTGAGGCCCATTGGAATCTGCTCAGTGTCCATGTGAAATGGGAGATAAGCAGCCCTGAATAGATAAACTCAGAGACTCAATAGTTCCCCGTACTTGTTGAGAGCGTCAAGGCATTACCAACGTTTTTTGTTTTCTTCCATGTAGATTTAAATGTATATTTGGGGAAGGGATACTCTACAATACTATGTGTCAAACTGTAGGTCAAAATCAATTAGTGAGTCATGAATCATTTAGATGGACACAAGCAGACCTTTCTAAATGAAACAGAACAGACTGGGAAATGTCAGGCCTGTCACACACTGTTCGGGCAAATGCTGTTTTGTGAAACTTTTGTTTCAGTGATGTTTGTACGTATTTCTTAGTGTGAGTCAGGCCCCCAAAGTTTGAAAGCCAGTGCTTTTCAGAGCATAGATTAGCAAGGGAGGGAAAAGTAGGTTTAGACAGACTGCCACTTCTTTGTGTGGGCCTGCAGGTGAAGAATACAGACTTGAACCCCTCCCTCCCTGTCAGTCGCCTGGGCTTAGGAGAAAGTCCAACTTAGAAAATAACCTCATTGAATCAAACCTGTTTGCTCTTTCCTCTCACTTCTGGAAATGAATGGATTGTTATCAATTCCTAGATGGTCTGCGTCTCAGAAGACAGTTTTCTTGTTTTTTGTTTTTTTTTCTGCCGGCACAAGTAGCTAGCCACTGGGGATTGCCTGAGCTGGCCTGAAATGGATTGACCCCAGGAGTCAGGGTTAACTACTTAGAAAGCGGGTGTAACCTGGGCATGCTCAGGGGAGGCAAGACCAGAAAGTCTGAGCTGTGCTCCCTAACCACACAGCTCAACAGTCACCTTCCTACTTGGCAAAAACAAAAGCTCTATTAAATTTTGAAAGAAGAGAATAATGCTTGTCTTATTCACATATTAATATGATTTATTTAAAAACCCTGATCCTGTTGCCTCAGAACGACTTATAATGCTCTGTTTATCTCTTGGAACGTTGACAACGAGAGTTCAGATTTCTCCCTCTGGCCTTCTAAATCATCTCTTCTGGAGCTAGTGGGAGCCCAGTGTACTTGCTACCCTATACGTTACACAGTGACATGGAAATCTTGATTGCTGACTTAGGCCAATTTAATTAAAAATTAAAAGGAGAAAAACCCCAGTCTAGTGAAAATTCCTACGGATGGCCACCCAAATTTGCAGAAACCCTGCAAACTTGATTAGTCACTTAAAAAATTGCATTGATTACTTATAATTGTCATTAGAAGTTTGGTTTCAAAATTCTTTCCTCAGGTTAAACATCAAATCAGTTCTGAGTGAAATATATACATTTCGTTGTTCTAAATTATCTACATTTTCCTAGGCAAGAACTTTTTGCTTCAATGGGGGTAGATATTAATGGAAATTTTGGAAGTAATTTTCTCAGGGCATTTGGATGGATGAGATATTCCCAAACTCTTTGCCCCTGAGCTTTGACTATACATATACATATGTTTTTAAATGTTTAACAAAACTGTCTTCAGAATGTTTTCATATATTCGCACTTAACTCTTCGGTTTTCCCTGGGAGACACTGTGTCAGCAGGGCTCAGCTGCCAACTACATGCATTATTCGCAAATTGCATTGATCACAAATTCATATTTCCTAATGGATTTGGACTCCTGGGCCCTCTATTCCGGTGGCCACCTCCACCTGAATCTCCACGGACACCTCAAGTTCAACATGCTCAAATCTGAGCTCATCAGCCTGCCTCTAGGCTTTTCATCTCCAGCTGTGTTCCCTGTCCTGGGGACTGGTGTAGCATTTCCTCATTTCGTAAACCAATAGCCTTGAACTAGTCTTGAAGGTTTCCTTGTCAGCAGCCCCCCCATTCACTAAAAACAATGATTTTCATGAGAAAACATCAGGATTTTATCAGTTCTTCCTCAGAAATGCCTCGTCTGTCTCAGACTTTCCTGGCAGGCCAGAGGCGGGGCTCACTGTCTCTCACCTGAACTACAGCCACAGCCCCTCAGCGCGCCTCCCTCTCCAGGAGAGTTCCTCATCCGTGCTTCCTCTGCGTTATCTCCCTAAAAAACAAACAGACATACTCCTGACACTCCACTGTATGACTCTCGCCTGTAGGAGACTCTCTGTTATCTGCTGTTGCCTGCGGGGTGAGACCAAACTCCCAAGAAAAGCAAATATCCACCACAATTGGCCTCTTACCCTCGGCCACCTCTCCGCTTCCTCCTCCCCTCCCAGATGTGATGCTTCAGCCACACTGAATTTCCCTCCAGTCTTCCAGTGGAAGGTGTTTTCCTGTTCTCTGCTTTAGCAATGTCTCTTTTTCTAGAATGCTCATATTTTATCTCCCCAGAAAGACACCTTTCATCCTTCAACACAAAGCTCAAATGCTACCTCCTATGGGAACTTTTTGTAATTTCTCCATGAAATTTGTGAGTTCATTGGTCCTTCTTTTCCATTTCTCTATTACAGCACTTTTCACATTATATCACAATTATCTGCTAACATGTATGTGGTATTCACTAGGACTATTCTTCAGTGTTTCTAGATCTTCCCAAATCTAGCTGTAAGGTAGAATTGCCCTCCCTGGTTTCCTTATGGTTGGGTGGGACCATGCACTAGTTGTGGACAGTGAATTGAGAGTGGAAGAGATGAGTGTCATTTCTGGAATGGAGCATATCATTGCTTGTGCAAGGCTCTTCAGACATTTTTCTTCTAGCATGTTCATCCTTCATCCTTCAACACAAAGCTCAAATGCTACCTCCTATGGGAACTTTTTGTAATTTCTCCATGAAATTTGTGAGTTCATTGGTCCTTCTTTTTCCCATTTCTCTATTACAGCACTTTTCACATTATATCACAATTATCTGCTAACATGTATGTGGTATTCACTAGGACTATTCTTCAGTGTTTCTAGATCTTCCCAAATCTAGCTGTAAGGTAGAATTGCCCTCCCTGGTTTCCTTATGGTTGGGTGGGACCATGCACTAGTTGTGGACAGTGAATTGAGAGTGGAAGAGATGAGTGTCATTTCTGGAATGGAGCATATCATTGCTTGTGCAAGGCTCTTCAGACATTTTTCTTCTAGCATGTTGACTGGCAACGTTAAAGATGGTGACTGCTTCATCAACCTAGGCTCCTGCTGACCCACGATGGACATGTAACATGAACAAGAACCTTTGCTGATTTTGGCCAATGAGATATTGGGGCTGTATGTCACTGCAGTATAACCTGGTTAACCCTTCCTGAGACAATGTGTGTCATCCCAATGGGACAGTGAACTCCTCAATGGGCTTCAGTGTAGTCTCTTGGCATTCCCATTGTCTGGCAAGTGAGTAGTAGGTCAGTGAAATGTTGGTTGAAGGAAGGCATACATCAATAAGGTATTTAAGTCCCAGAGATAAATAGAAAGCCATTAATAAAAATGTAATATTTCCATGCCTGTTAAAAAATAATGGCCACTCGAGAAATGTACTTAAATCCAATTCAAAGCTGCTCTTTTTGATAATAGTTTTCATTAAGTTTCCTGTGCAGTTTTATGTTCTGGCTCCGGACCTCGCATTGCAATGAGGGGAATGTTTGTTAAAGAAACGGTGCAGGAATAACAAGTTTCATTTGTAAATCTCTGTGTGGTTGGGTGATTGGTCCTCATGGACCGTCAGTGCTTTTTTGAAAACAGCACTCAGCAATGTGCGCATTACCTTTATTAGTTGAGCTCTTAGACTGGCCTGCATGTGGAGCTCCAGTAACCGCCTTCAGATGTCTGCCTTGTTATCTCCACAGAAGTGAGGGGACTAGATGTTTTGAAGCAACTAGTTACTGGGATTTGCATTTTTTCAGTGATGGAAAATGACAAGCAACTGCCCTTGGGCCAGCTGTGTGTTTGCCTTTGTAAGTGACCAAAACTTTGTGTCAAAGCCCCACACACAAGCTAATCACTTGCATTTGGAGCTGCTTCCTCTGTCTTCTGGCAGAAGCTCAACATTAGGAAATTGTGACTAATGGCAAAGGGAAAGAACCCTGGGAGGCTTATCTAGCGGGGGAGGGCTTCAAGGAGATCTTTATAGGAGCCAAAGAAAAGTAAAATATGGCTTGATTAACCAAGATAAGATAGGAACGTGCAAAGTGGACAGTCTTTTGAAAGGGGACAAGCACAGACACAAGGGACTCCTGAAAGGAGATGTGGTTATTATTAGCATCACACGGCTATTATTTCATTGCATTGGAGCATGCACAGTTTACGATTCTCCAAACCTGTAATTCAGGCAAGGGGTTCCAAAGCCTTTGCAAGCTATGAAGCTTCTCTCAATATGACCTCTTTCCATAGACTAAGAAGGGGCAAGGGAAGCTGTGCACTTAATAGAAGAGGATTTGGTCTTGAAATCAGACCCAGCTGGCTGGGGGTCAAATCCCAGAGCGACTGCCTATGAATGGTGTGAGCCTCGGCAAGGCGCTTCACCTTAGGATACCTTCATGTCTTCATCTATAAAATGCTGTGCTCAATGACACCAGAATGTTGTGAAGATTCAATGAGATTATGCATGTAAAACTTTTACTGCTCTTACGAAGCCCGTACTTAATGCTCCAGTAAGCGTTAGCGGTTATCCGGTTCTGAAGTACGTACGCATTGGAAGTCCATCACTTTCAAATCATGTTCTGCTCTTTAACATGAATCAGAATGGAGAGGTTCATGGGATGGGGATGAGGGACCGAGTTGAAGCATTGGAGGAAAGACCCCCCTCCTTTTTTTAAATTTATATGTTTGACAGAGATAGACAGCCAGAGAGAGAGAGGGAACACAAGCAGGAGGAGTGGGAGAGGAAGAAGCAGGCTCATAGCGGAGGAGCCCGATGTGGGACTCGATCCCGGAATGTCGAGATCGCGCCCTGAGCCGAAGGCAGACGCCTAACGACTGCGCTACCCAGGCGCCCCAGAGGAAAGACCCTTTTTGGACAACTTGTGCTCTGGTTCCCTATGAGGAAACTGTCCCGTTGTCTCTGCAGCAGGCAGCAGCCGCACAGAACTGCATGCCTCCCGCTGACGGTAAGAGCCCGGTAATCGAACAAAGCCCACAGTCTTTGCCTTCACAAAGCAGAGGCCTGGGAGTTGCTGTTTTTTCAAAGGCTGTGTTTGAGCTTTGTCAGCTGGCTGAGCTGAAGTTTATCCTGTGTCCACTTCCCTTATCAGCCGCCCATGGCAGGCACACGTTTCTTTGCTCAGTGAATGGCAGGACTTTAGGACTCCTTGTCGACAGAGGTAATCCATCTTTCTACTGCTGCCATCTTGAAATAACTTGGGAGCAGCTTGTTCAGGGACATGGAAGCAGCCATGATGACTGGGAAGTTTTCTCAGGGATTGAGGAGCACTCACTTGTAATAGCTTTTTTCCGTGTGGAAACTCTGATGAGAATATACTAAAAAGGTGCCCAAAACATGTGGGCTCATTTATGAAGGGAAGGGGAGGCATTTTCATAGGACAGCCCAACATACCTGACTCATAAACCCTCTTCACACACTGTCTTTAAAGGAGGTTTAATGAATGGGAGAGCCCCTGACAAAGTCAAGACATCCTGCATCCCTCTCAGCCTCTTGGAACTACTTTTGGCCCAGGTCACACACTGTCGCCAGAGCTGAGGTGGGGCTACCTGCTGTCCCTAGAAGGTGCCTGTGGCACTGCCCCCACCTCAGAACTCCCATGCCTTCAGCACCAGCTAGGTGTTTTGCAAGTGCTGTGCTCTGGGGGCCCTTCCATGTGATTGGCCCTAGGTTTTGATGACTTGTTTTCCTTTGACAACAGAAGACAAGGGGGTGGAGACATACCTTCTCACCTTTAGTTTTTCCTCCTCTAGAGATGGATCATACTCTGTATTAAAGATCCCAGGTTTGGAAGAAAGTAGAGTGAAAACCAGCACCCCTCCTTTTTTCTTCTTCCCCACAAAGCCAGAAGTCAGGTTAGGGTACTCACCTGTAAAAAATAGTCTGTCTAGTTTGGCCACAGGGAAGGTCGTGGGATGGAAGTTTAGACTGGTCAAAGTGGGTATGTGAGAGGTCCCAAGCTGGTTTTAAAGTCCAGTCTGGGCAGGCTTATCTCATTACACATTCCGGGGCATTGTTCACATCCTAGGATATGTGAATGGCATCATCTGGAGTCATGCAACTTATAACCTGCAAGGCAAGATGCGGCAACCTGAACTTGAGCCACAGTTCCCACATGACCAATGATTCTCAGCCTCGTCTGATGTTCTGTACTGCTGTGTCCATACATTAGTTGGTGGTTGCAAGTCACTCCTATCTAGTAAAGTACAAACATTTTCAAACATGTTCCTTCTTTATTATGAGTTAAAGAAAGCCAAGATCATCATTGCTAGTTCACTCTTACTGTGAATGAAATATGCTGGCTTTGTTTTCCTTATTTCCACATATATACAGAGAGAGAGAAAGAGAGAGATTGAGAGAAGGTGGTGGAGGTATAGCTCCAGAATGGGAATTATATATAACCGACATCTTGATCAATTCTCTTCGTGTTCCAGGGATAGGAAAGTCATTAGTTATGTGTGTCATGATAAAAACAAAGATCTCCAGAAAAGACCAGGTGCTCCTGGGGGCAAGAACTGTATCTTGGCCATCTTTTTTCTCAAAGATTAGTATACTGTCTGGCACAGATTAAAGGTCAGTTGCCACTAAATTTAAATATTTACCACCATACTTTGGGCACCACTATGCCTTTGGGGGGCTAGTGAGACTCTAGCTATCATACTTCAAAGAGGGGAAGAAGACAGAGATTGTGAGATACCCAACCCATTTCTTATTCTTTGCCTAAGATTGAAATCCTCTGCTTAGTACATAGTGACCAGCATTTTTAAAAGAATACTTTCAAAGAGGAGTGATAACCTTATTAGATTTGGCAAAATAGTTTGTTCTCACGACATTATAATCAATCTTCATTTTTTTCTTTAGTTATAAATACGTCTCTCAGGAATGAATACAATGTATTTGGAGAGAAGCCAGTGGTGGGCTTGGTACAGGTCCTTTTTTTTGAAATGGGAAAATTAAGGCAGTTAATTCGGAGTTATATCAGAAGTGGAGCTATAAAGGCATTTTTCTCTATTTAAGCGGTTTTGTGAAACTAGCCCCATCTTGGCTTAAAAATCACATTAAGCCTCTGGCAGTGCTAGAGTTTACAGGGTCCTTGGAGATCACCTAATACAGCCTTCCCTTCCCAATGAAGGGCCTGGGAGGGCAAGTGAAATTGATCCTTGAGGAAAAGTAATTTAGGCAAAAACTGCCTGCCTTCTGCAATGTGGGATAGTAGAAATGTGGCTGGGGCTGCGGGTTGGACAGCTTGGTGGTCACATCTTGGCTCTTTGGCTTGCAGTTCCTGAACTCCATTCTTCTCGTATATTCAGTAGGGATACAGTCTTTCCCTGTCCAGGGGTGCAAGAAGAATTAGAGGAGAGAGTGTGTCTCTCACTATGCTGGCCACGTGGTAGAGTCATTAGAGAGCACTCTTTACTAAGTATCTCCAAGGCTATTCCTCACCCCGATGAAATCAGTAATTCTAAATTCTGTGCAGGAAGGTAAAAACCATCCTTCCTGCATAGCCAATAATTGGCAAAGCTCATTCTCTACCACTGTTACCTATGTACTTGTAGAAAAACTTTCTGGACTTATTTAGGGACTGACCCAAATCCAGAACATTGACAACACCTAATGCTTGTGAGGATGTGGAACAACAGGAACTCTCATTCACTGCTGGTGGGAATAGAAAATGGAACAGCCAATATGAAAGACAGTTTGGTGGTTTCTTGCAAAAGCTAAGCATATTCCTTTTTTTTTTCAGACTTTTTAAGAATTTATCTGAGAGCATGCGTCTGTGTGTGTGTGTGTGTATGAGCAGGGAGGGGGGGCAGAGGGAGAGGGAGAAGCAGGCTCCCCACTGAGCAGGGAGCCTGATGCAGAACTTGATCCCAGGACCCCAGGATCATGACCTGAGCCAAAGGCAGACATTTAACTGACTGAGCCACCCAGACACCCCTAAGCATATTCTTGTCATACAATCCAGCAATTACATATCTTGGTATTTACTAAAATGAATAGAAAATTTATGTCCACACAAAAACTTGCACATAGATGTTTATAATAGCTTTATTCATAATTGTTAAAACTTGGAAGCAACCAAGATGTCCTTCATTAGGTGAATGGAAAAATAAACTGTGGTATGTCGAGACATAGAATAGTATTCAGCACTCAAAAGAAATGAGCCATCAAGCCTTGAAAAGACACAGAGGAATCTTAAACGCATATTACTAAGTGAAATAAGTCAATCTGAAAAGGCTGCATACTGTAGGATTTCAACTATATGACATTCTGGAAAAGGCAAAACTATGAAGACCCTGAAAAGATCAGTGGTTGTCAGGGGCTAGTGGGGAGGGAGGGATGAATAGTGGGAGCACGGAGGATTTTTAGGGCAGTGAAATCATTCTGTATGATGCTATAATGGTGGATATGTGTCATTATACATTTGTCAAAACCCATAGCAAATACATCGAGAGTGAACTGTAATATAAGTCATGGGCTTTGGGTGATGACGATGTGTCAATCAATGTAGGCCCATCAGTTGAACAGATGTATCATTCTGGTGAGGGATGCTGATAATGGGAGAGGCTGTGTGTGTCTGGCAGGGGCGGTACATGGGAACTCTGTACTTTTTGCTTGAATTTGCTGTGAACCTAAATCTGCTCTACAAAAGAAAATCTATTTTTTATAAAGTTTAAAATTCAGATTTTTTTTTCTAATTCAAATTAACCTCTCTCCTAATAATTGCTTTAGAGTTCTGTAGTTTTTTGATAGGAAATGGGTGGATGCTATATATCCCTTGACAATTCTCTCCTTTCATGTCAATGGTACCACAGATCCTTCCCCTCTGGTAAACCTTGCAGATAGTTGATTTGCAGCCTGTGGGTAAGGCAGACGCCACAGTGAATGACAAGAAGCACCCGTCTGTGGCACATAGTTTGTACTAGGGTGGAAATGCCAAATACAGAAAAGTCTTAACCGCCAGAGCATTTTCTACCCAAAGACTTGCAGCCAGGTGGGGCCTGTTGACATGGTGGTGATTGCTTCCTTAATTTTGTCCTATGTTTTTTGAATCCTCTATTTGAGTCAAGATAATAACCATTGTGAAGAGCCTCATCTGAGACTTTGAGGATGAAGTCATTGCACCTCAAATACTTTGTGGAGAAGTTAGGCTATAAATACATCCCTATGTGAACACACATTTCTGTCAATAGCTCTTGTTGCTCATTTTCTTAGGTTGTTTTTATTGCTAGACAGAAAAGTTGAGTTGCCATCTTCACTCAAGGCCTCAGGGAGCTGTATGGGTGAGGTACTAGGAATTTGCTTATGAATCTTTAAGACTTGCTCATTTGTTCCTACATCTGCCTCGTTCCACACCCAAGAGCTTTCCCCTGAGCACCAGGATGGTAGGGAAAGGGCAGGATTAAGTAGGAGAGGGTACGCCTCTATGTCCCCTCCCATCCTGGATGATAACCAGGCCACTCAGTTACTGGAGCATTCCTTACCAAGTGATCAGGAAGGTAAGATGGCATTGACACCATCATGGTCCCAGTTTTGTTCTAATGAGCCCTCCATGTCTTTTTGTGGAGGATTTTTCATGTTGAGTACGTCCAGGAAAAACATTCTTGCATCAGCAGTCTTACTCCGTGGGCATTTTAATGTTCTCAGGGCCTTCTCCCAGAATTTGGGTTCTCAGTGGGAGAAATGTTAGAATCCTTTTTTTCCCATCTTCTTTGCATTTACTGAGTACCTCAATAATGTGGGAACCTTATGAGCCCAAATGTTTCCCTAACAGTTAAAGCTTTAGAAGCATTACAAATACCCTCTCCCCTAAATGTCTGATGCCCAGATGGCTTGGTGTCACTGGGCTGTAAGGGAACTAGATTTTCAAGAGAGATTTGTCCAGGCTTCCTTTTGAATGCACTAAGAAAATGGGACCTATATAAAAATGAAAGCAACCCCTTTTCTACAGGAAATCAGGTCTTCTGAAATATGAGTGTCTTCGTTTGTGTTGGCGTTGAGTTTTGGGTGAGGGTTCAGCTAGATTTTTGTTTTCCTTAAAATGTTCCTATCCATAGATATACTGGCTAGTGAAGCCGAGTCATGTGATCCAAGTTGGCAGATGTTTTGCTTAAGTCACTAGAGTTTGGCATGAATAAAAATTGAACAAGGATTTAGGATTAACTTCCTTGGTCCCAAAAGGTGAACTAAGTTTTTGAGATCCTTGTTTAAGGGATTAGCATCCAAATTGCCATCTACCATCTGGGGATTTGAAAAAAAAAAAAAAAACTTGGATTTTTTTTTTTTTTTTTTAAGTTCTCCCTTTGGTCCACTTCTAAACCCACATAAAAGCAGTTTGGGACTGGTTGGAGCCCCACAGAAAGAAATAGGAGACTGAGATTTTTGGATAAACGTTTTTCCTTTTTATGGAGATAATTTGCAATAATACTGACTTTCAGCATAGACTCCATAACCTTTATCTTGATCAGAAAACATTTTGAATAGGGTGGTGGGGAGGGGTGAGCTCATTGCCTGCAGTGACTCCCGCACAGGGACCCTGAATAAGACATTCATTGGCAGAAAAGCAGTGGTAACTGAAAAGGGCTGGGGGGAAGGGTGGAGAGAGAAGGCTGAGTAGGGCTTGGGTTCCTTCCTCCTCAGGGGAGCTATTTTTTGCTTTACATGCAAAGAATGGCTTTGTACAGCCAAGTTGGTCCTGATCTTGTTTACATAAAAGAAATCGAACATTTATTTTGTGCCGGGTTATTTTTTTCTTCCTTTGCCAGTCAGAGGGTCCTAGGCAAATCAATAAACAAAGACCCTGCTCTGTTTTCACTTTGTGGCTGAGGGTTCAGACTGGGTAACCCTTCAATGACTGGATTAGCTACTTCTGTGGAGACTGAGTCTTTTGGCCTTGGGTAGATGGGTTGTCAGTGACATACTGGTCCTGCCGGGAACCTGAAGCTCCACAGGACAGTGGGAGGACCTCTGGATTCTTGGGTTGTGTGGCAGATGCTAAAAGTGAGAGGAAGAAGAAAACTGCCTCTTTGGCTTCTGCAGAAACCAGCTGAAGCCCTGAGGCATGTGGTTTGGTTACTCTAATCTTTGCCCAGTCAACAGCCAGCATTATTTTTGGGCATTAAATCAAACCAAATGCCTTTAAAATCTATAGCTCTGAAATTTGACTCTACAAATATGGAATTCCATAGAAGGGCTCCATGCTGAGGGGCAAAAAATATTTTCTTCTTCTTATTATTTTTTTTCCCCTTAATTTACCTGCCATGAACTTGGACTGACCCTTTGTTCTCTTGTTTTGGGACAACATGAAAAATAAAGGGAAACATGTATTCATTGTAAAAGCATCCCCTTAACCAATGTTCAGCTGGCTAGCTTTCCCCCTTTTAAAGTTCACAACAGTGAACTTTCATGGTAGTTAATCGTCTCTAAATCTCAATCACTTAATTTCTTCTTTAATTTCTGTTAGCTTTGGTTGAAGCAGCATGGTTGAGTAGGGGAGAATAAGAGCTTTGGTATTAGACCCAGACTTGGCTACTTATTTCATCTCTTGCTAGTAGGTTGACCTTCAAGAAGTCATATAACCTCCCTAAGCCCCATTTTTCCCCTTCATGAAATAGGAATGATGAGACTTATTTTAGAGAAAATATTTATAAAGAGCTTAGCATACCATGGCATACCATAGGCTCCCAATAAATGGTACTCCTTATTGGTTTCATTCTTCAAATTTGGAAGTTTGTACAAGAGGGCCTGTGTCATTGATTGACTGGCTATGGTGGCTCTTCACTCTTCCTAGGGGCTCTAGAACAATCTTTAGTGGCATGATCAGTAACATATCAGTTGTATACAATAATGAATTTGTGTATGTGTGTGTACAAATATACCAAACATACCTCACAGAAAGCCTGCACAAAATGAAATTAAATGAAATTAATTAAATTAAGCCATCCTTGCTTTTTGCCAAATATATATTGTTACCCAAATTGGACATGGCTCATTACTTTGAGTATACACATGTTTGAGCAAGTATGAAATAGTACACAAAATTTTGAATTAGTCAAGAAGTCTATGAGCCTAAGTTCAGCCACTTACTAGCTGTATGAATTTGAGTAAATTATCTAACTACTTCGCCAAATGGAAAATTATGTGGAGTGCTAATTAAAATTAATAGCTAGTATTTAAGGAGGACCTATAATAAGCCAAACGGTGTTCTAAGCTTTTCATATATATGAAACTCATTTAACAATTACCTAAATACAATTTTGTGAGATAGCTTCATTTTACAGATGAGACCACTGAGGCTCAGAGAGATTAAGTATCTTGCCCAAGATCACACAGATGAAAAGTGGTAGGGCTGAGATTTGAACACAGAGAGTTTGACTCTAGAGTCCATTATTTTAGCCACTATATTATTCTCCGTGTAGGAGTGATGGAAAGGTCTGTGGGCCACAGATCTGAGCGTGAGTCCCAGCTGCATCCTTTCCATCTCTTGATCTGTGTGAGATTTCTACCTAGACATCTTTCTGGGCTTAGCTCACATAATTGGGGTCATGGCAAATTGAGTGTAATAAAATGACATGATAAAAACTACATGAAAGGACCAAGTTAGAGTGAAGTCATATGTCATGAAAGAATTAGAATCTGGAAGTCACTGCCAAAGGCAAAAATCATGTAGAGTCAAGATTATCCTTGAAAATCCCTTAAATTGCTCACCACGTTCTGTGTACGTAACTGTGTATACAGCCTCTTACAACAATGATAAACCATGAGGTGATTGGTTCTCTATGGTTTCCAGTGAGCGCTCCACACATTCCAATGACTATTCTTCCTCTACCCATGACAACACTGTTTAGATATTTTTCTTTTTTGCTGACTGTATAGAATTGAAGTCACGTCCTTAAATACAAGCGATGTAACTCAAATGAGCTGTGCAAATTTTAAATGCGTTAGAGTCACTCCTTGCTGGTGGGAGCATTCTAGTATTTCCCACCCTCAGAATTGTTACAAGGATCAAATAAGGTGATTGAAAACCCACCTTTGTGCACTCATGTTCACCTTGAATCATCATTAGATGATGTTCAGCAATGTTTGCTCATAATCACAACCATCCTGGCAACTGGTTTGCTTGTCTGCTGGTTTGTTTTTAACTGCTCACTTTCCTGACTCCCGTTTTCTTTCTTTCCCATAAATATAGTATTCAACAAGGTGTAGGGATACTCCTTGAATCCTTCCTCTTCTGCAACATGATTTTCAGCTCTCACATCTTGTTAAACCTACCACTTATTCAGTTCAACATCATACATTTATCAGAGGTCCCCTGAGCACCAGGTTCTCTGTTTTCTGCAATCCTCACCCTCAGGAAACTCCAGATCTTCAATTGCCTTCAGAATGTTTCCACTTACAAGTCACACCATCTCTTGATCTCAGCCTGTTTAAACCTGAGCTGGGTATCTCTTTTGCGTTTTAGGAGCTACTTCCTGACTTCCTGGTTTCTGTGGCTGGCAGCACCTTCTCCTGGTCAGATGAGCCTGACATCTCAGCAATATCGCAAGAGCCTCGTCTCTCTTCCCTCACACCTGCAGAGGCATCAGTTCTGACTCCTGTGGTCCTTCTATTACTTTTGCTTCAAAACCATTCAAGGAGCCCCCAGTCTCTTGTATTCTGTGTCTTTCCAGTTTCATTAGTGTATGTGTGTTCGTGAGACTAATCTTCCTTGAAAGTGCTATGTACTGCTTCCAAAAGAAATCTAAATACCGTCTGGCCACAACCTAAGGATCCAGTGTTATCCGTCTCTCTGCTTCTACAGAATTCTACAGGAATACTTCTCTCCAATCACACAGATGAGTTTCTTACTGTCTCCCCAGATGCTCAGCATTTCTGTTCCTGAATACTCTATTTATTAAGAGGATGGCAGTTCTTCACAAAATTAATCTACGGTAGTATCCACTTATCCGTGTTTCCCTTTCCGCGGTTTCAACTTTCCACAGACAACTGCGGTCCCAGAAGCAGATGATCCTCCTTCTGACGAATCATCAGACGGTCAATAGCCGCCTTAACTTACCTCACGATGCCTACGTCATTCACCTCCCTTCGTCTCATCGCATAGGCGTTTTATCATCTCCCGGTATCGCAGGAAGGGTGAGTACAGTAAGATATTTTGAGAGCGAGACAGCACATTCACTTAACTTTTATTACACTATATTGTTATAATTGTTCTATTTTATTATTAGTTATTGCTGTTCATCTCATACTGTGCCAAATTCATAAATTTAACTTATCATAGGTCTTATGTGTAGGAAGAAAGCAGTATACGTAGGGTTCAGTACTATCCACGGTTTCAGGCGCCCACTGGGCATCTTGGAAGTATTCCCCTCAGATAAGGGGACAATTGAAATGCAAATAGGTTTGCTTTTGTAACTTCTAAAGTTTATCCTAAAGAATAGATGTCCATGAATAGCAAAAATATATTTAAAAGGAAGAAACTGGAGGGGAACCTTACAGTGGGAGGCAGTAAATTGTAACAGAAAGTTGCATTCAAATAAACATGCAGAAACTGTAACAGAATAGTTGGATAATGAAATAGACCCTAAATGCAAGGATATGTCTATTTTTAGTATCTGGAAAAAAATCCAGCATTTTAAAATAATGTGAATGAGGGATTATCGAATAAATGATTCTAGAATAATTTTTACTTAAAAAAAGTAAGTTAATCCTTTACCACTCACCATATACTAAAACAAATCCCAGGAAGATCAAAAAAGATAGAATATACCATAAAAACACCAGAGGAGCGGTGCCTGGGTGGCTCAGTCAGTTAAGCGTGGGACCCTTGGTTTCCACTCAGGTCATGATATCTTGGATTGTGGGATGGAGCCCTGTGTCAGGCTCCACACTCAGGGCTGAGTCCGCTTGGGATACTCTCTCT
>NC_048218.1:170061934-170147335 GCF_002007445.2 Ailuropoda melanoleuca
CCCCCCCCGCTCTAAAATCAATCAATCAATCTTAAAGCCCACAAAAACCCAGAGGAAACCTTAGTTCACTATTCATATAATCTTGGTATATGGTAGATATTTCCAAGCATAACCCCAAGGCAGAAACTATAAAGAAGTGTAGATATGTAACTACATAAATATCAAATTATGCATAAAAAAGTTGCCATAGGGGTGCCTGGATGGCTCAGTTGGTTTAGCCTCTGACTTATAGTTTTGGTTTAGGTGGTGATCTCAGGGTGCTAGTGGGGAGACTGCTTGAGATTCCCTTTCTCCCTTTCTCTTTGTCCCTCCCCCCACTGGCTTGTGCCTACTCTCTCTCAAAAATAAATCTTAAAAAAAGTAATCTTAAACAAAATGAAAAGCAAGTAGCAAAACTGAGAAAAATATTTATAACATATAAGTTGAGATAAACAGGAAATTACTATCTTCAATATGTAAAGAATCATCACAAGTTCATAAGGAAAAAAATAGACACTATATTAGAAATAAAGAGACAAAGACTATAAATAGGCATCTCACAGTGAAGAAACAGAAATGGTAATACGAATATGAAAATGTATTTCATATTGCTTGTAATCAAAGAAATGCAAATTTAAATAAGTTACCCCTAAGAAATAGGCTTTTTTTACTTTATAAATATCTATATTCCTTAATAAATTAAAAAAAAGACATTGGAACAAAATAAAAAATAAAATTTGCTACTATGAAATTTGTATAAATCTGTCAAGCACTTACCATCTTCTTTTTTTTTTTTTTAAAGATTTTATTTATTCATTTGACAGAGATAAAGACAGCCAGCGAGAGAGGGAACACAAGCAGGGGGAGTGGGAGAGGAAGAAGCAGGCTTCCAGCGGAGGAGCCCGATGTGGGGCTCGATCCCAGGACTCCAGGATCACGTCCTGAGCCGAAGGCAGATGCTTAACCACTGAGCCACCCAGGTGCCCCAGCACTTACCATCTTCTTAATGCTTGAGAGTTAGGAGAGTGATCTTATAGGAGTATATTTATTGGGAAGATTATCTACCAATAAATACATTGTTAAGAGAAAAAAGTAGCCAATAAACCCAAATGTGTGATAAGATAGCTCCTATTTTGGCAAAAAATATGTAGAAATTTAAAAATATGTAGAAGAGGGGTGCCTGGGTGGCACAGCGGTTAAGCGTCGGCCTTCGGCTCAGGGCGTGATCCCGGCATTGTGGGATCGAGCCCCACACAGGCTCTTCCGCTATGAGCCTGCTTCTTCCTCCCCCACTCCCCCTGCTTGTGTTCCCTCTCTCGCTGGCTGTCTCTATCTCTGTCAAATAAATAAATAAAATCTTTAAAAAAAAATATGTAGAAGAAAATCTTAATGCATATAAAACAAATGTCAACAGGAGTTGTCTCTAGATATTAGATATATTGAAAATTTTTTTAATTTTATTTTTAATTTTAAAATTTTTCTGACTTTTGCTTATCTATTTCCTAATTTTTCCACCATGACTTGCATTGCTCTTTAAAAAAATATAACAAAATGTACATAAAAGTGTATAACTTGTAAACACCAGCTTGATGTATTATCACAAAATGAGCATGCCTGTTGTATTAGTTTCTAAACTTAGCATGCTTTGCAACTGGATATGCCAAGAACCTCTCATATCATCAAGTGCTGCTTCCTTTTTGCTTAGCAGTTCCTTCCTCAATTTATCCCTTTCCTCTTGAATGTTACTATAAGCAGCAAGGAAAGACTAGGCTGCATCTTCTACACTTTGCTTGTAGATTTCCTCAGCTAAATAAATACCCAATTTCACAGCTTCCAAGTCCTGCCCTCCCCCCAATGGTAGAACTCAATTCGGCCAAGTGTTTTCATACTTTATAATGTATATAATGCTTTTTCCCCAGGTTCTAAAAACATGTTCCTCACCAGAAGTTCCTTTAATGTTTACCTTTCTTTTAAGACTCTTTTTATGGTGACACGTGTAGTCTTAAGAGGTTAGATTTCTCTTCCTTTCCCTTCACTGGTGCCTGACTTTACCAGAATCTCCTTTAAAGCCTGTATTTCCACCATCTCTTCAAAGCAGCCTCGGCTTTTTCTATCATGTGTCTGAAAACTCCTCTAACTTCTGCCTATTACCCAATTCCAAAGCCACTTCCACATTTTCAGGCATTTGAGGCAACACAACCCCACTCCTAGGTACCAAAATCTGTACTAGTTTCCTAGAGTTGCTATAACAAATTACCACAAACATGGTGTCGTAAAACAACACAAAAGCATTCTGTCACATGCCTGGAGGCCAGAAGTCTGAAATATACATTCTCAATGGAGAATGAATCCTTCCTTCCCTCTTTGGCTTCTGGTGGCTGCAAGCATTCCTTGGCTTGCGACTGCCTCCCTCCAATCCTCTGCCTTCACAGAAGTCTTCCCATGGCCTTCGCCACTCCTTGTCTCTGTGTATGTTTTCCTTTTCTGTCTCTTGGAAGGACATCCATCATTGGATTTAGGGCCTGCCCTAATCCAGGTGATTTCTCTCAAGATCCTTACCTTAATTACATCTGCAAAGACCCTTATTCCAGGTAAGGTCATATTCTGAGGTTCTGGGTGGACATATCTTTTAGGGGATACAACCCAGCCCACATTACCCATTAGCTACCACCCAGGTCAAGAAATAGAAGGTCTTTGCATCTCCTGCCAAACTCTACCCCTCTCTCACCTTCATAGGTAATTATTATCCCTTCTAACAGGAGGGGTTATTTTTAACCTGTTTAAAAACTACATAAATAGAATCATACACTGGACTGTCTTTCACATCTGGCTTCCTTTATTCCACATTGTATTTATGAAATACCCCTGTTGCGGCATGTGGAGTACCTTGTTCATTTTCATCGATATGTAGTATATTTCATCATGTATCACTTTTTTCATCCAGTCTACTCTTGATGGACATTTGTATTGTTGCCAATTTGGAGTTGTTATGAATAGTGCTGCTTTGAAAATTCTCGTACATGTTAGTTGGTGGTGCACATATGTAAGCATTTTTGAGAGGTGTATACTTAGGAGTAAAATTGCTGGATCATAGGGTGTGTATACGTTCAGATTTAAGAGTTATTGCAAAACAGTTTTCTAGAGTGGTTGTGTAAATTTGCACTCCCGCTGGGATGTGTTTGAAAATTCCGGATGCTTTACATCCTACCTTCACTTGTTATTGTCTTTTTCATTTTAGCCAGTCTTCTGGGTGTGTAGCAGTATCTCATTGTGGTTTTAATTTACATTTCCCTGAAGACTATTGAGAGTGAGCCCTTTTTCATATGTTTACATATTACTTTTTCTATATAAATACAAGAGGGAAGGTTGTATTGAGAAATTGCTCTCTTGTCATAAACATTTCCGTTCAACCATCCGGGAGTGCTTACATTCAGATGATACCTCAAAAACAAGCTGGTGAGGGAAGGCTCACTGTAGTCTGGACGATAAGTCACTTTTTCTTCTCTGCCACTTTGCCAGTTTTCTCCTCTTTTCCAGCTGGGAAAAAGTCATCTAGGTGATATATAGGAAGCTTTGTTGTTGTTGTTGTTTTTAACCTGTTAGTGGCAAAATTCTCCCAAAAAATTCTTAAGGTTTTCAAAGTTCTGCCCTTTCTCCCTGACACACATCCTACTTCTACAAGAAGGGGTCTTCAATGTCACAGAAGTCTAAGGGAGGCATTGCTGCCTCATTTAGTCTCTTCCTATTTGGGGTTGGCTGTTTTTCTTTACTACTGTTCATTTCCCCAAGCTCCTGACAGAGTTAGAGAGCTGTACATTTTCTGCACCAGACTGTAATGAATTATATCAGTGACAAAGAATTTGCTTTGTTAAAGAGGACAGGTGTGTCTATGGATGACCCAAATCTGGGAAACACAATGAGAGTGCTGGGTGACAGTTTTGGAACAAACAGCGATGATGGGCTAACAATTACCTCATGTTTACTCTATGCTGGGCCCCGTGCTAAGCACTTCCCAGACCTGACCTAGGTATTCCTTAAAATAGCCCAACGAAGGCAGTGATGGGAAGTAAGATCATTATTCCCAATTCTTCCTTCTCTTCTGGTTATGAAATTATACGTCCTTCCCCTTACCATGTGCCTTTGCAGTATTAGTGTGGGCAGAGTATAAGCTCCCACCCTATCAATGTTAGTTTTGGCTAAGAGACTTGCTGTGGCCAATGGGATATTAGCAGACGTCAGAAGAGCAGTTTATGTGACTTTGGGGCATTTGGCTTGGTTTCTTTCACTACTGTGATCTGCATATGAAGAGCAAGCTCCAGAATGTCTAGCCCTTTAGTGTAGGTACCAGTTTGGACTTTAGGTAAAGCGGATCTGAATGCAACTGGAAGCCTGAGTAACTGTAGTTGCCAGAATCCCAGCCAATCTGTGGACCTAGGAGTGTAAAAATAAATGTGTTGCTGTAAGCCATTGAAATTTTGAGAATGTTTATTATTCAACAGAAATTGACTTATATGGCAGTTCCCCTTTTCCACCCATCTCCTCAATGTGTACATTTAGGTTTAGAGAACTTAAAACAATACCGCCAAATCACACACCTAATAAGAGAAGGAGCCAGGATTAAAGCCAGGACTGTCTGCTTTCTGGGCCCCTGCTCTTCACCACTGCATGATATCTCCTTTCAAACTTGCAACAGGCTGGGGCAATGGACCAAAATCAATAGGATGGAATTTGATTGGAATGAATACATGGCCCAACATGTCAGTTAAAACAACATAAACAAAAATAGCAGTAACTAGGATACAAGCGGAGAATGAGCAAGGTGTTCTTTGACTACAGAACTGGTGGTGTGGCTCCACGACTTAAAGCACAACCAGGAAGGCAGTGGTGGTCAGCACTCTGCCATGTTGGTGGAATACACCATCTGGGAGAAGGAAATTGACAACTCTTTCTACTCTGGTGAGAGGATACCTGGACTATTACATCTAGTTCTAGAAAACATATTTTAAGAGGAATATTCACAAGCTGAACTATGCAGATGAAAGTGAACAAGAGGCTGAGAAAACTCCTAGCAGTTGTAAAGTGAAGGAGCTCAAGTATCTCCCCTGAAGAGGAGAAGGCTTTATGGGGGGGGGGCGTGAATGCTATCTTGGGACGTTAACAAAACTAACAGGGAACAAGGAGGTCAAGTTAACCTCACCTTTCACCTGGAGTGCTGCCTTTGCCTTCAGCACCTGTTCCATTCACCACACACAACCACATGTAACCTTTGCAAAACCTGAATGTTTTGACTCTGTATGACTTTGTCGTGGTTCCATCTCCTTCCCTCCTCACCAGATACACCCAATGAACACACATGTACACACACACAGATAGACACACACACACACACACACACACACACGTCTACATAATCCTGTCATCTGCATACAATTTCTCTGGAATATAGAGCCTGAAGTAAAGCTTTGTTGGCAGTCTGGGACAAAGAGCCAGGTAGAAGAGAAGTAAGGTATGGAAAAAGGGAAGAAAACATGAGGTGATGGTGTGATTATGAGGCTAGCTACAGCTCCACAAAGAAACACAGGTGGTATCTCAGTCAGCTGGGCATCTCCAGACAGGCCACGTGGAACTGCTGGGACTCTGACAATCCATAGGAGGGAGGACAAGCAAGGTGAAAGAATTTACTTGTTGATTCCTTCCCATTTCCTATGGATGCATTTTCTGCAGAAGTCAGACAACAGTCCTAAGTCATGGAGTTTCCTCCAATCCAAGAAGTGGTAGGAGAAGGCAGAGCCTCCACAGGGGCCAACTGACATGGCTGGGCCAACCCAGGAGCCTATGCTGGGGACTGACGTGCATGCGGGGTCGGGGGGGGGCTAGACAGTGGCTGGTGCTCAGGGTGAGGTGGCAGCCCCAATGGCTGTGTCATCCAAGGCTCCCTGAAAGTAAGCAACCAGAGGTCTAGGAAGGCGTTGAGGCAGAAATCTGAGTACGTGCATATATTGGGACACACACACACACACACACACACACACACACCTTGAATTGTTCCTACCACTTTGAGAATAAAGACAAAATGACAAGATCCTTTGCATGGCCTCCGGCTCCTGCACTTGCCCTATGCTGGAATCATGTGAGCTATCTTTCGGTTCCTTGAGTGCGTCATGATCCCACCTTGCACAAATCCGTCATGCCGCAGGCTGTTCTTTCTGGCCTGTCCTTGGACCCTATCCCCCACTCAAGAGTTACCTCTTTACTCATCATTCAGCTATCTGTGAGAGCTCAGGAGCATTTCCAGCCACCCTCTCCCCTTCCCCTTTATGGGCAGCTTAAGTGGTACCAGGCTATGGAACTATCCTTTCTCTTCCCTTCAGAATATTTATCCCACACCCTTCAGTCATGTTTGATTATTGTCTTTCTCCCCATCTAGACTATAAGCTTCACCAGGGCAAAGAATGTGTCTCTTGTTTTGCAATTCCCCGTTCCACCCCCTTTGCCCAATGCCTGACTCCACAACAGGTGCTTATTAAATACATGAATAGTTTCAATATGAAAGAGAAATTGCATAGGCTTAGTGTGACAAAGGAAAGCCAGTTTGTGCATTGTAGTTACTGCAAAGGGGATGTGGGCTGCTTCAGGTCGGTTTCGTTTCTCTGTTTGTAAAAATTTTCTGAGATTGATTTATATAACAGATCGGGGCTGGCCCAGACAACCTCTCAGAGTCAGCTCTGAGAATTTGTGCTTGAATATCCCTCGTGTTCAAATCAGGCCCTGGAATAGGACTTAATCTGCATGTGCTCTGCCATTCTGTTTCCTGGCACCGTCCCTTTCCTCTTTGACTCTCCGGCGTGGAGCATTTCAGAAGCATCTGATGCTTCCAGCTGGTGATTCAGGAATCACCTTGACCTTGTTGCTCTTCCTTGTTGGTCTCTCTGTTTCTGGTGGTTGGAATCTGTGATCTAAAGAATGGGGCTAAATTTGTAATCAGTTCTGTTTATTCTACCTCTTTCAGCACCTAAATTTGGAGAGGGTGGTAGGTGGGAAAGCTCACAGAATATCGAATTCAGTCAGGGTGGGTTGCTGAGTGGAGACAGGAAGGAAGGGAGCAGGAGGTGAGAGGGACAGAACAAGGCAATATGTCCTGAGCTAGCAAAATCTGAGAGGTATCTGCAACGTCTCACAGGCTGGATCTCAGATATCCCAAGGATGAACACACGTAGTGTGGCAGAGCACACTTCGGCTTCAAAGTGTTGGCTCCAGCCAGCTTAGCGTGTGCAAAAAACAAGAATCACCAACGGCTGGCCTGTGTAGCAGCGTAGCTCTCTACGAGTTTATTATTTTTGCGAAGTTCTAGTGTTCCTTGCCTATGGCTTGCCCTGGTGAATGCCTGTTAATGCAGTTTCATTGTTGCCTGGGGAAAAAGAACCCCAGTGACCTACTATAATAACCACTTTAATGTGGGGCCTCTGCTTTGGGCCTGTGTAGTATCCTTTAACAAATGAGCAAAAGTGGCCAAAGTTATATTAAGCGACGTTGCCAGAGGTTTATGATAAAATCTCCAGTCACTGCCAGGGACAGTGTGAACCCTGTCAGTCTGAGGATTAACTTTTCTGTAGTAACAACTAAGACCTTTTTTTTTTAGGTCTCACCGTATGCCAAGCACGGTGCAGGGGGGTGAGGGTGGAGGTGGGGGAGATGCTTTCATAGGCATGATTTTAATTAGTGTTCCTAATTCCACTAATATCCGCTCTCGAAGGTGGATATTATTATTCCTCCTTTACTAAAGAGAAAACGGAGACTCAAACTGTTTAGATGACATACCCAAGGTCCCGAGAGTCCGTTCCAAACCCATTACCTGCCCTGTACCGGGCTGCCCCTGCAGTAACTTGAGAATATAAAACCAGATGTCCTCGGGCTGAGTGTTTGTCACCTATTGATCAACAGGAACTGAGGCTGTTCCCACTTTACCTGAGATCATGTGAATAGAGTGAATTAGGGGTGGGAGCCGTGAAACTTTCAGCTGGGTATTCTCCACCTTTCCTAGGTAACAGATAGAAGGTGTTGACAAATGTTGAAATAAATTAGGAAATTTTTTTTTTAAGATTTTATTTATTTATTTGACAGAGACAGCCCGCGAGAGAGGGAACACAAGCAGGGGAAGTGGGAGAGGAAGAAGCAGGCTCCTAGGAAGGAGCCTGATGTGGGGCTCGATCCCAGAACACTGGGATCATGCCCTGAGCCAAAGGCAGACGCTTAACGACTGCACCACCCAGGTGCCCCAAATTAGGAAATTGTGAACCGATCATTTTTATGTTTGTTCAGCTGTCTCTTGTCTTAAATTCACTCTCCAACGCTGAACCAGGAGTTCTCCTTTGTCTGACAGATTCCAGCATGAACTTTAAATCCCCCAAATAATACCCACTTCACTTGTAAGGAGAAACTGAAAATTATAATGAAGCATACCAATGATCTTATTCTAACCTATCACCTTGTTATATTACATAAACAATTAAGATCTGCAAAATGTAGTAAGTTAAAATGTGAATATATAGACACAAGAGTCCTATACAATTTTTAATATTGAACAAGTTTGGCAATTAGTTGCCTACTGATCAAAATAAAAAGGGAAAAAAGATCGGGTATATAATATTAATTTTCATAAAGAAAAAACATAGAAAATACAGTTTCTCCAGGCCGACAGAGATTTCCCTGGCACTAGAAGCTGAAATAAATTCTCTAGGAGATTAAGATGACACTGGATCACATAGTGACCATTGTCCTCATCACTCGCCTCCTCCCTGCTAAATTCAATAGTATTCCTATGGTCTCTTCAATATTACAGAAAGGCAAAATACCAAAGCACAGTCCACTGAGAAGAATTATGTGAAAGCACTAAAAAAATGTGGTCCATTGGCACATATTTCTAGGGCTCCAATGAATCCAGGATTAAAAGCTAAAATTTAGGCATGAATAAAATGCCTGTGTTTTAATCCATCTTCTATAAATGACATTTTTATCAATGGAGCTTCAATCAAAAGCTGGGCAAAAGACAGTGTGATGTTATATAAGGAAAGTAGTGGCCTTAGAATTTCTTCATGGGGTGGAGGCTTAAGAGGGACAGTCTGGGGGCTCCTGGGTGGCTCAGTCGTTAAGCATCTGCCTTTGGCTCAGGGCGTGATCCCGGAGTTCTGGGATCAAGCCCCATGTCAGGCTCTTCTGCTGGGAGCCTGCTTCTGCCTCTCCCACTCCCCCTGCTTGTGTTCCCTCTCTTGCTGGCTGTCTCTCTCTGTCGAATAAATAAATAAAATCTTTAAAAATAAATAAATAAATAAATAAATACATAAATAAAATCTTTAAAAAAAAAAAGAGGGACAGTCTGGTTTGCAGGTGGGTGTTGGGTAGAGTGACCAACTTTTTCCAGTTGCTCAGAACTTTTTCAGTTTGGGGACTGAAAATCCCACATCCCCACATGTGCCTCAGTCTCAGGCAAACCCAAACAATTGGACACTGCTCAGCCAGGAGTTTCAAAGCTGCAGTGACACGGCAAGTATGCTGTTTTTACTTGGATTCTATGTTTATGTAGAAATGGCTTTGGGGATACTGCTGGTTACATGTGTTCTGTGTCGCCAAATCTGAATGCTTTTGCAGACTGATGGTTGGGTGGTGGAATCAGATCCTTCTGTGAAAACCGAGGAGCCTGAAGAGGACTGTGAGTCAACCTTGCCTCGGGGTGGGTATAAAAAAGCTCGTGAAAACACGCATGGAGGAGTTTTCTTCTCTGAACTTCTTCACAAATTAGAGAGAACAGCCAAGTAGAGTGAAAAAAACCATGAGATCTAGAGTTGGACTGACCCGAGTTAGTGTCCTGTCTTCGGCACTGATCAGCTAGGGGGTTTTGAGCCATTCATTTAACCCTCTAAGACTTAGTTTTCTCATCTGTAGAGTGGTCGCAGGGATGTTATGAAAATGAACTGAGATCCTTGAAAGCCCCTGGCATAGTGCCTAGTTCAGTATCTCTTTCCTCCCTCTTCCCCCTCTCTGTCTAGAATGAGGAGTTCTGTTGCAGGTGGGAGAGTGGAACTCAAATAGAATATTTCCACTGCACCACAGTGAGGAATGGAGAGCTGGACCTCTTGGGGGCCATTCCTAAATGTGGAAAGTCTACTTGCAAGAGATACAGTTTGCAAGGTACATTTTAGGTACAAAATCTTAGTTCAGCCTTATCTAAACATGTTTGGATTCCAGAGTCTCTTGTTCAGCTAGTGAAATGTGTAGATACCCTTCCTCCTTCCCTTCCTTCTTTCTTCCTTTCTTTCTCTTTTTCTCTTTTTCTTTTTGGCCAGAACTACATTTTCTCCACACTAGATATGTTTGCTTTTTTATGCTGATCACCTCTTGAGCCTCCCATGTTGTTAGATTTACTAGCCAGAGGTACCCTATTTCCCGGAGGAGGGCTCAATCGCCTCATCTATGAAACAAAGGATGAAGCCATTAGTTTACAAGTCTCCTCACAGCTCTAGTGTACTCTGATATGAGGAACTCTATCCTTTTCTTTATTCAGCAGGTATTTATCGAGCACCTAGTAAGTGCCAAGCACAAATGTAGTAACTGAGGATACAACAGTAAACAAAATAAGAAAACCCTCTACTCTCATGGAACTTACATATCAATGACAGAGACAGACGGGAAACAAAATACAAATGAGTATGTAACATATCAGGGGTAGTAACTGCTGGGACGTAAAACAAAGCAGGGTAAAATGCTAAGGAGTGAGAGTGATGGGGGAGGTGAGGTCTGATGGTGTTATCTAAGATGCAGTGATTGAGAAAGATCTCTTGAGAAGTTGACATATAAGCAGAAACCTGAATGATGTGAAGAACAAGCCATTCAGATATCTGGAGAAGAGTGTTCTGAGTAGAGGAAACAGTAAGTACAAAGGCCCTGGGGTTGGAGCATGCATGCATTTTCAAAGACTGTCAAGGGGGCCAGTGGGGCTCTGGATTGTGTGAACCCAGGGGAGAGTAGTAAGAAATGAAGTCAGGGAGATGCTTCAGTGTTGGATTGTATAAGATAACAAGAATAACTCATAAAAATTGGCTCAGAATCTGTGTCTAGCACAGATTCTCATGTGAACCCTAATAGAGGATCAAAGGCCATCTGGGACTCTTATGAATTTCTAGGTGTTGGCTTCTTACAATCCTTTTTTACATGACACTGTGTCCTCTAACCTCATTGGGGGCATAAAGAGGACAATCTTCAGAAACCATCAGGCAAGTTAGGGAACCAGAGACAGTGAAGTCTGAATATCTGGCTTGTTATTCCCTGTACTCAGAGGGACTAGAACTCTCCTTTTACCACCTCCCTGACTGGAATGGTCCTCGAAGTTTGGAACATACACAGTGTGTTTAGTAAGAAATTTAACACATGGTATTCTCTGTCTCATTAAAAATTGAACAGTGTGTTGGAAAGCAAACTTAGGGCAAATGTAAGCTTCAATTTTGTTAATTCCTGCAGGAAATTTCCCCTAATCTATTTGTCCCTCCCCTAAGCTGGATATGCGCTGAGCCTCCCAGCACATTTTTCTGTTATGTAAGAGAAAAAAGTTTCTGGAAAATCTGACTAGGCACTTACTATGATAGGCTGAGAACCCCTCAACTTTCACCTTCCTTCGTGTTTTCCAATCTCTGTCGAGGCACAAAGGACTGTGGCTAAGGCCTCCTACCTCCTGCTAAAGTGACATTATGTCCTACAGGAGGATGTGGAAAATGAAGCCCCTATTTGTCAGAGCAACTGTGAAGGTATTGATGGAGTATTTCTTTCTGTGGGATTGACAGCCTTTTTCTTATGCTCCATGGATCTAGTAGAGTCTAGGACCAGCCACTCTGGCCTCACTGTCCCTAACCATTTCGTATTCTGGGAATCCTCTGTGTTCAGGAAGAGGATGTTAACAACCTGTTTTTGAGTGGCTACAAAATTCTAGAAACAATGGCAGGTACCGTTTACATAAATCCTCTCCTTCAGTCTTGGCACTAGACTGGGGCAGTGGACATGATGATCTCCACTTTCCAGGTGAGGCCCCAGAAGTCATAGAGCTGGTAAGTGAGAGGAGTTTTTCCTTTCATTGCCTCCTGTCATATTCTTCTAGGCATTATCAGCCTTTGCTCCAGTGAAGACCGGCTTCTTGACCCAATCCGTTCTGTCTCCAAATGCCAGCTGGATTGGAATGGAGGTTTTCAGGAAGGTGTGGTGGGGCAGAACTGGGGTTTTAGACGATGGTCTTTAAATACAGATGAGCCAGGCGTGGTGCCACACCTCACCTGGGCGCCCCCAGCCAAAGAAGAGAGAGAGTGGTGCCACCCGTCCGTCAGGCCAGGGCCACACAACAGTGAGTTCTGTCTCCTCACCTTGCAGGCCATCTCCAGGAGGTGCAGGAACCACACCAGGGCCATTTGCTTCTTTTGCTTACCTGAGTCTCACTAAGTCTCCCGAGCAGTTGTTCTTCCTGCTGCTCTGCATACAGATGGAGAGGGGGGAAGGGGGGAGGCCGGCCATGGGGTGGCTCTGGATCCAACAGCAACAGGTCTTTGAGTTTTGGTTTCTAAGCACCCAGATGTTTCAAAAGCCAACACTTTCTCCTGTTAGATTTCGCCTGTAGGGAAACTTCTCTGGTGAAGTATGAGCTAAGCGGGCCCTGCTGTTTTGGAGATCGGGTCTGCTGCATTGTTCTTTCTAGACTCTTGGGCCTATAACTCTGTGTTGGAATAGGAATTCCACCATATCTGCCTGCGGAGAGCTCAGCTGGCGTCATCCCTGTCCTCCCAGCTCCATCAGCCCTCACAGACAAACAGGGAAACTGTATCCATGTTGGACACAAACGTTACTCAGTTACATACTTTGTCTCTCTCTAATCCCTCTGGTATTGACACATAGACCTCGGGGACATGGGCGGCAGTGACAGCTCCCGCAGACCACATGTATTAGCATTGGTATTACTGTCCTTGGCGCTGACAGCCTGGGCACTAGTAAGAGGATTAAGCGATTAGTACTGTGTGTGTTACAACGNCCCTAGATATGTTTGCTTTTTTATGCTGATCACCTCTTGAGCCTCCCATGTTGTTAGATTTACTAGCCAGAGGTACCCTATTTCCCCGAGGAGGGCTCAATCGCCTCATCTATGAAACAAAGGATGAAGCCATTAGTTTACAAGTCTCCTCACAGCTCTAGCGTACTCTGATATGAGGAACTCTATCCTTTTCTTTATTCAGCAGGTATTTATCGAGCACCTAGTAAGTGCCAAGCACAAATGTAGTAACTGAGGATACAACAGTAAACAAAATAAGAAAACCCTCTACTCTCATGGAACTTACATATCAATGACAGAGACAGACGGGAAACAAAATACAAATGAGTATGTAACATATCAGGGGTAGTAACTGCTGGGACGTAAAACAAAGCAGGGTAAAATGCTAAGGAGTGAGAGTGATGGGGGAGGTGAGGTCTGATGGTGTTATCTAAGATGCAGTGATTGAGAAAGATCTCTTGAGAAGTTGACATATAAGCAGAAACCTGAATGATGTGAAGAACAAGCCATTCAGATATCTGGAGAAGAGTGTTCTGAGTAGAGGAAACAGTAAGTACAAAGGCCCTGGGGTTGGAGCATGCATGCATTTTCAAAGACTGTCAAGGGGGCCAGTGGGGCTCTGGATTGTGTGAACCCAGGGGAGAGTAGTAAGAAATGAAGTCAGGGAGATGCTTCAGTGTTGGATTGTATAAGATAACAAGAATAACTCATAAAAATTGGCTCAGAATCTGTGTCTAGCACAGATTCTCATGTGAACCCTAATAGAGGATCAAAGGCCATCTGGGACTCTTATGAATTTCTAGGTGTTGGCTTCTTACAATCCTTTTTTACATGACACTGTGTCCTCTAACCTCATTGGGGGCATAAAGAGGACAATCTTCAGAAACCATCAGGCAAGTTAGGGAACCAGAGACAGTGAAGTCTGAATATCTGGCTTGTTATTCCCTGTACTCAGAGGGACTAGAACTCTCCTTTTACCACCTCCCTGACTGGAATGGTCCTCGAAGTTTGGAACATACACAGTGTGTTTAGTAAGAAATTTAACACATGGTATTCTCTGTCACATTAAAAATTGAACAGTGTGTTGGAAAGCAAACTTAGGGCAAATGTAAGCTTCAATTTTGTTAATTCCTGCAGGAAATTTCCCCTAATCTATTTGTCCCTCCCCTAAACTGGATATGCGCTGAGCCTCCCAGCACATTTTTCTGTTATGTAAGAGAAAAAAGTTTCTGGAAAATCTGACTAGGCACTTACTATGATAGGCTGAGAACCCCTCAACTTTCACCTTCCTTCGTGTTTTCCAATCTCTGTCGAGGCACAAAGGACTGTGGCTAAGGCCTCCTACCTCCTGCTAAAGTGACATTATGTCCTACAGGAGGATGTGGAAAATGAAGCCCCTATTTGTCAGAGCAACTGTGAAGGTATTGATGGAGTATTTCTTTCTGTGGGATTGACAGCCTTTTTCTTATGCTCCATGGATCTAGTAGAGTCTAGGACCAGCCACTCTGGCCTCACTGTCCCTAACCATTTCGTATTCTGGGAATCCTCTGTGTTCAGGAAGAGGATGTTAACAACCTGTTTTTGAGTGGCTACAAAATTCTAGAAACAATGGCAGGTACCGTTTACATAAATCCTCTCCTTCAGTCTTGGCACTAGACTGGGGCAGTGGACATGATGATCTCCACTTTCCAGGTGAGGCCCCAGAAGTCATAGAGCTGGTAAGTGAGAGGAGTTTTTCCTTTCATTGCCTCCTGTCATATTCTTCTAGGCATTATCAGCCTTTGCTCCAGTGAAG
Source organism: Ailuropoda melanoleuca (assembly GCF_002007445.2). Lineage (NCBI taxonomy): Eukaryota > Metazoa > Chordata > Mammalia > Carnivora > Ursidae > Ailuropoda > Ailuropoda melanoleuca. The sequence goes on from NC_048218.1 coordinate 170,076,787, forward strand.
ACCGGCTTCTTGACCCAATCCGTTCTGTCTCCAAATGCCAGCTGGATTAGAATGGAGGTTTTCAGGAAGGTGTGGTGGGGCAGAACTGGGGTTTTAGACGATGGTCTTTAAATACAGATGAGCCAGGCGTGGTGCCACACCTCACCTGGGCGCCCCCAGCCAAAGAAGAGAGAGAGTGGTGCCACCCGTCCGTCAGGCCAGGGCCACACAACAGTGAGTTCTGTCTCCTCACCTTGCAGGCCATCTCCAGGAGGTGCAGGAACCACACCAGGGCCATTTGCTTCTTTTGCTTACCTGAGTCTCACTAAGTCTCCCGAGCAGTTGTTCTTCCTGCTGCTCTGCATACAGATGGAGAGGGGGGAAGGGGGGAGGCCGGCCATGGGGTGGCTCTGGATCCAACAGCAACAGGTCTTTGAGTTTTGGTTTCTAAGCACCCAGATGTTTCAAAAGCCAACACTTTCTCCTGTTAGATTTCGCCTGTAGGGAAACTTCTCTGGTGAAGTATGAGCTAAGCGGGCCCTGCTGTTTTGGAGATCGGGTCTGCTGCATTGTTCTTTCTAGACTCTTGGGCCTATAACTCTGTGTTGGAATAGGAATTCCACCATATCTGCCTGCGGAGAGCTCAGCTGGCGTCATCCCTGTCCTCCCAGCTCCATCAGCCCTCACAGACAAACAGGGAAACTGTATCCATGTTGGACACAAACGTTACTCAGTTACATACTTTGTCTCTCTCTAATCCCTCTGGTATTGACACATAGACCTCGGGGACATGGGCGGCAGTGACAGCTCCCGCAGACCACATGTATTAGCATTGGTATTACTGTCCTTGGCGCTGACAGCCTGGGCACTAGTAAGAGGATTAAGCGATTAGTACTGTGTGTGTTACAACGGTCTTTTTATTCCTTGTGACTTTTCAGTTTTGCTCACTTCATAAAGATGTAAAAGGGGGCTCTGAGTAAAAACAGATGCATTTATACATTTTTTGGGGGATCTGATGGGTAGCATATGTCTCAGACATTTGGGCAATGTTGAGACATTATCAAGTTTCTCCATGCACAGAGCAAATTATCTTGCCTTTGCGATGAATATTGGTTCAAGGGGGGCTTTGAGGTATTTTGTATTTTTTTAGAAAATGAAGATCCATTTGAACCTCTAATTTATTATATTTGATGGGTTGGTGTATTTAGGTTAGATATCGTTTAATGGACTTTGTTCCCTGGAAAGTTAGTAAAAGGTAGATTGATCTCAGGGGATTTTGCCCCTGAAATGAGTTTAATATGATAGTTAAATATAGCTTTTTTTGCATTTATTTTGGATTTGACCAAATTCTTTCAAATATTCATCCACAAGAAGTAGCCCAAAAGAATGTCAATCATATTTCTCAATGTAATTTTTATGAGTGATAGCATTTTATGCATTTATAGTGCAGAAAAGTTTATCACAGTAATAATAAGTTAGGGCTTTGGTCTTTATCATAGAGTGTGATTCTTAGATTGTGAAATGCTGACCTCTTGTATTCTATATTTTATTTTATTTTTTTTTTTAAAGATTTATTTATTTATTTGACAGAGATAGAGACAGCCAGCGAGAGAGGGAACACAAGCAGGGGGAGTGGGAGAGGAAGAAGCAGGCTCATAGCAGAGGAGCCCGATGTGGGGCTCGATCCCATAACGCCGGATCACGCCCTGAGCCGAAGGCCGACGCCCAACCGTTGTGCCACCCAGGCGCCCTGTATTCTATATTTTAATTTCTTTTAATTTATTCATTCATTCAACAAACTTTTTATTGAGCATCTACTATATGGAAGTGGCAGAAATCTAGAACAATCTAAAATACAGTCTTGGCTTCCCAAAAGTCCATTATCATGGAGCTGTCATCAGATAGTTTATAACTAAATGCCAAATGAACTGTGGCAATAGTAAGCAGAGTGCATTTGCTGTAGGGAAGAGTCAGTGATGATGGAGAAGGTAGACAAGACTTTATAGAGGAAGGGAAATTAAGATGGTCCCTGGGAAGGAAAGGTATGCAGCAGAGAAGGGGGTCACTCTTGTTGGGGTATAGGAGGCAATTAGTAATTCATATTTGGGGCTCAAGGTAAGGTTGGAAAGGGAGATTGGAGTGCCAGACATTGAATTGTCACATTTGGGGAATTTGGATTTTATCTCATAGGAATGGAGAGACTTTAAAGGTGTTTTTGAGGAGACGTGAATGAGAATGCTAGTTTAGAAAGATATTTGGTAGGTGGTCACAGGATAGATAGGCAGGTGGCATGAGATAGGTGGCACAGAAACTGGAGAGGAGACCATTGCCATAATGCAGGAGTGCAGCAAAGAAGCCCCAAACTCTGGTTACCACAGAAGGGAGAGGGAGAGAGAAGGGAGAAGTTGTACAGGAGAGGAAGCAAATGCTCTGAGTCGTTAGGGGAAGAAGTAAGAGGCCGATCTTTTTTGACTACTTCCCATGTGCCTGCCTGCTAAGTACCCTGCATGTATTAACCCTTACAGGGGCGCTGGGGTGGCTCAGTCGGTTAAGCATCCGACTTCTGAATTCAGCTCAGGTCTTGATCTCAAGGTCGTGAGTTTGAGCCCCGCATCAGGTCCTGCGCTGAACGTGGAGCCTGCTTAAAAAAAAATCCTTATAGAAGCTCTATGAAGTAGGAACTACCGTTAGTCCCATTTTCGGATGAGGAAACTGAGGCTTAGAGGCATCAAGGAACTTGGTAATGCCACATTGTAGGAATTAGAAGCACTGGAATCTGATCCCAACCACGGTGTATGCCTTAGTACCTGATATTGGAGGGGACTGGAGGAGTGGAGGGAGAAGGGGAAGAACCTTCTAAAAAATATTGGATACGTAACATTTCAAAAGAATTATTAACTTATGATTCTTTCCTTGGCCTGGGAAAAAGAGCTAGCTTGAAATAGAAATGAATAAATTACATTTTCATATAGAAAAAAAGATACTCTATGGAGTGAAAACAAAGTTCATCCAAAGTGTCCTGTCTTAAAATAGATGCAAAATTGAGAAATGCAATGCATGATGTTTATCCTAATCCTCTTTATTTACGTGTTCTCATACATAGAGTACTGTATAGCATGAGTTCTGCCTATGTGTACATGTGTGTAACTGTCACAGAGGGACATGCACTCATTTAACCTGGATTCAAGCTTGAAGTGAAACATGGCTGTAGTTTTGACTTTTAAAAAATTATCTGTTTGTTTCCCTTTCTCTGTCGATAACTCCTGGTTGAAATGCTGAAATCTTATAAATACGGCACAGTTAACTTGCAAAATGAGCTTAGTGTTCTCGGGGCAGTGCAAGTTGAACAACACATAATTTGGCACAATTTGGTGGGCCTGAGTTGAGACAAATACAAGACTGAGAGAGCATAGAGGTTTTATTATTTCTAAGTGAGTTCACGTAGTGTACATGGGTTGAACTGATCAGAAACCCCCACGCGGCTCTTTGCCACATCCAAGGCGTTCAGTCTTTATGCTTTCATAAGCCGTATTCACAGCACAACATTTCTCCTTCCCAAATAGGAATGTTGTTGTTTCAAATTACCATCTGTGCTTTTGGCAGAATAGTGAATGCCATCTCCGCTCCCCTTGCTGCCCTTCCCCCCCCCCCAGCCCCATTGGTATCACAGGGAAGTTGGAAGGGCAGTGTGAGAAAGGCACGGTGTGTGGAATCACACAGCTCTAGTGTTCTGTAGTATTAGGAAAGGGATGGTGGAGGGGGAGTGTTACCTACAGCTAGTAAATGGGGGCCTTGCTGTCCAATCAGAGTGCTTGAATTACCAACTGGAGTACATTTAGAAACAGAAGAGAAAAATCTTACTGTAGACCTGCTTGAATTTTTGAGAAAAAGGAAGAGAAAGAAAACTAAGATTTGTCAAATATCTTTGTGCCAGGCACCATATCGTATAACTTGGGTGGCCATACACCACATCCCTGAATTCTCCTATTTGCCTAGCGTAAGTAATAATGGAACTCCCTTTACTCTCAGAAGTATCCTGTTTGGACAATAAGTTACATGAGTATTCTATGTAGAATCTGAGTAAGAGCTCTTTAGGGAAAATTTCATTACTTCCACTATTCACATCTGGAAACAGAGTCTCTAAGAACTAGTTCAACACATACAACTCAATACAACACAAAAAGGATCTGACAACATAGATTATTTCTGTTTCATCCGGATACCTCTCAAAGAGTGTTTTATATATGCCAAAACAATGGTACTCATCCAAGAATAGGGCAAATTAGTTTATTTTAAAGCTATTTGAAAGGCAAGCATATTCTTTCAGTTGTTTTCCAGTGGGGAGGAATTGGGTTTATCCCATGCTTCCACATGCTCTCTCTCACCTTGTCCTCTTGTGACCAGGGGTAAAGTTTGGGAAATAGATAAGACATTGATGATCATAGTTTAGGGTATAATATGGGCTTGTGAACTATAGGAAAGGTAACAGGTCTATAGAGGCATTAGACCCAGAGCTGCTTCTACCTACCATGAAGTCAGTGCGTGAACCAACCCAAGGGCTAGAATCAAGGAAGCTAGTATTTATAATCATGTTTCTGTACCATTTTGTGTGACTAAGTAATAAAGCGTTTTCATTTAGTGGGTGTTTGATAGATTTTAGCCAGTCACAGATACCTAAGAGATTCTTTCAGGCCTTTTGGGTAAAATAAAATAGCACAGAGAATAAAGAGCTCTATAAAGGGGGTCTAAAAACCTTGATTCCTCCTCCTCCTCTCAGTTTCTAGCCATGTGACCTTGTGCAAATCAGTAGACCTCTCTGGGATAAGAAAAGGAAAGGAAAGGAAAGAAGGAAGGAAAGAAGAGAAAGACAAAAAAAAGAAGGAAAGAAAGCAAGGGAAACAAGGGAAGCAAGGGAAGCAAGAAAGGAAAAAGGAAGAAAAGAAAGAAAGAAAGAGAGAGAGAAAGAAAGAAAAAGAAAGAAAGAAAGAAGAAAATGAGGATATTAGATTGTAAGGAACCCCACCTTTGGGCAGGTGCTGTCTATTGCCAGTTTTTATAAATAAAGTTTTGTTAGAACATAGCCACACTCATTTGTTTACATATTATCCAGCCAGTTTTCTAGCTACAAGAGTAGTTGCAAGACTGTATAACCTGCCAAGCATTAAAGATTCATTGTCTTGGCCCTTTGCAGAAAAAGCTTGCTGATGCCTGGCATGAATAATCTCTGAGGACATCTTTACTTTTTGTAAGCCTCTAACCCCAGGAAAAAGGAGAGTGAGAAAGGAAGGAAGGGGAAGTTAGAGGTATAGATCTGAGTCAATGAACAAGAAAGCAACTTGCAAATAATCCACAAGCCCATGGTCCTAAGGTGACGGATTGCAACGCCCCCTGTTGGCCAGGAGGACCTTTTGCATGTAATGTAGACTCAAGGACCACAAGGTAACAAACTATACAGGAATCAGACTGGTGAACTCCTTTTCAGTATGTGGTCATAGCAGGTCAGTAGGAAATTTCTGTTTGCTCCTGAGTCCTTTGAATTCATAAAACACAAGCTTTAATTGGGGAAACTAGGGGAATTTGGGTACTTAAACTAGAGTGTAAAGCTCCTTTGGAGAGAAGTAAAACCAAAAGAAGACAGGGAAAGCATGCTTGAAAAGAACTTGATCATGGTGATTGAAGCCAAAGTTAATAAACAGTGCTGGATGGGCTCCGGTGGCCTCAGACAGTAGGCGAGGATGGTTATTGTTGTGATTGCATTAAATCATACTAATCCTAATGCCAAAAGCCACTTTGAATGATGAAGTGAAGTGGCCTACAGTGGTGACCAAGAGGCTCTCCATTGCAGTTCCAGCCAGGCAGGGCTGCTGTCAGCCCTCTCAGGCGAGCTCTGCATCCTGTCTTAGAGGCCCAACTCTGTGTTCAGAGACTTGCAGAACTGGCAGATTTCAGTTTGGTTTGGAGTTTTGTTGTGTGTTTCTTGGCAGGAAGGGACCATCCTCCATCCGTGGAGCGCCCTGGATTAATGGCTAAAGTAACACCTACTGGCGGGATCAACCCAGGATGGGGGCAGCCTTTCTGCTGTTGACTCGTGACTCCTCTTGACTCACAGCCTCACTGCATTTTGTTGGCTGTTTGTGGCTCCTGCCTTAAAGTGCAGATTGCTTGTTTCATGATGTGAAAAACATACCAAAAAAGTACATGTGACTTCCTCTCCAGAGTGGAGCGTGTTCTCCTTGGTGGGCAAAACTTGGGGGAGTCAAGGGAAGTTGTTTTGCACTATGGTGAATCCTAAGGCAAAAAAATAAATTAGATTTGACCCATAAAATCTTGATTTGGTTGCTTTCTTTCCTAAGTTTCCTTGAACTTCTGTTCACAATCTTAGAGGATGGTTAAGATAAAGTCCTAAAAACCCAAATCCAAATGGAGGGTTGGGTTTTTCCTTTTAACCCAGGTGGACTGAGGTGAAAGTTGCCATAATCTTGGTGTGTTTTCTTCTCCTCCATGATAAATCCTTTTGGGAACAAGGTGGGATACAAAAATATATGGCTATGTGTTCATGTGCTTACTTTTTTTTTTTTTTTTGCCTTTCTCTGAACCCAGATTGTGCCAAAATGTGCTATTTTTTAATACTTTGTAGAAGGGTGGAGATATTTATTTTCTCAATCTTTCTCTCCTGGGAATCTAAAGAAAATCAACATGTTTCCTATAAAGTTTTAAAGTGGATTAATTTAACTTGGAGCATGGCAATTATATCTGCTACATATAAGCTATTTATTTATATTATGGGTGGACATTGAGTAATGTGAATTTTCTTCATTTTTGAATGATATAATACACAAACCAAAGGAATGGTGAAGCGTTTGTTGAATTGCCTTAGTCCCCCCCGTTAAAATGATGCTAAAAAGTGAAAAAAAAAAATAGGAATGGAAAATGAACTAAATTTCAGGAATACCAAATGATAAGTTCCTACACAAAAGGACCTACTGGGCACATGACTTACTGTGTGTGGGTGCGTGTGTGCCTGCACACGTGAGCTTGTGCCATGGGGTGAGAAGAGGGGGAAATTAACCAGTGCCAGCACAAAGAGGATTCCAGGATTCCGGGTGTTAGACAGGGACTGGATTCCATGTCTGCCAGAGTGGGCCCATGCTTGCTGGCCTGTGTAAGAGCAATAGCCATCACCTCTGAGTTTCCAGCCAGGAAATCCGACCTGATCCCCATGTGTCCCCCTCAGAGAAGAGACCTAAGTTTGGAACATATCGTGGAATAAAATGGTCTAGCATGATGCATCTCTGAGAAAAGGAAGACAATGGGATGTAGCTCGAAGGCCATCCCCATCACACTACGTCTTACCTCTTGGCCAAGAATGGCTGGCACTGGAATGTACTCTAGATTACCAAATGAAGCCTTGCCTGATAAGTTGTTTGACTGCCCTGGTCTGGGGGAAAATTCTTTTTCTGCAGCAACTTAATTCAACTGAAATTTTCCTTTTATAGGTCACCTTAAAGCCAGGATTTCAAAGATGTCAAAACCACCTGCTAAAGTTAATTATTTTCCAGGTGACATAGACCTTAAAGAAGGAGATTTGTTTTCATCTCACCTTCTCACCCTCCACGAGTGGCAGCCTATATGTGGACTATGGGAATTCTTGCAGAGTTGCCATTCTGGGAGGAGAGTCTAGCTGAAGTGGTGACCTTGTCATTGGAATTCATTTCAAAATTGACACTCCAGGGGAACTTTCCATATGTCCCACCTCCCAGGCACAGTGCACACTTCTGAAACACTCAAAGACATTATTTATAACAGTGTCTGACAAATGGTGGCGTTGCACCAAAATGTGTAGCTGTGGATTTTCCTCTTGTTGGCTGTATTTGTAATGCTGAACCTCCCAGGCACATGGCAAAGTCTTACTTTTTACATGAGCCAAGAAATTTCATCTGGTACTGCCTAAAGAAACTGAGAATTGGGGGCCTTATTTACACCCCTAGATGGTCAATATGTATTTATCCAATCAAATATTTTTGCTTTTAAGTAGAAGCTGAAGAACTTATGGAGAGGGATTATTTTAAGAGAAAGTGACTTGCAGATGGGTCCACACTCTTTAGTCGGACTCTTTAATTTTGAACTGTACATTATGAAGTTGATGGTTTTTAAAAAGATAGTATCCAACATTGATGAGAGGTTGGGAAATGGTCATACTCCTACATTTCCAATAAGACTGTAAATTATTATGGATTTTTGGGTTAAAGTATTTGTACACTGTCATTCAGTAATGATTCTTTTCATAATTTATCCTAGGGACATAATTAATAATATACATAGAGGTATATTATACAAGGATTTTCATCATACCATCCTAATGAAAAGTTTGGAAATAACAAAATTCCCAATATAAGAGGGTAGTTAAATAAATTATGACATACATATTCTGCAGACACAAAAGTCATTTTGGAAGACTTTTTAGAGATGGAGAAAGAAATATTTTCCCGATATAATGTTAGGTGGAAAAAAGCAGGGAATGAAATGAATTAATTAAATAACTTTGGTAAGTAACATATGTATGAGAAAGAGACTAGAAATATATAGTCACTAATACATTTTGGTTTATATCTGGCTGGTGGGATTATGGCAGTTTTTTTCTCTACTTTTCCATATTCACCATGTTATTTATAAGAAACTTGCATTACTCTTATAATTAAAAAAATTGTAATTGTGGGTTTTTTTATTGAAGAACTGAGTAGTTTACTAGAAGGTATGACAAAAGTAACATTATTTAACTTAACTGTGCCCCATTTTATCCATAAAAATTTGAGGCTAATTATAAGAAATGTATACGATAAAATGATTCAACACAATTAGAAAATCAGGATTGAAGAAGAAATAAACTTAAATACAATGTCAAGACTGAAAAATAAAAATAGAGCCCACATTTATAGGCCATAATGTCCTACTTAATTGCATTAGTCAAGCTGAGATTGGATATTTCCTAGTGGCTGAAGCAAAGCCCCTCAGTGGTGTAGAGGCAAAGTTTTGGAGCCCTCAACCTGAGAGAAACTAATATGGACTTCATCTGTTGACATCAAGAGATGAGGCAAACATATTTCCTGGCAATATCTCTACTGCAGGAGCTGCCATAAGACTGTTTTTGTAACATCCTCAGTGAATGTCAGTGGAGGAACTAAAATGTGACTCAGTGAGCAATTATATGGGATCTGTCCTAGTTTAGGTTCTGCCTAAAACAGAATATGTCAAGGACTTGGGTGCAGGTGGTTCATTTGGGAGGTGACCTCAGGTAGCAGGAGTGTAAAGCAGGGACAGCCCATAAAGAGTTTTCTTTCTTTCTTTTTTTTAAAAATAGCTTTATTGAGATATAATTGGAGCATATAAAGAGAAGCTTATTCTTTCTCTTACATTCTTAAGGAAATACTGTAAAATTCACCCACTTAAAGCATACAGTGCAATGGTTTTTAGTACGTTAAAGAGTGTATTATTGAGGTGGTTAACTGGGAAATCTCATGCTGGGACCTCTGAGGAACTAAATAGAAGACCCTTCAGAATTGTCTCCCAAAGGAAGGGAGGGAGGCTGGGACATTGTCTTCCTCTGACTGAGGGAAGCCAGTGTGGTATTAAGTTCCCTGCCCTCTGGGCATGCCTGGGAACTGACACTGTCAGCCACTTCTCTGTTAGCTCTGAATTTATCCCCTTTAAGACACTTTTCTACCCTAAATAAAATTAGCTCTGTTCCTGACTTTTAAATCACAGTTAATACCTTTATTTAAGCTCTTTCCATTTTGAATTGTAATTTTGTTTATCTATCTCTCTACTATTAGATGATAGCACTTCAGGGACAGGAACTGATTCATCTCTGTCACTTTGGCACCTAGCCCAGTCCTGACATACAGGTTTTTTGGAAATATTTATTGAATTGATGAATAATTAATTGCTTCACAAGACAATGTAAACAAATCAACAATTCAATTCTGAAATTTTTGTTGGTGTCTGCCATGTGGCATCTGCTGGGCCAGGTGCCAGGGACTCAAACATGAATAAATCACCATTTCTTACCCTAAAGTTGGTGGAGTCTGGAAGAGGAGATTGAAACATGAAAAATAATGACAACCCAGAGCAGTAAGCAATATCAAAGAGGTATTAAGTTGAACCATATGAAACGGTTGTCTTTGTAGGTTAGAAAAAATTAAATGTGGGCATTGTCATGTGATTGAGCCTATTAAACATGATGCCAGACAGAAAGTAGAATAATTGCCGAACCTGACATGGTCTTGATCTGCAAGGGCTTTAATTGTAAGGCTTGGAAAAGTGGCAAAGACACTTGAATCCCTAGCAGACAGCAGAGGATCCCTTGAGCAGATAAACTCAAGAAGAGATTACATCATGAACAAGCAGGATGGTTGGTACATTAATGGAGGTGGGAAGTAAATAAGGATGAGGTTTGAGGCTGTTGACTTCTGAGGAAAGGCATCTTCTTTTTCAATATCTTATTTCCCTAAGCTAGTTGCTATCAAAGTAAATTGTGAAAAAAAATTATCCTGTGAAATTCTGTCTCAAGTAATTTGTAGTGTTACCTAATGAGCAAAACATATGCCAAATATATTAGTTACTGCTAATTGTGGAATGAATTACCCATAATGACATTTATTATCTCCCAGTTTCTGTGAGTCAAGAACCCAGGCACAACTTAGCTGGGTCCTCAAGTTCCCAGCCTCTCACTAGTCTGCAATCAAGGTGTTGGCCAGGACTGAGGTCTTCTCAAGGTGTGATTGGAGCAGGACCCACTTCCAAGCTCACTCATGTGGCTGTTGGACTGAGGGTTTCAGTTCTTTAGTGGATTTTGGAAGAATGACACCCCTAGTCCTGGCCGTGTGGTGTCTCCATAGAGCTGTGCACATCATAGAAACCGAACTCCATCAGAGCAACAAGAAAGCAAAACAGGGCAAGCGAGATGGAAGGGAAGTCACTGTCTTTTATCACCTAATCCTAGAAGTAATTTTTGCAGGATCCCATTTATAGGTTTTGAAGCCACTAGTCCAGCCACATTCATGTGGAAGGAATTACACAAGGACGTGAATACCACAAAGTGCGGATCATTGGAAGCCGTTTCAAAAGCTGCCTACTAGTCAGGCGATTTTCAGAATCCACCAGGGACTTTTGTTTCCTGGTCAGAATCTCCTGCTCCCTGAGTTTTGTTAATCTCTTGCCAGTGTTTAAGAGAATGTTCTGCTACCAGGGAAGAGGACGAAAGGCTGCATCCAGGAGAACAGCAGTCTTTGATTAAGACCAATCATGTACTTAGAATCATATCATAACACAATGGAAAGAAATTCTGAGAAAGTTAAGTCAGTATTTCCTCCTTCCCAACCCAAATTTACAGGTGAGGAAACCAAAAGACCTGGGTGTTCTTAGACAACACATTAAATCAGCATGAGACAACAGTGTATTAGGATAAAGCTCAGGCTGTGTAAGTTGAGTTACAGTAACCACCAATGAGTAACATCGCTCAAGGGGAGCTCAGAGTCTGACCACTCCTGAAAGCATGTGCTTACTTCTGGGCACTAGGTCTTAAAAGGGACGTTGACAGCCTGGAGATTACTAGAAGAGGACCAGCCAGGATTTGGATTATCTGAAGAGAAGGTATGGGAAGAACTGGTGCCTCTTACCTGTGGAAGAGAAGACCACACACACACACAAACCATGGAAGTCACCTTTAAGAAATAAAGGAGCAAGAGAACCTTCTCTGCATAGCTCCAGGGGACAGAACTAGGAACAATGCATAGGAGCTGTCAGAGCGCTGATTTCAAGGCCTCTCTCTTACTGAATGAAGGTGGTGATTTCAAGGCCTCTCTCTTACTGAATGAAGGTGGTTAAGCTGAGGCTGGGCTATGCAGAGTGATGGTGGTGCTCTTTCGGCTGAGTGACCAAAACCTAACTCAAGCAAGCTTGGGCAAAAGCTGGTTCTCACGATCTAATGCAGGGAGAGCAGAGATAGGAAATAGCTTCAGGATTCTTCAGTGTTCTCTGTTTGCCCATCAACTTTGCCATGAGGCAGGAGCCAGGAGTATCAGTGAATATGGACTCACATTTTCATAGCTTCCTGGTCACATAGGAAAGTTCTCTCCTAGCTCCCGCTCAAAACCCAAAATCAGTGGAATGCCTGCCATGTACCAGACATTGGCCAAAACATCAAGGATGCAGCAGTGAGCAAAACAAGCGTCTATGTCCACATGAAGGTAACATTCTGGAGGAATTGGCCTGGGGCAATCTAGGTGCTCACCCCCTGACCTCTCCAGTCCATTGCACACACTGTTGCCCAGGGAACTAATGACCACAGGCCTGCCTGCCCTCGCTCAAAAACTTGCATGGCTCTATTTTCTTACAGTATCTCATTCAAAATCTTTAATATGGTCATCAGGGCCCTCTACAATGAGCTCCAACTTACCTTTCTACTCTCTCTGTCATGTAGTCTGCTAAAAAAAAGAAATGGAAAAAAAAAAGCGCCCTTGTGGTTCCTCAAGCATTCTCTGTACTTTTGTTCTCTGTATGTTATCAAATTGTTCCTTTAGCCTGGACTGACCCATTTCCATCTCTCTGAAAATGCGACTTTCTTTTAAGGTCTATCCCAAAGACCTCTTTCTTATTAAGCCTTATCCATTCTCTCCCCATCTTCTGTCATCCTATTCTCTCTCTCACCATAGTTTATTTCCCTACTAAGCTCTAACTCATCTTTATATCACCTGTGATACCTAGTAAGGTTGGGCTCATCTTGTTTTTACCTTTGCTCATGCTGTTCCCTTAGAAGTATCATCCTTTACCTTTTACTCCTGCTTGTGGAATGAAAACTCATCTTTTGACTACCAATTATTCTCTGATCCTCCTCACCACATAATGTCCCATTTATACCTCTGCTCTGTATTTGAGCATCTTCCTTTGTCATCAAATGTTCTGAGAAGACAACTTAAATCTCCCATTCAGTTATAAGCTATTTGAGGGCAGGAGCCTCGACTTTTCATTGTTACCAGTCTCCAAAGTGTGAAGTTCTGTTCTTTGTTCATGGCTGTCATTCAATAAAATGTTTATTGTTTATTGGTTGAATTTAATTGAGTTGAATATAAACCCAGGGAAGCTATACTTTTTGTGGGTCATGTGTCCAGTGTGAGTAGTTAGAGGATATTGAATCACACTAAAACAATACAGATAATTTTGTTAGTGAAATGTATTTTCACATGTACAGAACTGACATATCACATGGGTGGTTTGCCTTGTTATCATGTTGTTGCTGAAAGCCTTGCTTGCTAATGCAGTAGGAAAGCTCAATATGGCAAAACACCAGTGTTGCCTTTTTGAGAGATGACTAAGGAGCCGAGGAAAGTCTGAAACTGAGGCTGTGCCTAGATGTCCTTCATCCTGTGACTGGGTTCTGCCTCTTTTCTCCATTCTCTCAGTTAAGCAAGATGGCCAAAACAGGTTCTTACATTGGCCAAGCTTTTGATATGGCCCTGAGCTAAATTGGTGGGCATTTCATTCATTTATTCAGCAAATGTTTATTGAGCTCCCACTCAGTGCCAACTACTAAATGCTGGGGATGCAGTGATGTTATGGGTTGAATTGCCTCCCAAAATATAGGTTGGAATCAGAATGCGACTGTATTTGGAGATACAATTGGCATAGAGGTAATCAAAGCAAGGTCGTTATGGTGGTCTCCCATCCAATATGACTGGTCTCTTTATAAAAAGGGGAAATTTGGACACATAGATACATATAGAAGGAAGACAGTGTGAAGGAAGAGTTAGAATATCATGTGAACATGGAGGCAGCCATCTATGAGCCAAGGAGAGAGGCCTGGAACAGATCCTTCCTTCACAGCCCTCAGAAGGAATCAGCCTTGTGAACAAACACCTTATTTTCAGACTTCTAGGCCCCAGAATTATAGGATATCATATTTCTGTTGTTTAAGCCAGTTCATATGAATTTGTTGCAGCCACCATAGCAAACTAATATAAGTGGTGAACGAAATGGATAGGTTTCCTGCAGTCACAGAGCTTACAGTTCAAGGGGAGAGAGAGAGATTAACCAAGTAACCATATAATGAACATATCATTTAAAACCAAAAGAAATGCTCTAAAGAAAAATCAAGGCCCAGTGAACACATAAAGTAAAAGAACCCAACCGAGCCCTGCACATTAAGATCTGAAGGTATTAAGGAAGTAGTGAGTTGCATTCATTTAGCACAGATTCCTAGATGATTCTGGATAAAACTCTGCCTAGGGAAATTCCAGCAGGGAAAAGTATAAACACTGGATCCACTGGGCTGCTATGTATTTTGAAGGAAGGGATGGAAATCCCATTTCTCAAGCCATTTCAGATGGCACAGGGGAAAGCACTTTAAAGTCTATCCTAGAGAGTCTTAAGCTGGCTGGTTGATTCATCTGGATCTTTTTCACTTCTTTCTCTTGCAGTTCCCTAGCTGCTTCTCAAATCATGACCTGACAGGTGAAGGACTTATAATACCTCCTTTCCCTAATCATGGCATGTCTTTCTTTATAAAACCAATCACGCAAGGCTAATTTAAGACCCCCCCCAAATAAAATAAGGTGACATTTACAAGGAAATGAAAGTGATTTAAGAATTTCCGCACTCTGAAGGAGTATAGTTATGTTAAGAAGTTGAACCCTGAGGTGAATTTGGTATTTAGCGGCCCTGACAGGCTTTTTTCAAATTTAGCATTACCTGGCACCCCAAAGGTTGCAGAAGCCTTTCCTTTAGATGGTCTCAGAAACCATTTTGATTATCTAGTTGAAAATCACAGTCTTGGTAGTTGGTTTGGCTGGCATATGAGTCATCTAGCCTTTTTGAATGCAACACCCCAAATGGTGGATGCTCAGATTTCAGCTGAATTGACCTTCAAAATCTGGGAAATGTGTCAAATGGTTTTAGAAAGTCAAAAAGCTCACTTTTGTTTTCCTACACAGCACCTCAGGATGGATGAAATTTAGAGGACCGATGGTCTCTTTCCCACATGGGCCCGTGTCACTGAGATCCAATTTGTTGGTGACATTAGATTGTCTAGACATAGGTGTCAGTCTAGATTGCCCTCAACGTCATACCAGGCAAGGACAGCCTACTAAGAACAGTCCGCATGCTCCCTCATTCTGAAACCCAGAGATCTCAGCCTGAGCCACGAGGCAGGGAGGAGAGCCCAGATTCCAAGCCTTTTGCTTTTCTACACCCAGCGCCTCTCTGCTCGGCTGCATGTGCCTCAATGTGCTGCCTTCTCTCTGTCCACTGTAGTAGCAGCCATCTTTTCCCTTCTATCACTCTGCTTCTGGGCAATCATTGACCTTGAAGGCCTGGAGCCTTGGTTTTTTGGACATGTTTCCACACGTTCTCACTCAGATGATCCGAGCGACTCTCTTTTGCCTGCAGCTGTATCACATCCAGTAAACGATACGTTGACATGAGGAAACCTTTGTACTGTGATGGGCCCAACCAAGTGCCAGCCACTGATTCCAGCCAGCTATGACCTGTGTCTCCAGTACTTGTGTGGCCTCTGATAATTAAGGATCATAAGAGAGTAGCCCATTTGGGAAGAGAAGCTCAGGTCCAAACACCACAGTTTTGAAAATAGTTTGGTGGGCGGTAGAAGGAAGGCCATGGACTCTTTTACACTACTGATGTGCTTCAAGATTGTATCAGACTGCTGGTGTTTAAATGTGGTCTTGAGCCCTGTATCTGTATCTTGCACAGCCACGACAGACAGCATGAAATCTGAGATTAAAAGTTTTGCCTGGGGAAGAATGACAGCACATACTAAGGGTCTTTCAAATTTTCTGTAAAAGTCTGCTTGACTTAATGTGCTTGTTCTCACTCTCTCTCCTTTACACACACACACACACACACACACACACACACACACACACGGGATTAAAGGCAGGTAAGAGAGACACTTGCCCTGGGCACAAAATTTAAAGGAATACCAAAAAACGCACACATCAAGATAAATATTTTAATGCAGTATTTTTTAAATTATCAAAATTAATGAAAAAAACCCATGATGAATAAAATATTAAAAACTATAAATAGAAGCAAGGTCAATTTTATTGATTTTTCCTTTGCCTTAGGTTCCAAAATAGTTCAGCATGGCATGCATTGTAACTGATCCTGTATTCATTTAAAATTTCGATATTTTGTTTATTACGTATTTTTGTATTAATTTCTATTTTAAAAATATTGCATGAATATTATGAAGAAAAAGTTATTTATTTTGATTACTGTGGTTTTTGGAGACCCCTTCTAGTCCTGGCCCTACAGACCCATGTAGATGACAGATGTACACATACATACACACACACACATCCCTTTCTATAGTTCACAAGGAACATAATATTCTTTGCCTAAAACGTTATGCTATCCATTATTTTGTTATCTCTCTTCTCATGCTCTGATGAGTTCATACAGCAGTTCTTCTATGCACTTTGTCATAAATATACATGATGTTGTTTCCTTTGTCTCGATACCATATTTTTTTTAAAGATTTATTTTTTTGGGGAGAGTGGGAGGGAAAGAGAGCACGAGTTGGGCGAGGGGCAGAGGGAGAGAGAGAATCCTCAAGCAGACTCCCCACGGAGAGTGGAACCAGACATGGGGCTCAATCCTAGGGCCCAAAGATCATGACCTGGGATGAAACCAAAAGTTGGACGCTTAACTGACTGAGCCCCCCAGGTGCCCCTGTCTTGATATTATATTATCAAGTTATAAAGAAATTGTGCTTTGACTCTCAGGTAGAGATCTCTGATGATGTAAACATTTTCCAAGCCCTTCCGTCCAAAGCTCACCTTTCAGATGTCTGCACAGTGACGGTCCCTCTGGGGCCTTGAACATAACATGTCCCAAAACAAACTCAGCACCACATTGCCCCAAACCTCCAGCAGAGCTAAAGCCTTTAACATTCACACATGTCCCCAAATTAGAGACCTGAGATTCACATTTCCTGCTCTCATTCCCCATGAAAACCTTTCCATTCTGCTTTTGAAGGAACTCTTGATTTCTACCGCCTTTCCCATTCCCAGTGCCACTGCCCCATTTTGACACTCCAGTCTGCTCTCCTTGTGACAGGCCTGTGCCTCCGTGCTCCGCTTCTCCAGACCACCTTTCTCATTGCAACCAAAGGGTCCTCTTTAAAAGCCAGGTTGGAGGAGTCCCCTGTGCTGGTGAACTCTCCCTTTGCCATGATTTTTGGAGGGGTGGTTGAGCTGTTTGTGTCTATTGGCTGTCTTCATATGCCTGGCACATGACCGCATCTCCCACACCTATCCTCCTTCCTGCACCATGTGGCACAGCCACACTGCTGTCACCAGCTGTGGTGGCGATGTCCTTCCTGTTCAGGGTGCTGAAAGGTCATAAATCACTCTGTCCTCTTGGCTTTAGTGAAGAACTCTCCACATAGTACTCCAATGATTAGAACTGTATTTAACTTCACTGTTTCTTGAAGCTGATCATTTCTACCTGAAACTGTTTGGTTTGTTGCAATTACAGGTTAGCTTAGGTTTTAGGGATAGGAAGAAGATCTAGTAGGAAGAGAGTAGTAAAGGAAACTATTAAGAATGCTTTGTCCAGGGGAACTTGTTGGGGCCAAGACTGAGCAATTTTTTTTTTCAGACTATAAAGGATAACCCAACCAAGAATTAAATAGAACTGAGAACAGGTTTGGGGAGAGGTGGGAATTGAAGGCTAAATCTTCAGAACAGGAAGCTGGTGAGTTGCTGACCAAAAGGGTCACATATAAGAGCATAAGGAATGGAGCCAGAAATCCAGGAAGGAAGGAGATAAATGCAAATGCAAGGACATCAAGAATGGCTTGAAAGGGGCATTGGGATGATTGCCCAGGTTGGGGAGGCCAGAGGTTTTACCTATTGTCTGGGGCAGGTGCAGGCCAGCTGTATCCAAAGTCTGGGAACAGGATGCCTCAGTTATGATCCAAGGCCATGGAAGTCCACTAGTTGGAGGGCCAGAAGGAGGGACATGTAGTTGGCTTAGGCTGCTTATCTACTTCCTGTACCCTTGGACCATCAGTTTTCTGCAGCTGTCTTCCCTGGACCCTTCCAAGATCCCCTATTGGTAAAATATCATTGCCTACTAACATGGCTCCAGAAGCTTCTCTTGGGAAGGAAGAAGGAATTTGAATGACTTGATGTACTGTGTTTAGCTCGTTGTGTTGCATGAAAAGGAAAGAGTTGGATGAAAGAGAAAGTTGAAGTTATAGTAATACGACTTTTCAACATATTTTGTTATTCTCTACATTCCAATAGATCAGGAATCAAATCTCATCTCCCCAAATATAGCCATACATCATCTTCATTTCTACATTTTGGATTGGTCTTGAAATATGAATAAGGGGGTAATGTTGATTCTAAGCACCACATTTGAGCACCAGAATTGTTTCTCTTCCAGCATTTTTACAAGACTATTTACTGCCTGGTGAATGACCCACTGATATCAGAAAGTGCAACGGTTTCATAGCTGGACAAAACAGACAGCAGAGTGTGGCTGGTGACCTGAACTTCATCCCCACCTAGAAGGTGGGGGTAAGGAACCTGAAGTCCTGGTCCCACTGTACTGAGAGATGCTTAAACCATTCACATGGGAGTTGTGTTCAGCCGCCTTCCCCTAAAGAAATTTATACGCTTAGTTTTTCTTGTGTAGTTGGGCAGACTCTTTAGGGACCTGCAAGGAATTTATTTGGCAAGGGGTGGGGATCCTGCAAGGGATAGGGAAATGGCAAGACACAGAGCCAGACGCTCTGTGAGAGAGGAGAAGCCATCCATATGGCTTATAATTGCACCCCAGGACCCCACACAGCACTTAGCACGCAGTAGGTGCTTAGCAAATATTTATTGAATGAATGGATGTGATCTCTTTCTCTGTCTTGTGAACCTAGGCATATTTAATCATGTAAGACTCAGTTTAATCACGGTTATAATAGGGACGTTAATGCCTGGCTGCCTTCATTTCAGATTGTTATCAGAAATTGGTTTTTAACCATGTACAAATGTAAGGTATTATAATTAGGCTTTCTCCATAAAAGCAGCATACTGCTTTATGAAGATCATAAAATTGCAATAGATGTAAAAGGGGAAAAAATTGTCCAAGAATAGGATAATAAAGCCTGTCTTCTGGGAGGGAAGAGGAGACAGACCTGTCAGATATGTTACATTTTTCAGTTGCTGAATGATACTCAGGTGACCCAGGACAATGTGGCTCTCGGTGATTGGCTGGATTCCGGAGTAAAGGCTATTAAGTTTAGAGCCAGGTGCTCTGGGGTTTGGAGAAGAGCTGCAGGTCCAAAGAGGTAGAAGAGTTGTGGGCAGGGAAGCGAGGCACACAACATCCTCCAGATTTGGCTCGGGGCCCGGTGACCAGATCGGGCCAACCACGTGGGCCCTGGTCACGTCAGATGCTGTGACCCCTCAACTCTATGCAACATCACGTTCATTTGTTCAATCACTCATCTGGTGGTTTAAATCTTTGTCTGTTGTCTCATCTGTGATTTGGAGATAATAATATGGTAAGCACATACTGTGTCTGGCACACAGCAGATACCCACTGGTAGCTGGATACCAACCAGCTTCCATTTTTACCTTCAACTCTTTTCCTTTTTCTCTTCTGGCAGCTCCCCTTCCTAATCCTAAAAGGAAGATTTCTTATTGCCTGAGGCCGTAGCATCTTTTCTTTTGAAACATCCCTAGGTGGTACATTTTCTCCTCCTCATATTAGAAACCAGAGAGGAGCAAGGAAGAAGTGAGAGAGCAATTGTGAGATATGTCTGTGACATGCTGTTGTTAATAAGAATAAGACACCTTAACTTGATTTAGAAAAAATCATCTTAGAAAGGAAGTAGATGCTTGAATCTAACATGTTCTTAATTAACTTTATTAGGGAAAGTATTTTGAGATTCCCCAAATTGAGAGAAGTTTTAAAATATGTACACATATTTTAAGTTAAGTTGACACCATACCAATGTCAAAGAGGAACATTTCTATTCTCATAAGCAGTTCTAGTAGACATTACGTGTTTCTTAGCTTCTAATATCCAACCCCCGCCCCCGACCTTCCTACTGTCATCCCAACCTTCCAAGCTTTGGAGGAATGCCCTTTTAAATGTGAGTTAACATGAGAGCAATTCTAAGACTCTGCCTCACATTACGGAATCTGGGAGTCCAGATTTCTTCCTCTCTACTGTCAATTGTTATGTTCAAGGGCCAAGAATGTGACCTAAAGGCCAAGCATGTGATCTTAAGGGCCAGGCGGATGACAAGCTTGACCAATCAGAAATTATTTCTTGGACTTTGACTATTCAGTAAATAACACAATAGAGAAGAAAATATTTCAAAGGCTGAGCCAGCAGAGGTGTCTGGTATTTGGTGATCCTGGTCACATGGCTTTTACCACCTGGTCCTTGGTGCTCATTGGTTCCTGCCATTGCCCAAACCTAGTCCTTCAGCATCCTTTTGGTCTTAAGAGGTCTCCCAATTTCTTTCTGAAGTGTGTCATTTCTGCTTAAGTTAGTAGGAGATGGACTGCTCTGCCATTACTGTTTGGGTATTACATTGGTGATAAGGAAAAATCAGGTGGAAAGTTTAATCTTTCTTTCAGATCTCTCTTAAAACAACAGTCCTTAAATTTTCCTGGATTGTATCAACTGAGTGATTTGGTTGAAGAAGGTGATGAGGTGATGCAGTTTCAGGATGTGAGTCAGTGAGAATGTTGGTTCCAGAGACCTCTGGAATCCAGAGCCTTCTATATTTTATTTATTATATATCTGAAATTCTCAATCTCTAAAGACATAAAAGTTTGGAGTAATTAGTGTGAATCTTTGCATTGGCTTTATTGACCTTTTAATTATTTCATTTTCCTTTTGCTAAATAATGTCTAAATAGAGCTTATTTAAGTAAATATTTTAAAAATAAGTGTAAAGTGCCAAGATACTGAAGTTCACAAAATGATATGAATTGGTTCACAGATGGAGGTTATTATGAACATGCATTTATGTTGTATGAATCAGTCCATTTCAGAGAGGAGAGTAGGAGGAAGAAGTCTCGGTGAAGAAGAAACATTGGTCAGCATTTGCTCTCTTAATGGCATTTGGCTGCCTTCTATTCCAAGCCCTGTCACTCTGGGATTGTGTTGTTTCTGAGAATAAAATATAGCAGTGTGTAACTGAGATGGTGGTGGGATGGGTCCCAATCACAATTCTTGTGGTTTTTTTTAAGACTTCTTTTTATTTTCTTTAATCTTTTTTTTTTTTTTTTTTGAGAGAGAGAGCGAGCAAGCCTATGTGCAAGCAGGGAAGGGAAAGGGGCAGAGGGAGAGGGAGAGAGAGAGAATCCTAAGCAGGCTCCATGCACAGCATGGAACCGGACACAGGACTCTATCTCACGACCCTGAGATCATGACCTGAGCTGAAATCAAGAGTCAATGCCCAAATGACTGAGCCACCCTGGCACCCCTGTTTGCTTGTTTGTTTGTTTAAATTAAAACATTTAAAAATTTTTTGTTTATATTTGAGTATAGTTGACACAATGTTACATTAGTTTCAGGTGTCCAACATAGTGATTCAACATCTCTGTATCTTATGCTATGCTCACCATAAGCGTGGCTACCATCTGTCACCATACAATCCTATTACAGTATCTGACTCTATTCCCTATGCTGTGACTTCTATTCCTGTGACTTATTCATTCCATAACTGGAGGCCTGTATCCCACTTCCTTTCACTCACTTGCCCACCCCCCACCCTCTTCCCTCTAACAACCTTCAGTTTGTTCTCTGTATTTAAAGGTCTGATTCTGTTTTTTGTTTGATTGTTTATTCATTTATTTTGGTTTTTAGATTCCAAATTCCAGTGAAATCATATGGTATTGTCTTTCTCAGTCTGACGTACTTCACTTGGCATAATACCCTCTAGGTCCATCTGTGTGGTTGCAAATGTCAAGATCTTATCCTTTTTATGGCTGTATAATAGTCCATTATATATATTATATTATTTATATATAATATTATCACATCTTCCTTATTCATTTATCAATGGACACTTGGATTGCTTCCATATCTTGGTTATTGTAAATAATGCTGCAATAAACATAGGGGTGCATGTATCCTTTCAAATTAGTGTTTTTGTTTTTTAATCACAGTTTTTTTGATGTCTCTTTGGCTAAATGAGGTCTGGGATCAGAAGGAAAAAATAATTATAATTAAGGTGAATGAATGAATAGTCATTCAACATATATAAATTCAACAGGGAATTATTGAAGCCCTACTCTGGGCCAGACACTGTGCCAAGCCAGAGGGTATGGAGATGGAATTCGTATACTCAGCTTAGACTCTCCCGTAACTTGGAAGTGTGGATGAAGTACATTTATTTCCCATAAATCACTTCAGAGTCTTGCAGGGCTTAAGGTGCAGAAATCATTTTCCCAGTCCAGACCTGGCATGCCCTTCAACTCTGACCACAACTGTTTGTCTACCACCCACTGATCCTGTGGGGTTTGCCAGTGAATTTGTGTTTAAGCGAGACAAGAGGACGGGAGGAAGACAGAGTGAGAAGATAATTGCAGAGCAGAATAGAACCAGCTTTAAAAATGAGAAAAACGAAGAACAGAATAAAAGGCCATTTCAAAATTTTAATCAGTGGATTGGTGCTATCTTGGTGATATTTTATAATCTGTGGCAAAATGACTGTAGTGCTTAACCATGTGCTAGTTTAAGGTTTAACCTTTAAAGTTTAAAGTAAAACCTTTAAGTTTGAGGCCCTTCATGGGAAACACTTATTTTAGGAATATCTTCTTCCTAATTTAAAATGTCCCCTCTTTTATGACAGCATGTACTCATTTGACAATTCTGAGAATCCCCCAGAATACATTTCTTCGTCTGCAAAATCTGGAAGTCAGGAACCACTGAGAAATTTGAGCACAGTTCCCCCCACATGAGATACTTTAGCTCTTCTATAGACAGAGGCATTTTTCAGAGTGAAATTTCTCAGGAAACGACCCTGCCTTCTTTATGCAGAAAATGAAGAGGAAATGGTCGTTGGAATTCTAGAACCAAAGCTTCCCTCACAGTCTGTAGGTAGAATACATTGGGCCCATCAAAGGTTTGAATTTGAGAAGCTGGCCTGTAGGCAAGGGGTCAGACCAGTGTCCACAGGGCTGGCTGGAAGTGTGGGACACAGGAACAGGTGAGTCGAGATGCATCATATTTGAGTTACAATGAATTTCTGTCTTTCTCAGCAACGGCATTTGCCATCCAGCTGCAGCAAAACTAGGAAATTCCTCCCACAGCTGGGGAGGAGGGAGTTGCCTTCATTTTCTAGAAAGGTGTTGGTTAATATCC
This sequence comes from Ailuropoda melanoleuca, assembly GCF_002007445.2. Classification (NCBI taxonomy): domain Eukaryota; kingdom Metazoa; phylum Chordata; class Mammalia; order Carnivora; family Ursidae; genus Ailuropoda; species Ailuropoda melanoleuca. The sequence goes on from NC_048218.1 coordinate 170,100,165, forward strand.
TTTTTATGTCTTGTTCATCTAAAGCAAAGAAGACTCCTGAAACTAGAAACCTCTCCTAATGTGAAGCTAGAAGCCACTCCCAATCACACAAGGCTCCAAAACAGTGAGCTTTCACGTCAGGACTTCCTCTTTGAGTCTGCAGAAGTGAACTGTGCTTTTCTTTGGGCGTTGACAAAGGCGTTGAAGAACACGCGATCTACCTGCGGGAGTAGATTCACTGTGCTGCTCTCGTTACAGTGGGGTGTGCTCACCTTGCCCTCTTCTCTCTCTTACGTTCACGTTCACCTCAGCTGTAGGCTGAAAGAATCCCATTGCTTTTCTCCATAGGACTAAACTATGATTTTGTTAACAGTACTCATCAGTGCCGTGGACTGAACTGTGTCCCACTACCAAATTCAAATGTTGAAGCCCTAATCCCCAAATGTGACTGTATTTGGAAATAGGGCCTCTAAGGAAGTAATATCAATTAAGTGAGGTCATAAAGGCAAGGCACTGATCTGATAGAATTCGTGTCATTATTGGAAGAGACATCAGAAAACATACCCTCTCTTTTTCTCTCCCTGCCCTGTGAGGACCGAGCAAGAGGGCGGCCATCTCCAAGCCAGGAAGAGAGCCCTCACCAGAAACTGAACCAGCTGGCATCTTGATCTTAGACTTCCAGCCTCCAGAACTATGAGAAATTGATATGTGTTACTTAAACCACCAGTCCATGCTAGTTTGTAATAGCAGCCAGAGTAGACTAATAGAATTAGTAATTATCATATAAATTGACCTTTGCTTCTTAAGAATGAGATGTTCAGCCAGACGAAGTGATGAAGGTCTCTTTTGGGCACCACATTGTCATTTAGGAGACAGGTACTAACATCTATTTGTATCTTCACCTGTTTGCTAGGCATGTGCTAATCGTTTTCTGTGCACCAGATAAGAAGCTGTGGGTTAGAGGGGTTATATAACTTGCCCAAGGACATGGAGCTAGTAAGTCCGAGGCTCCAGTGGTTTATTACAGGTTTGCTGGGCTCAGAAGCCAGGCTGTACCTGTTTGCTGTGCCTCCTGCAGAGCCTACCTCGGGCTGTGTTCTCACCTTTGCCATTTAACACTGCACTTCTGCTGTAGAGATTAAAACCACTTAAAAATTGGGGAAGGTTCTTTTGGAGATTTATCAAGAACCATTGTTTATATGATCCCAATTTTGCAAGAATATAGAAAGACAAAAGAAAATATGTATGGTGTATGTTGCAGTATAAAAGCCTGGAAGAGTGACATCCAATGTAATGGGTTTTTGTTTGGTTGGTTTTTTTTCCTGAATAGTAAGATAATGACTAATTTTATTTTGCTTTTATATCTTTTTGGAAGATTTTGTTTTTCACTCACAGCTTTCATAATCAGAAAAACCATTTCTAACAGTGTAAAACAAGACACAGTCTCCTCCTCTGACATTGTGTGCTCTGCCACGGCAGAGGGGTGCCTGATGGCTCCTCGTTTGAAAGCTGGGCACCAAGGTTGGGGCTGGGGAGAAGCACAGAAAGAAGTAAATGGCAGAAGCTGACCCCAGATAATCCCATTACAGAGAAACGGGATTTTCAAGAGTGTCTGCTCATAGAATTAATATGCTGACACTGGTTCAGTTCCAAACCTAACTGGGAAAACATGAAAATGGTTACCATCTGGAGCTGTCTGGTGTCAGGCGGTGAGGTGAGGAGGCGGTCTGTGGCCAGGGCACCCACGGATGGGGCTCCAACACAGGCATTGCTTTCTTGGTGCCCCCGCCTTCTTCCTCTGTATGGAGAGGCGGGAGAAGGAATTACACCTCTCTGTGACCTTCAGATGACCCAGTGACTCAAACAGTGTGGCCACGGTTAAAGTGACATTTCCAAATAACGGAGTGTTCCATAGAAGCCAGATTGTATCTTTGTAGATCTGTCTTTATCAAAGAGTAAAGAACTGGAAAACAAATTCCCTGCTTGTGTTCTATAGTGTGTGGCCTAGATGGGTGGTATTATCCATGGTTATCTTGGCAGTGATCTGTTCTTGTTCCCCTCTTACATCTTCTCAAGTGCCACTTTTGGCAAAAGAGCACAGGAGAAATATTCTATGCTGAGGACAGGGAGATAGTAGGGTTCCTGTCCCCAGCTCTCCCCAGAGTTTACTAAGGAAGAGTTGTTAATAATACAGAGCTAGGATTTCTTTAGGGGAAATCATGGTGACTGAAATCTTCTTATAAGTGCTAGAATGTTCTGGAGGGGATCCTGCTGATTAGAAAGTAAAAGGGCTATTGTGTTTTCTCTAGGGAGACTTTGAAGGCAGGTGGTGACCTGAACACAGCAGTACTTCTAGAAGGATTTGCAGCTTTTCCAAAGCAGGACTCTTTTTTGGGTAACTATTTGTGGGGGAGTGTTGTGAAGGAGTGAAATACTTTGTAAGGGTCTAATTCTACATGAATTCATCCACATTTGCCATTAATTTTTATAACTCTTGGAAGGCAGGGATCCTATCCTATCTTCCTATTTGCTCCTTCAACAGCCATTACTGAGCATCTGTTATGTGAATAGCTCTGTGCTACACACTGAAGTTATCCATGTATGAATATATTATACACGTATTCTTCATATATACTATGTATGTATATAGTAGGGGCTACGTGGGAATTTGTGAGAACATATGAGACAGACTTAATCTCAGGTCAGGCAAGGCTTCCCTAAGGAGGAGTTATTTAAACTAAAAGTATAAGAACGATAAGAGGAGCTGACATTTATTGAGTATTTGCTTTGCACCAGACGATGTGTTAAGTGCTTTACATAAGTTATCTCATTTAATCCTTTAAGGTAGGGACAACTATTATGTTCATTTTATAGATAAGGAAACTGAAGCCTGGAGAATAAATTACTCAAAATTGTACATCTAGCAGGTGTTAGGACATGGACCTATCTTTTGGGCAAGTTAGATTTATATTTATATGTATATATGCAAATATGTATGTATAAGTGTGCACTAGTTTCTCCAGCGCTCTGACTCTGGAGCCTTGGCTTTTCACCTTATTACCCAATTGCTCTTTACCGTGCAGGATGACTAGGGTAGGAAGAGCCTATCTTTCTAGTCAGAGGCACAGCTTAGCACACTGTGAAATGTACAATAACTATGTACATGAACGACTCCAATAAAGTTCACATCTTATTCTGAAAAAGAACTTGCAACAAAAGGATTGATCTCTTTCACAAACGGTTTTAGTTTGAGCTCCTGTAGAAGCAAATACTATGACAAGGACTCCAATAGAGGTGATCCCAGGAAACACTGGTGGGAGAGTGGGAAGTGAGACAGGAAAGAAAAGAAAGCCAAGGTAAGGGCTCTTTGTCAAGCAAGTTCCCACTGTGGGAAACCGAAGTTTAGTTCTGCTGTGGATTTCTGGGAGCCAGAATAGAACACATCCTGGGGTAGGATGTTCTCCTCCTGAGAGGTAAAGGAACTGAGGCATTTTTACACCAACACCCATTGGTCTGTTTTGGGGAGCTCTTCATGGGTGACATGAATTCCCTTGTGTTTTTGACCTACCAGGTAGCAGCAAAGGCCTTCCAGCAGAGAAACACAGGTGCATTTCCCTGAGAGGCTGCAATTTGGTCCAGAGGCACTGAGCTAAGAGGGGCACAGGGCCATGGGGAGAATACTGAGAACATCTGCCTCGGGTGATTGGAAGGAATCATTTTCTAAGATTCCTGGTTCCAACGCTGCATGTGGAGAGAAGCAGGGCCTTATTTCCCAGAAATACCAACCCCCTAAACTAGACATACTGTCCTGTGGGAGTCGTTAGTCTCCCAGTTCAAACACAGATTCAATCAAAATCCCCGCAACAGTGAGTGACTAAGTCCATTCTTTTGTTTTCTTCTTTCCCCTCGTCCATATTATCAAGTTGTGTTTATTGAGATTTGCCCAGTCCTCTATTTCAAGTTCAGTGTTACAGAGAAATAGGTAACCATGTTGGGTGGTTGTGACATGAGCTAGAAAACATAGATAAGGAGAGGAAACCTGTATGTGAAGGTCACCTCAGGTACTTCCAAATCCTGTGATACAGATTTGGCACTGGATAATTAGAAAACAGTCTTTCCTTCTTTTTTCTTTTGTGGGGGGAGTATGTGTCCACTGGAGGGGGTGCAATTTGAAGCCCACCATCTTCTGCATGTCTCAAGTCTGGTGGGAGAAGAACCTCTTGTCTCTGTGTACCTTTTGGAAGCATTTACTTTGGCTTTCATAAAACTGAATGTGAAAGCAGAGGCATTCTCTTTGTGTGGAAAATCGTTACCAAATCCTCCTGAAGGAGGATCTGAAAGTGATGGGATTGGGGACGGAGGGAAATGGATCTCTTTGCTCCCTCACACTGGTGACAGAGTTCTCTTTCCCAGGGAAATAGGGCCCCACTGAAATTAATTGTTTGGGGAAGGAGGGAGGGAAACGTTTTCTTTACCAATCCAAGAACCCTCAACATCCCTAGAGAGGAGGTCATTTTAGAAGCCTCAAAGGAATTTCTGGAAGAAGAGGTATAACCACATCTCCATAATCCCTGGAGGGGATGCTAAGGATAAAATGAAATAAACTCCACATTTTTGGAAATAGTAACAGAAGTGAGCAGCTTCAGAGGATGGTTCTCAAAATGGTGTAAGGAATTCCTGGGAGATGTTGAAAGGTTAAGTTGTGTGAACGTCACTGTGTTCCCTAGTGAAGGTAGATGAAATGCCCTCACAGAGGAGTGGCAGAAAGGGTGGCAAATAGGGCACAGAGAAAAGGTAGTGGGGAAACAGAGGATTATGGGAGTCCTCTGGAAGAACTGGGGAATAAGAAAACTGGAGATATGCTGCTCTCACCTGGTAAGAGAAGGTGAGGACTGTCATGACTATGTAAATAAGTGTTTAATAATAGTTATAAAGTGTATTCACAGGAAATTTGAGGTATGGTCAGGTCAACAGATCAAGAGGAAGATTTCCATTGAAAAGACAGTTTCTTCCAGTTCCCAAGAGGAAGGGGTTTGCCACATCAGGGTTGGAAAGGGCAGGGGGCATTTGGAGAAGAACTGGGGTCAGTTGGAAGGAGAGGGAGAGAGAGAAAACCGCAGACAAGAGCCTTTATTGTAGTTTCTGTGGGAAAGAACAAGCAAGACAGGGTAAGCAGGTTTAAGATTGGCCAGATTGAATAATTTCAGTGGACTCAAGGGCATAGGAGCTGTCCCTAGCTGTCTGGTCCCTGGCCCTGAGATGATTAGGTAGACCATGGCTGGGAGTGTGAAAGCCTGATAAACACAGTGGTTGGAGTGTGGGCTGTAGAATGGTTGGTGTGCATTTGAAAAGTGTGCTCATGGGTGAGTTGTTCCTACCTAGGAATTAGCTAACCCTGGGATGGGCAGTCTCTCCAGGGTCAGTAAGGCCCCAGATGTCAAAGCATCAGAATACAGAAAACAAAAGACATGGTTAATACGACAAACCAGCTGGGAGTGGTGAGCACCATTTTTTTCTTTTTCTTTTTAAGCCTTTCATAAGAGGTTAAAATACTTTACATTTTAAGTCACAGCCCCTAATGGCCACATAGACCAGCTCTAATGTCTCTACTCATGAAGGGAAGTGGTTATGTTTGTCCCAGGCCTCATTTAGAAAGGAATTTGAAATCCTTCTCTGTAGAAGGCCTCATATGCATAAGTACAAAACCTTATTCATTAATAATAAACTTCAATGGAAACTTTTAATCATGTTTTTAAGGGCTGCTGTTTCAAAGTAATCCAGTAGAACCAAAGCCTTCATTATTTGAGAGATGTTTTTATGCAAAGTCTGTTGATACCACACTTTGAAAGAGAATTAATGATGAGCTTGGGTGAGTTGGGTATTCAAAAAGATGTCAGGGCGAGTCCCCCATTGAAAATATGGAATACAGTGTGGTATTAAATGGGGTTCCTGTTCCAGCCCCACATGCTGCAGCTCTGAACTCTGGTTCCCCTTCTCTTTTTCTCTCTTGGGTTGCCCTGCCAATAAGAAACCAGTCCGAAAATTACATATAACACTGTATGTCACTATATGGCATTATTGTTGCTTCCATTTGCATATTAATTTTCTAGAATCAGATAGCTGTGCAACTGCATACATAACACCAGGGAGTGTATGAAGAAGGGGTAGGTGGTATACTATAGCGCATAGATCTCTGGGTTTGACCTAAAAAAACAAAACAAAACAATGAAAACAAAATGTTTTTAAATAGGCAGAGGCTTAAACCTCAATAGACTTTGGTTCTTCAGCTTGTTAGGACAGTTTGGTCTCTGAATCACTGAGTGAGCTCTCAGGGAGAGCTGAGCTCTTGGAAGCGGGAGCACATGCATGTCAAAGCCAGTGTTGGCTCTAGGACCTCAGGGCATCCTGGTGTGGTGCAGCATCCAGAAAATGTAGCCAACAGTTCACTTGTGTCCAAAAGTCTAATGCTCACATTGAAAAGTCCTCTCAGGTCACCTAGTGCAAAGCAGCCCTCTTCAACTCCAGGCCCTTGGGCTCTGCTACTCCCACCCAGTTTAGCCTCTGTCTGCCGATATGGAGAGTTTCAGGAGACTCTAAGTAGACTGTGCTTCGTGGGGACAGTTGGACTTTACTCCCCCATACTGGCTCTGCACCGTCATCGCTGGACTTGCCACGGGTTCCCAGTACTTGTCAACAGTATTTCTATAATTGCAGAGTCGACTCTGGACCAGCCTAAGTGACCCCAGTACCCACAGACCCAGAAATACAGGCTCTAATCACCTACGGGTGTTCATGGTGTCATGAAGGGAACATGGGGTTGCTAAAATTTTAATTTTGCCATATGAGAATTAAAAAGAAATCCTTTTCTACTTCTCCTATCATTTCACAATAAAAGGGCATTATAACACCCCAAAATAGGAATACACTGTCCTAAATTTTCTCAGGTACTCACTGTCTGGAGAAAATGTTGGCACAGATTGCTAGGCTAGGTAGAAGTAATTGAATCCTATTTAGTGAGTGGTTAGCCAGGTGCCAGAGACTCTTCTAAGCCCTTACATATATTCTCATGTTTTCCTTTTTAAAGTTTTTTTTTTTTTAAAAGATTTTATTTATTTATTCGACAGAGATAGAGACAGCCAGCGAGAGAGGGGAACACAAGCAGGGGGAGTGGGAGAGGAAGAAGCAGGCTCATAGCAGAGGAGCCTGATGTGGGGCTCAAACCCATAAGGCCGGGATCACGCCCTGAGCCGAAGGCAGACGCTTAACCTTAACCGCTGTGCCACCCAGGAGCCCCTCCTTTTTAAAGTTTTTTGATGGCTCCAAGCGGTCTGTGGCAGTGACAGCAAATTATCATTTCTGTTACCCTGGATCCACTGATAAGGCCTTGCCTAGGGCGTTGTGTAGATAGGGATCTTGAGATTAACCAAGGCTCAGCTGGAAAGAGTGCTTCATTGATGAACATTTCCTGACCTGGGAATGTGTGTGGCGTGTGGCGTGGATGGTTAAGAGGGGTGGGTGTTTTTCACCCCACAGCCCTGCAAAAAAGTGTTCAAAGCCCTCCGTGGGCAAGTCAACTGCTTTACAGTCCTTGGGATACCTCTTCAGACTTGCCTCCTGCCCCCTTTCTTTAAATTCAGCGCCCTTGCTTCTCTGTAATATGCACACGAATCTCCAGGGAATCTTGTTCAAATGCAGATTCTTACAGTAGGTCTGAGTTGGGGTCTGAGATTTCACACTTCTATCAAGCTCCCAGATGTTGCTGGTCCAAGGACCACACTCCCAGTAGCCAGGCCACTTACCATTCATTCCTGAAACCTCCCGTGTGTTTTTCATGTACCTTTACTCATCAGTAAATAAGGATTACCATTCATTATTTACTAGGTGGGAAGCCATGTGCTACGTTTTTTACGTAAATCATCTTTTTTTAATCTTGACAACAAACCTCTTAGATAGGTAATAGTGTTATTATCCCATTTTACAAATGACTAAAACCAGACTCAGAGGTTAAATAAGTTCCTCGAGTTTAGAGGACAGCAGGGGTCTTGAACTCCAGCCTGCAGGACCACAAAGCATATACTCCAACTCCTTGCTACTCAGCCTGTGAATTGGCAGTATTAGGATCTCCTGAGAGCTTGTTAGAAAAGCAGAGTATCAGGCCCTGCCCCAGATCCACTGAATCAGAATCTGCATTTTATCAAGATCCCAGGTAATTTGTGTGCACATTAAAGTATCGGAAGTGCTACTTTTCCTATTTTCTCATGCATCTCTTCCAAAATACAAAGCCTTGAATCACGATTTTTACCACACCATTTCAATTGAGGATTTTTTAAAAAATATTTTGCAGTTTTGAGCCCACAGATTTGACCCAAAGGACGTTTTTAATAGGTTGCTGGGAAAAATTTTGGCTCAGCAGAAATAATCAGCACAAAATAAAAGTGACAATGCCTAAAGATGCAAGTGGTAAAACGTAATATACATGAAAACCTGCGTAAAGTGTTATAGGTTGGTCATATTGGATACTGCGGGAATTGGCTCAGGAAAAAAATTACACTTGATAGAAATAATCAACATGAAATAAAACTGTCAACAGCTAAAATTGCACATGGCAAGATACAAATTTAAAAAAACTGACAGAAGAATCAAGTCTTCTTAAAAAATAAATTAAATCTCAAGATTGGACCCAGAAACACTGAACTTGTTAGAAATAGTGGCTTCAAAAAGAAGGCTCAAAAAAGCAGAGATTATGACTCTCAAATTATTTCTAGACAACTATAAAACCGTGATTAATGATTCAATATTATGTTCCATGAATGCAGAAATTAATATCTGTCTTATTTACTATGTATTGCCATCATCTAGAACATTGCCCAGCATATAATAGTATCTCAGTTAAAAAAATGTTGCACAAAATCTTAAAATTGACAAGGAATATAATCTGAAAAAAAATTCAATGGGAATTGAAAAAAAATGAAAATGGCAAAAATATTGAAAAAGCTGTTAATGTGTGGTATAGAATTTGATCAAAGAAGGAAAGTGATTTAATGGCATTTGATCCAGAGAATGGTTTGCATCTGACAAAGATTTCATGAGAAGATGATTAATCAGTGTTAGCAAATTTGGATAAGAAATTCATAAACATGAGTCAAAATGGGCTAGAAGAGTGAGATCATACCATCCACCTGTTCAAGTGGTGCAGTGAAAAATATGGAGCATAGCAGCTGCACGAAGACCATCTGTATCCCTTCCTTCTGGCAGCAAATCTTAAGTATCCTTCAATGCCTAACTGAAATTTAACGTCTTCCATTTCGCCCTCGCTGATCCAAAGTAGAACATTTTGTCCCCGTTGTTTTTATCCTTACCATTTTGACCTGAGGATATGCTGATTATACCATAGAACCTATTGAAATTCATCAAAGTTGACAGAAGACTTTTGAAAACAATGAATGTATTTTCATAATAGAGAAACCTTGCAATATCTAAGAATTACTTACAATTTTATTATAGGTTAGCCAAGAAATAAATGCCAACTATCAGACTGTTATTCAACTCATAATATATATTACTAAAGAAAATATATAAAATATAAAGTGTTATATGATTAACTGCCTGAAAAGTCACCTCTTGTTTATAGTATTAAAAACTACAAAAGTTCACCAAAAATAAAGAACTTGTGGAAATATGCAATACAAAGTAAAATGTTCATGGTTGAACTGTACATGGTAACAGTCAAACTGATGGAAGAATAAAACTTCTTCCAAATTTAGATCTGAATATTTAAACACAGGAGGTTGGACTTAATGAAAATAATCACAGGATAAATTTTACAGTGGGATTCAGTACATACGCTTTTAAGTATGCTCCATAAAGACATAAACTAAATATGAAAGAGTTATATTCTAAAATGTTCATTAAAAAGTTGTTTATAACAGAGAAAAATTAGCAGATACTGCTAAATATGGAGTATTAGGGGAATATTAAGTAAACTGCATCACCTTCTCTTATGGTTAATGACTGTTTCCCAGAGCAGCATCTCCACATTTGTATCTGATCATTTTTATCTGTATGAAAATGGAAATAATATTTTCCCCATTCTCCTTAACACTTTTGCAAGCTGGCATCTTTGTAGGGGGTTGTGTGACGTCACTAATAGTGAGGGCCTTGGCAACGCAGAGTTACTGCTACTGCTGTTCAGCCCGAGGATGCCAAACCCCAAAGTGATGTCTAGGGCTTGAGGTGGGGCTGTACTGAAGGATCAGTATGTAATCTTGGTAATAGCCTAGCATCTTGGGATCTAGAGATTGAGGTCAGAGGAGCATGACTAAGCAATACAAAATGCACTCCACAACCTCAAGTAAAAACCTAACACCCTGTCTTTCTTGATTTACTTATTAAATCATTCAACAAATTTTTATGGAGCGGCTACTTGGCACCAAGCATTGTTCCAGACAATGTACTGATTTAGAATACCAAATCTAGAGACTGAATTGTGAACATAAGAGACAAAAACTGTCTGCCCTCGTGGAGCCTACATTCTGGTAATGAGAGACTGTCATAAAACAAAGGAGTAAATTATACAGTATATTAGCAGTTGAGATGTGATATGGAAAAAACAAAGCAGAGAAGGAGCACAGAAGTGCTGGGGAGTGGGGCTGCCATTTTAAAATGTGTGGTAAGAGGGGGGTCTGATGAGGAGATGGCATTTGAGCAGACTTGAGGTAGGTCGATGGGCCATGGAAGTATCTGGGAGAAGACGTCCAGGTGTAGGAAAGAACTTCCCTCTGGTATTCTCTAGCTTTAGACTTCATCTGTGGCTCAGTCTTTGGTATGAATAACCCAAACTTTGCAAATGGACTCTAGGCTAATGAAGTTTTGGAATTTTGGAGAAGGAACCCTCAGAGTACAGAAATATCTTAACCCTTGTTAGAAATTATTTCAAGTCTGTAGCTTTTCAACTGGGCTAGGAGGTTTTGAGGCCCCACGCACCCAATCTCTGCCATTAGAGTTTATGTTAATGTTTCCAAAATGTGTTCTTCAAACTAAGTTGATAGTTGCTTGGTGAAAAAGGGTCTTATTCTTATACAAATTTGGGAAACACAATGTGCTCTCTTCCCAATTTGAAAAGCCCTGCAACAAAGAAACCTGTTGACTTTGGTTTAACCCCCAGCTTCCCTAACTTATTCTCATGCCATGACTATTAATATCCCATGAACAGATGCTCAGCAGAGCACCCTGGCCCACACAATAGGGTTGTGGCTGGTTGCAGACTGTCTGGTAATTGTTCTTTCCCTACTCCAAATGTCGGTGTTGTTGAATTGTAAGGCAGGCCTAGGTGATAAAATTCTCTTGCATAACCACTTGGTCCTAGACACAGAGGACAAACAACAGAAAATCTTTCTGGATGAGATTGAATTGCTGGCTAACTATTGCTTTAGAAGGAGTCACCGGTGGTTAGAAATATGGCCCTATGAAAGAGGTCAGTCAGGGTCTTCTTGAAGATTGAAATCTTACAGGCTTCAACAGAAACAACATATCGCAATGCACTGAATACAGAAGCAGAGAGAATCTAGCTATCCAGACATTAAATTGGCAAATATGTAAAACAGTGCCACTCTTGTCTCTCTTTATTTTTTGGTTTTGGAAAATATAGTTGTTTTTCATAAAAATATTTTACTTATGGTAACATGTAATTATTATTTTAAAATTATGTAACTAAGATTTAAACATTTTCTCAGTGTCAGTTTCTAATATGGTAAATATTGCTAGCTATAACCTACATAAACTAAAGCCCTTTGGGGTCCTCAATAACTCTTAAGAATGTAAAGAAGTCCTGGAACCAAAAAACTCGAGAATTGCTAAAATAGGCAAGCCTTTTATAGTTTCTAAGAAGTCGAACCACTGATTTGAGGCTTGTGAGCACAGTGCACTGAAGGCAACTCAGAATACCCTCTCTACTCTGGACCCATCCCGAAACAGCGCAAAAAGCGATTTTGATTTTTGCCAATGAAAGTCTTTTTAGTAAGTCCTAATTATCCCTATCATGTACTTACCCTTCCGCACACAAGAACTCTGCATCTTTCTGTTGTCAACATAGAATTTTTGAATTGCCAAGAACTTACTGTCCGATCCCACCTGAATTTAGTTTTCTGTCTTCGGCAAAGTCTCATGCATCCTTGCGATGTTGTTCTTACCTTAAAGCTGCACAAATATTTATTGAGTGCCTCCTATGTACAAGGCACTTTTCTAATGAGTGGGGAGACAGTAATAATGAAGGAGATGCTCTCCTGCCCTTGTGGAGTTAACAGCCCGGTGAGAGACTGGGTAATATTTAATCGAACACTTAGCCCGTGTCAGGTTCTGTGCCTTTTGCACGTGATATCTCCATCTCATGATTGTGACAATTCTCTGAGGTTGTTTGCTTGTATCCTCATTTTACATGAAAGAAGACAGGCTCAGAGAAGTTAAGAACTTTGCCCAGTCCCAGTAGTGGACACTCTTGGTACCCCCACCAAATCCTCTCCAGCCATTTCCGCTAGTGCGGGGCATCTATCCTTTCATTTGGTGTGTCTTGCTGCTAATGGATTGTAGCCTCAGAATACTTCAGAGGGCTGCCCATGGGCTACCGTAGCTGCCCAGCGTGTGCCCAGGTGCCCACTAGCTGATGGCCGTTGCTCGAGTACAAAAGCCCAGCTTCCTTTGCCTCTGGACAAACTCTGGGTGTAATTTACCCTTCAGACCTTTGCAGGGATCAGGCTGAGGCCGGTCTTTAAGTAAAATTAGACCTTTGCTTAGCTGCTGCTTCTTCCCTAGTCTGCTTCTCAAACTTTTACTGTTGGTTCTGGGAGTTCTTTATTGATAATAAATCACTTGAATTTGAGTCTTTGGTTTAGGGTCCCATTCTGGAAGAATCTGACTGAAGACAATGACCCACCTGGGTGGCAGAAGTTAGGATTTGATCCCAAGCCCGTCTAACTTGAGCACACGTGCTGTTAACCAGCAGGCTTGACTATGCGTTTTCAGTTTGTTGGTCTGGGCAGGTGGTGAGTTGGTCCATTCAGTTGTCAATTCTATATTACCACATTTCTTATTTTGCCACACACAAGGGTGGCTCTTTTTACCTTGAGGATATGTGTTCTTCACCTTCTTGAAAGGAATTCTGTACAGAGGTGAAAATAACATTCAGCTAGGTTGTCAAACTTATTTAAAACCAGTCAACTGAGAACAGATATATATAAGCATGTACTAGCTTCTTCCCTCCCCCACCAAAGTAAACATAAAGGAAATATTGATCAACTCTTATTTCCTTCCACCATGATGGCAATATGTAAAGCAAATGGAAAATAGTAGATTAGCAATAACATACCATGGGCTCCTGCCATAGAATCAGCATCAGTAGCTAAAATGTCATAGGCTGTCACCACCTCAAGAGAGGAGCAGTAGTGGCCTGGTGTGTGTGGCAGTCACAACATCACTGTGTTGAGTTCTGCCTTTTGGGTTGAATGCACCAGCTGTTATCCCCCAATGTCCTAGCCTCCCCTTGATTTGGTTCCCCTAAACTGGAGTCAGAATCGTTATAATTTCCTATCTGTTGCCTCTATAGAAAACACTTCTGTTCTTGACTATTGGTTGCCCCCTTGTATTGTGTGGTCCTTGAGTTTGGTGTTAAAATTCACAAAAGGCATGGGGACATGTATCCTTACAGTAGCCTTAGCATCAAAAACATTTCTGTGAAAAGGACCCTTCTCCATTACTACAGAACTGTTTATTTTTTCAATTAACTAAGGATAAGGTGGTCCACTGGGGAATTTTGGCTTGGAGTCCCAGAATTTAAATATGTATGCTCAGTGGGAGGCTAGGAAGACCTTAGATTAATCCAGTTCTTGCAACATCTGGGGCTGGGTTTGTGGTGGGGGTGGCTAGTTTAAGTGCTGACTTTGGAAGGAGCCATTCTGTCCAAGTTTGGAGCCATGGGCTCAGGCCACAGCTGCAGGCTTGGAATATTTTGTTGACCTACACTCAGTTGAAAAGTTGACAGTATACCCTTTGACATGCCTCGGTGTCTACTCTCATACCACTGTTTTATCTTTTCTCTCCTCTTCAACCAAAAGCACCTTATATCTAACTTGATACTTTGCATACAGGCTTTAAGATATAGTCCATTTTTTGATTTAAGAAAGAATGAGCCCCAGGTGAGCCTTAGGAAGGCCAAGGAGCCTCTCAGTGACCCACAATATGCTCCTTTCAGGTTAGACTGAACGCAGTGCTTTTCTTCCTTCTCTCTGCTAGCTGAGCTATTGAGTTTTAAAGCAAGTGTATATGTAGAAATCCAATAAATTATGTAGCTCTGCTCTGGAAAATCTTCTGTGTCAGAAAATGGCACCAAAAAAATGTGGGAGAGCTTATCAGGAACTCCTGAGATTACTAATTAAGGCAGAGTGAGCGACCACACCCTGAACACTTTTTATGTCCTTCTTTACCCTATGTCCTCCCTCCTCCAGTCTGGAACTACAGATGCTTCAAACTCCCCTAAGGTAGGGATGACCAATGATCAAACTGACCGTGGGAGAAACTAGACTTTGCCATGACCTTCAGCAGAGAGCCCCAATAAGAATTTTAAATTTTACCCTCAAATTCATGAAACTGAGAAATATTTAGATCATTTACTCATTTACAGATTTGTGTATGTGAAGTGTTTCAGAGGAGATACTTCTTTTTATTGTGGCATCAATACAATCTATAATGGATGGCATCTGGTCCCTGATTTTGCCTCCTCTATTCCATTTCCATTGATGTGAAGGAATGGTTTCTTGAACAAAATGTGTGTGATGATCTTAACACTGCTGAACAGCACTGTAGTCTTCTTAGGGCCCATGCCACCTCTCTCCTGGGCATTGTGGATTCACGTTTACATAAGGAAACTTAAAGAGGATGAGAAAAGCTTCTGGCTTCAAGTTCAGTTTAGGGTTTGCACTACCCATAAAATACCAACCACCGCCAGAAGGTGGCTTTCCATCTCAGCTCAGAGAGTGCACAATTTAGACGGGGACTAAGCAAAACTGAGAGGTAGGAAGACTTGGTTTGCCTCCCAAAGTCTCTCTATTTCTCGACAAGAGTCCTGCTCACTTCTCTTCCTCATTTCACTTCATCTCTTTCTGCTGCCCTCAAGCCCATCAATTCTGATATTAGGTACAGTTGGGTTTTCAGCTCAGTGCCAATGAATTTAGTTCAACGTGTTAACTTTCCTCTGCATTTGTCTTGTCTTTAATTATGAGAGGAAGGGTTCTACCCTTTTAAAGGCATTGTGGGGAGCCCAGGAGGTATTGTGGACCCAGAAAGGAAACTTCCTCGGGAACTCTCGACCAAGAGAAACACCATCTGAAAATGCCTAAGCTAACAAAACTGAGTTTAGGACATCTGCTTTTGGCCCATTCTCATTAACCACCATGTCCCTGGAGACTGGTTTTCCTCCTAATATGGTGAAATATGCCAAAAGCAAGTAAATTCTCCTGTGGGATTTAAAGGATTTAAATGAATCACATGGAAAGTTACCAGATCTTTCGAATGATTTATGTGGTGGAGGCATGGTTCTATTTGGATGAACTTCTTGCTGTATCCCAGGAAAAAGTAAAATATTCAATATATACTCATCAAGTGGTTCCAAGGATCTTGCCTTGAAAAAAAGTCAGTTTGTTTTAAAAGTTAGTTTAAAAATGTTTTTAGGGGCTCCTGGGTGGCACAGCGGTTAAGCATCTGCCTTCGGCTCAGGGTGTGATCCCGGCGTTCTGGGATCGAGCCCCACATCAGGCTCCTCCGCTATGAGCCTGTCTCTTCCTCTCCCACTCCCCCTGCTTGTGTTCCCTCTTTCGCTGGCTGTCTCTATCTCTGTCAAATAAATAAATAAACTTTAAAAAAAAAACCAACAAGGTGATTTAAAAAAAATAAAGAAAGAAAGAAAAATAAAAATGTTTTTAAAAATTGCACTTCTAAAGTAAGAGTCACCACATTGCCAGTCTTTTTCATCAATGCTCTAAATAGTCGCTCTTTTTGTTATCATATCGTTTAATTGCTCATAAGTAAGAAAAAGGTGTGTAAGTTTGGTCTTAATCTAAGTCTTCACACATTGAATGGAAATGTGAAGTCTCATAAAATTTATACCAAACACTTAAAACACATGAGATAAATTTTAGAAGCTGGAAACCACATGGGAATGCTGGGTCCCAGACACGTGTCCTCCTTCCCTCAAAAATCTACAGCATCTCTTAAAAGTTGAAGCTCGCTTCCACTTAAAAAGCCATTATTTTCCTTCTCAGCCTATTTTGAAACAGAACAGCAGAAACAAATTCTTCTGGGTTCCATTCACATCTCAGTGACTCTAGGAAAGTCCACAGAAAGTACACTCCTTAAAGCATTTAGTTACCATTTACTACGAAGACCTCAAAAAGCATGTGATGTTTTTCAACAACCACAGCAAAATGTATGGCTAGAGAGTCAGGAAAAAATATGCAATCCAAGTCTTGCTCTTCAAAGACGTCTTCAACTGTACAGGCAAGAATTATCAAAGAATCTTACATTATAATAAAGAAAAGAATGATCTGTTTTTAAAAAGAATAGAATGTGGGGGATCCAAATGGAATTCAGGTCACCATGGTTATGTTCTGCATTCCAGTTTGTGCTGCATGTCTCAGATGCATTGGCAACGCTGTGGGTATCACTCAGTGCACCTGCTCTGTATGCTTTACCTAGCAAGTCTCTACTGGGCAGTGTCCCTCACACCGCACGAAAACCAGCAGTAGTCCAAGAAGGGTGTTTGGGTGCTTCTTTCTAGTAAGTAACTAATCTTGGTTTAGAAATGTGGTTCTTAAAATCTTAGGTTTAGAGATCATTTTGAAAAACTGATTAAAGGCAAGAAAAAGGGAACATATATCTCATATACACATTGTATTTTGCATTCATTGCTGGGGTTCCAAGAACTTCAGGGCTAGAACGTCACCATGGGAGAAATTTCATTTAGGTTTACTTAAAGAACATCCATGATAGGCAGGAAAAAAGAAGAACGGTTCTGACCTTGGGCAAGGATATAATTCCTTGAACTAGAGACCAGTTGATTCAACCCATCAGAATAACCTTTGCCCTTGCTTCTCAGTGGTTTATAAAAAGGAGTAACAGGAAATGGCACTGCTAGGAGATTTTCAGAACTAGAAATAGTATTCAGTTGGCTCCGGAAACAGATAAATATAATACATACCAAATTCAAATTTTAAATGCTATTCAAGCCAGAGAGGCAAAGGAGGGAATGCTGATTATTTGGGGGAGAAATAGTGGGGAGTGGGGTGGGGAGGTAATAGAAAGGGAAGGCCAGATGTTCAGTTTTCAACATCAATGTTTCTGTAGCCAAGAATATATTGCTGACCCAGGCATGATAAAATGTGCAGGGATTTCCAGCAATCCAGAGTCAGCTGACTTGTTTAAGGAGGAAAACAACAATTTTAAAATAATAAAGTGAGGCTGTAAATATAATTTTCTTATCTGGGACTCTAGTTATTTATACCACAAAATGAATAGCCACATAAAGATCTTATTGTTTCTCATCAGAACAAGCTTCAAGCCCAGAGAATTGCCTTGACTTCATGAGGTTATCAGAAGAAAATGTTGTATTTTTATGCGATAGACTGACATGAATTCTATTTAATAGCCAATCTGACATGAGTCAAGATGCTATCGATTATATCAAAAACAATAGAAATCTTCATCTTATTGCTGGCTATGTGGCAGTACTGTTCTCCTTCCAAAAGCTGATGAGAATGATTTCTTTTGCTTTTCATTTGAGCCACTTTACAAGTTCGTTATTGTTGTTAGATTAAAATATTTTACCAATAACACTGAGTGAGCTATACATTGCTTTAATAAAGTGACCTTTTATAGATTTGGCTGCCTGATGACACCATTTAAAAGTTTGTGCTCTGTCCACTGTTGATTTGCCCTTGCAATTACCAAACTGAAGAAAAATGGCTTTTATAAGACATGAATCCAATTGAAACTTTGCAAGATTGGAATCATTTAATTTTTGGAGGTTGTGTTGCATCCAAAAGCCTTCTGTGGTTTGTGCACCCCAAGAATGATTTTCTATCCAAGTCATATTTGAATAAAGCAATGGATAACAACATGTCCTATGTTTCCAAGAAACCTCATCTGGTGCAGGGGTGGGAGTTCATTATCTTCTCTTATACCACCCTTCGCAGTACAGGCTGGTAAGAAGTGTGTTTGAAAGCTTGTCTGCAGAAAGAAAATTTTATTGCATTAACCAAGTCATATAACAGAAGTTATCAATTCTATGTCAGGTATTAAAAATTATATCCCAAATAAGGATATTTTTTTTCTTGTCAAAATATACAGTTTGTATTTTTCAGTACCCAAGAAGGAGTAGATTATTTTCAACAGAAATAATCCTGCTATTCTTTTTTTTTTTCTCTCTCTACTCAAGATAGACAAACATATTTTTGCTTTTTTCTTGGAAAGGATGATCTCATTAACAACTGTTTTCTTTTTCCAGATACATCTTTGGTAACCTCAATAAATATATGGTAACTTTGTGTTGCACCTTGTTGTTGATGTAAACCTTTTATAATACTAAAAAATCCCAATTTTCTAAGGCTAGGACCTATTTATTCCTGCACCTTAACCTACCCTGCCTTTCCTCCAGACAAACTTAAGTCCTGTCTAAGACCTCTAAAACTGAAACACTTAACAAAAAGGTCAGTGATCATAGGGAACTTATACTGAGAAATAAAATGATTTTCAATAAGATCTGGTAAAAATATGGTTTGTGCCAGGTAAAGAGGGTGGCAGCGCTTGTTATATTGTCTATAATCAACTTTAAAATATTTCAACAGGGACTTCAAGGTGATGAATACTTGTGTTAATTTCCTTCTCTACCCCACGTTGGACTAAGTTACCAATTGAAGCTACCTAACCAGAGCTGGTTGGTTAATATTTGAAAAACTCTAATCAAGGGTCTCCAGGAAGTTAACACAGGGTGTGGTGGGCAACTTCCCAGTATTCTTCCCTTTATACAATCTCCTCCCCTTAAATGCGGAGGGGACCAAACAACTTGCATTAACAAAGAGAAAGCAGCAAAAGGGATGAGATGTCATTCTGAGATTAATTTAGCAAAGATTGTGACTTCCATTTTGCAGACATTCTCTGTCTTGCCTTCTAGGCTTGCTGGCTCTCATGAAGCCACTGCCATGTGGGAGAGGTGTACATGGCAAGGAAGTAAGGATGCCCCCCCCGCCACCGCCCCGGCCCGACGTAGAGAATCTGAGACATTCAGTCCAAGAAGCCACAAAGAAAGGAATCCTGCCAACTAGCACCTGAGTGAACTAGGGGAAGCTAGCTGCTCCTTCCTGAGTTGAGCTATGAAGTGAATACGGACCCAGCCAACACCTTGATTGCAGCATATGAGAGGACCTGAAGCAGAGCCCCTACTGATCTGTGTTTGGAATCCTGACCCATCAAAACTAGGAGCTAATAAATGTCTTTGAAGCCATCAAGTTTTAGGGTAATTTGTTATGCAGCAATAGATAACTAATACACAGGAGCTGCAAGGATCTATACTAGCTGATCTAACTGTATACTTACAATTGAATCATACCGCGATAAAGCTATGTATAAATGTAGACCAAAGCATTTGTGAAATACCATAAGTAATAGAAACACACGTACATATATCTGTGAAAGGAGTGGTATATACAAAATATATGAGTTGGCTAGAAATAAAGTAGTTACCCCTGCCTCTGCGTGTAAGAGGCATAAGAATATGGGGTAAGCCCAGAGCCCAGTACTCTTCTTGGTGGTACCCTACACCTTGGATTCTTGTTCAGCCCTGGATTTGGCCATCACATGGAGGGATTGTGTGGCTTGATTTGACTCAGGTTAGCTAAGATCTACTGCTAGAACACTGTGGGCTTTGTCTGAAGTAAAACCTTCAAGCAAACTACTTGTCAAGGAGTCTGAAGGGTGAAGTGGGTAGTTTTCTGAGCTTACAAGAGCAGGTTCTGAGACCTCTTTGTGCCTGCATGTTAATAGTTGCTCCTTGGTGAGGCAGACTTTGGTCAGAGACCTCCTTTCATTGTAATGTATTGCTCCTGAGGATAGGAGAGATCTGTAGTTCTCACCTTTTTTTCTAATAGAGGCTAAAGAAATCAACCCAAACAAATGGGATGACTGAATGACCAACTTGACTTCGGCCATTCTGTAATAGTGCTGATGCGCCAAGAGGTTAATGCATCGAACAACTGACTGACTCCCTTGCATGATAAAGTGGCCCCTGTGTGTCCTCTAGCATTTTTCTTGATTATGGCAAATAATTAGTTAACAGAGTCACCAGTTAATTTAAGCAAATTTAGAGAAATAGTGGTAAGTTATTTTCTCACTTGGAAACCTTCTATGGCATCCTGTTTCTCCAAACCTAAGTCCAACTCCTTTGACTTGAATATAAGGCTCTGATAACTTTTGTTTTCTACCATCTATCATATATTAAATTGGGGAACTTAAAAGTGAGTAGTTGTACTTTTTTTGCTTCTCTGTCTTTGCTCATTTAATTCCATCTATCTGAATGATCTCCCCACCCATTAACTTTGGACAGGAGGTGTTTATTTTATCTCAAGCCCTTGGATGCAAAGATAAATAAAGTACGGTATGCCCATAAAAAGCTTATTGTTCATTGTATGAGTTGGCCATATGAACCGGCAATTTTAATATAATTCGGTGAGTGATATGATAGGATTCCTTGGATAAATTTAAGTATAGCCGCCAATTCTTTGTGGCTCCTATTAAAAAGTGGACTCTTCTTTCCCAGCTCTTGAGCCTGGGCTATCCTTGTGTCTTGTTTTGACCTATTGAATGCGGTGGAAGTGACATCATGTTATTTCTGAGTCTTGGTTTCCAGAAATATTGCAAGCTTCTGCGTTCCCTCTTGGAACCAGCTACCATGTAGAGAAGCCCCATGGAACCTGCTGGAGAATGAGAGGCCATGTATAGTAGAAATGAGGAACCTCAGTGGATGGTAGCACTATCAGTCATGTTTTTTTATTTTTTGTATCTTGTCATGTTTTGACATCTCAGGGGTTTCAGACCTGGGGAGACACTGCCCTTCCCATGGTCAGCTAATTCCTAGAGGTGGTGGTCAGCTTGCCCGGAGCATGCCTTTCCTTTGCAGACTGCTTGATTCAGTGCCAAGCCCCCACCTACCGGCTTATCTCATTCTCACGCTCTAAGCCAATATTTCCCCTGTCCTAAATCACCCCAAGGGCAGCTATCAGATAGCTAGGGACAGCCCCCTAGGCCCCAAAGCCTGTTGAAATTATTCAAACTAGCCAATCCTAAATCCCAATAAAAGCTTTGGCACAGGCTTTCTTCTTGCTCCTGCTTTTGCTTCCTGACCAAAACGTGGTACTTGCCCCTGGAGCCCTGCATGGTGTGGCATGCCCCCTTCTCGTGTGAAATGTAAGTAGTGAAAATCTTCTTTCAATGGCATTAGCTTCTCTGTGTCATGACTCAGTTACCACCATAAATTAAAATCCTGCAGGTACAAATTTTAGAACAAGCACCAGCTGGCTGGGTTCTCCAGCTTCAGTCAAGCCCTCAGATGACTGCGGCCACAGGAATGGTCTCAGGTGAAGCCAGCAGAGCCACCTTCTTAGCTGAGTCCTGTTCAGATTATTAAGTTATGAGAAACTGAGTATTAGTGGTATATAGAAAAAAGAATGCTGTGGTGGAAAATGACATTGTGTAGAGTACACTCTTTCAAGTTATCAGATTCTGATTCCATGGGAGCTATTTCAGAACTCCATAAATTGCTGACAACTGATCTCAATCCAAAATAATTCTTGTCTATAGATATGCAAATGAATTATGTCCAGTGGATGGACCATCTGCCCTTCCCCCCAAAAGTTAATGTTATGTCCATTTTCATCTTCATTTCAACATTCCTTTATCCCATATAAACTTATGTTTCTTTGTCTTCTCCTTTGAATCAGTATAGCACTTACCTGTTTCTCTCATTTAATTCATGACTTAAATCTTTTTTTTTAATTTTTATTTTTTTCCTTTTTTAATTTAAATTCAATTAATTAACATTGACATAAATAGAATCTTAAACAAATGCTCATTTTATAACTGTATGAGAGTCACAATTTTACCATATTTTGAAAATTATCCTTTATTATAACAACCATTAAGTTTTGAGGTACAGCAATAGATAAATAAAAGCAGTAATAGATAACTGAATTGATTCCTGACACCTGTTTGCCTATATTTCTTTGCTACCCATATGACTAATAGAAAATGCTAT
Source organism: Ailuropoda melanoleuca (assembly GCF_002007445.2). Classification (NCBI taxonomy): domain Eukaryota; kingdom Metazoa; phylum Chordata; class Mammalia; order Carnivora; family Ursidae; genus Ailuropoda; species Ailuropoda melanoleuca. The sequence continues at coordinate 170,122,492 of NC_048218.1, forward strand.
GTTTTTGTGGCATAGATGATAAGCATTTATAAAGGAAAGCTTTGGGATCCCAGCCCTATTACATTCCAGCTAAAAAGAAGGCAGTAGAGTGATGAGGCTAAGGGCTTTCACCATTTAATATGCTTGAGTTCCAACCCAGACTTCACCCTGCGTCAGCTGCATAAGCTCGGGCGTATTTGTTAATAACGCTAAGCCTCAATTTCCTCACGAATCAAAATCATCCTCAAGGCATAGGATCATAGTATGCACTAAAGAAGATTGTCTCACGGACGTCTTTGAATACCCACTTGACATCTACTTCCTCATTTCTGAACAGAGCCCCACGTTAGTCTAGGGTCCATGTTATCTTCAGCTCCAGAGAAATGTCCAGACCTGCATAAATCAAGTAATCCATAGACTTTCCCTGGCATGTTCATTTGCTTAGAAGAGGGCACAAGAATGAGTTGACCCAGTTATAAAAACAGGAATGATTTGCATTCCGTGATGGAAGAGAGCATTCTTTTCTTTTTTCCTTCTTTCTCCTGCTAAGTGTGAACCAGGAAGCATATGAACACTTATTGCTATGGGCAACCATCTTGTAACCAAAAGACAAAACAGCTTTGGAATAGAGCTTCTGCTGACAGAAGAACAGGAGGACCAAAGCTGTAAGCTTAAAGCCTGACCTACAGTCAGGGTTCAGTGCATGGGATCTAAGCAGCGACCTAGGTTCTATTAAGTTGGAGAGGAACCCTCATTTGAATCTGCACCAAGAGGACTCTGGAGTGTTGGCCAGTGAGGATTGGAAGAGCTACTCTATTTCCCGTATATTGTGTAAGGAAAGTGCAGTTTTATCATCTGACTGGCCCTAAATGATTGTTCCCCTCAAAACCAAAGCTCATGTGCAATTGGGACATTGGCCTCTGTATTCATTGCCTGCAGTCATAATTCATTTGTGTCAAAAAATATAGTCCTTTTTGGCCAAACTGTTAAAATTACAATTTTTAAGAGTCTGGCAAAAAAGCATTTCCCCATCAGAGATAGCATTTTTACTGTGATTTGTGCCCATTGCATTATAAAATAATAATAGTCAAAGTCTTGCTTCTGGTAACAGAGTATTCTTTGAGTATCTGCTAGCACTACCACAAAGTGCCACTTCCAATACAAGCCCTCTTTTTGGGATGTGATAACAGAGTTGGAAATTTTTGCTGCTGGCTAACACTTAGCATATTAGATTTAAGCTTCCAAACATTCTTCTGAATACAGTTTTGCCAAAATGCAGGCATGCACACATATACACACAGGCACACACATGTACGTAGTCTTTTTTTTTTTTTTTTTTTTGGGAAAACACACAAAGGAGGAAGAAGCACACTCTTTGACAAGGCACAAAGTCTTGCTTTCTTCCAGCCTCTTAAAAGCAACAACCTATGTTTCAGATGTGGGATAAGATGGGGGTTTATCTAAAGTGATAATCCCCTTTTGTTTTTTTGCTGGATTTTTAAAATATTGAAACCAGCTGGAAAATACTTCAGCTTTGGAAAAATGGCTAAAATTGCATGCTTTGGAGTCACAGGGCTGATTCTGCATGATTTTTTCAATGATCTGTTTCATCTCCTAATGAGATAGTATTCTGCACTTTCATTTGGGCAGGTTTTAGCACTCCCCAGTAGGTCCAGGAAAAACACCACAGTCAAATGTCAGCTTGGGTTCTATACTAGAATCTAACCCTTCCACGATCATTCAGTGACTAGAAAAGTCACTGTTAGGGTTAAATGTAAAATCCTGTCTGTTGGTACAATTCATTAAGAGACAATTTGCCTATAATAGCTACTTAATGTGTCTGCAGTATATTTTCACCATAGACAAAATCAATAGAGATGATCAATAAAAAGAATTATCACAAATTTCCTGACAACTCCATGGTGGCAGCAGCTGGGAAGCCACGGCAAAGGGGCAGGCTGCTTTGTTGGGCTGCATTTGGAGGGGGAGTGTCTCCCAGCCATTGGAAGACAGTCTAGACTGGTTATCTCATAGTGATAGCCTTGTGGCTCCCCAAGAGAGTTGCTCACAGTTCCCTTTCCAGTGGGTCCACTAGACCAATACTTTGATCTCCTCCTACTTCCTGCCCTGGTTCTAAGCCCATTCCTGGGTGGAGATGGGATGGGCTGAGGCCCTGAGTCTGGACTGTTTTGATGTTCATCCTTGTTAGCCTCATCCAGGAAACTCTTCAGAACAAGGGCAACCAACTGCTAACTCAAGGTAAGGGAGGTTGCTCCATGGAGTTACAACAGAAGAAACATACTCTTATTCCTGAATTCTCCATATTGTTCAGGGTTTTTTTTTTTTTATGTGTTTACCTATTTTATTCATGCTCAAACCATCTTTCAGTAATGACAACACATATAATACAATATAAATAGAATAGGAAGTCAAGGTTCTAGACTGGGACATAAGGAACTATTTAATGGCTACAACTGAGTTACGCAAAGGGACATTAAAAAAAAAAAACCAACAAAACACAAGGCTTGCTACGTGGTTCTTGACTAAGAGGAAGAACACACCTATTTCCCAGTCATGCCTGGCTTCTTCCTTACTCACTGAGGCAACTTATTCAGGTGGTGAAGATGTCCAAGTCTCAGAGAAAATAATCCTTTTCAAAAGCCCCCCAGGAAGCCTATCATGGACCTGAGTTTCCATTTTCTTGGGACCCTTTTCTTCAGCCCTTTGCCTACGAAGGTAGTGGTGTTTAGATCAACGGCATGCATGGTAAGTTCTCCCAAGGTAGCATGACAGAAACTCTTGTGGGGAGAGCTTATTGCAGCTACTCTTTCCTTTTTTCTTGCGACCTTAGTGTGGAAGCTTGAGGGACTGTGTTTTTGCTGCCATCCTGCAACTTTGGAAGAAGGACCAGCAGGAGTGCAAAGCTGTGAAACCAGACGATTCTGGGATTACTCTCTCCAGACTTCTCATTATATGAGAGATCAAACGCTTTTATTATTGAAGACACTATGGGCAATTCTGTTTATTGCAGCTGACCAAATCCTACTGATACAGGTAGGTACTGTCATTAACTTGATATGTAGGACAGCGGAGGCCTCCCAGGTGACATGCTAGTGAGTAGCCGTGATACCTGGGTTGGAATGCTCTTTGTCTGACCCCAGAGCCAGAACACTTACTCTCTTTCCTGATAACCCTTCAACTTCAGCTGGGACCCTGTCAAAAATGGAGGCTTTTCTACTTCACTCCCCAAGATTTTACTCAGTAACTCTGAGCTGGACTGAAAGGAACATCCATTCTAAGTAAGCCGTGTGGGTGGTCCTGATGCAAGGTCTTCCTGAACCCCAGTTTAAGACTCACTGCTTTATGTTACCTAACTGCTCAGTCAAGCCCACCTCTTTCCAAAGCCCACTCTCCTCCCTACTTTGGTCTGACCTCACTACAGCATGCTTACTCCCACTCCTACCCCTCACCCCCAGCACAGGAGTAAATTCAGACACAGGTCTATCTTAACGTGAAAACATCAGGTCTCACTTTGGGATCTCTCGACTGAAAATTAGGAACAATTAAGAAGGAGAGGCGAGAGGGAAATAGAGTCAGTGACGTTGTAATAGCAATGTGTGGTGACAGATGGGAGCTATGCTTGTGGTGAGCACAGCATGACGTAGGAAGTTTTTGAATCACTATGTTGTACACCGGAAACTAATGTAACATTGAATGTCAGGTATACTCAAAAAAGAAAAAGAAGGGTGAGACATCTGTTCCCTTCTCTTTTTAAGCAGTATTTTATCATTTGTTAAACTGGACGTCCTAGGTGGTCACAGACTGAAACAACCACCTGTAAGCCTTATTTATTCCACCACTAGCCAGCGTATTACTTGAATGTCAGCTCCTTGAACAGTAGGAAAGTGAAATCATCACAAGTCTTTCTTTGGGGGGAACATGTAGGGAAGGGGTGGGGAGGTGGGGGAGGTAGGGGAGGTAGCACACATTCTTTTTTTTTTTTTTTTTTAAAGAAACCCATGTGATTCATTGTCAATCACAATAGACCAGTTCCTCCTGGCTTTGCATGAGAGACACAGAGTCCAAACTTAATATTGTAGGAAGCTGTGAAACCAAAGTTTTGAATTTTTCTCAAGAATTTTATTTTTAATAATAAAAAAAACCCCCAAGCCCATGTGTCCCATAAAAATAAATGAATGTTTTCACTCTTGAACCAATAAAGCAGATGAAAGTTGGAAGGCGCATAATGGTCTCTGTGTACCTCATCCTGGCCATGCAAAGACTTGGGAGAATCGATGATTTTATGTTTTGCAGGTGGGGGAAACTGAGGAAACACTAGGTTCGTGTCCCTGGGTGTGGCTGTCAGTGAGCTGCCTGCCAGGCGCTCTAATTTGGAAGAGCATGTCTCTCGAGGGTTGGAGAAAAGCCCAGATCCTGTAGCATGGCAAGTTACAGCCTAGCCAGTGAGTTCAGCCACATTTCCGGCTGAGTCTTTTGTGTACCTAACGACCTGTGGTTCTTCAGAGGGTCATGTTGCATCATGCCTTTGTGCATGCTGCCCTTTGCTGAAACACTCTTCTGCTCCTTTCCCATGGAGCAAACACCCACTCATCCACTGCTCACTCATCACCAGAAGTTGTTGGTGCTCCCGTGTTGCTGTGCTCTATAGCCCTACCACAGCACTCCAATACCTGATGACATTTACTTGTTCTCATGTGTCTGGCCATCCCATTATCTCCTACCAAAACATGCATGGGGCATCTTGAAGGCTGCATCCTGTTTAATTCATTTTTATGTGACCCAAGGTACATAGCCAGACACAGAATAGATGTTCATTAAATGCTTGTTGAAGGCATAAGTTGATGAACTGATGCAGACAAGGGGTAATGTGGAAAAAAAAAAAAAAAAGAAGAAAGGAGACACCTTCAACCCCATAGTGTTCCCTAAAGGACAATGGAAGAAGAAACAGGAAAGAGGATGCCCATTTAATTTTCCAGCCCGCCTTTTCTTAGAAGCTGAATCTCCCCTTTTGGTCTAAGGAATGTAAACATTCAGATTCTTTTCACTGAAAATAACTTCTTCTTCCATTAAAAAAGAAGAAGGAGAAGGAGAAGAAGAAGGAGAAGGAGGAGGAGGAGGAGGAGGAAAACTGACAGTTACTTGGGAGAATGATTTCTGCGGGGCTGCCAGGGACCGTTTTTTGCGGCTATGATGGGTATTTGAGCAAAGACTCTACAAGGTTGGCTGGGATCACTTAAGGCCTACCCCATTTGGGAGCAGAATTTTTAAAGGCTGTCTTCCTTTGGGAGGAAGTCATACCCCGGGCAGCTGCTGTCACGCTCTGCTCTGTTTAGTCCTGAATGAGAAAAACCTTGGGCTTTGGCAACATTGCCCTTCTTGCTCCTTCAGTACAAAGACTGAGTTGAGTAACAGTCATCCAGCAAGAGGGATTTTCCCTTTAGCCCGCGGGTGTCAGCCTCCCCACCAGGGGGCTGGAGTCAGGCCTGGTTAAGGTATTTACCCAGGCCTCCAGGCAAGGCAGCCCACTGTGATCTTTCTTCTTGGCAATCAGTTGATCATTTTATCTCTTAGCAACCTCCCCTCACAAAGCCTCAGGTATTTGAATTTTCATAGTGGGAAACTGGTTGAGAATGATTATTGATGAAAGAGGCTCACAAGATGGAGTTGGAGGGAAAGTTCTGAATCTTTAAGTAGACTGAACTTTGCCCACTTCAGTGAGGCACAGTAGTACCAAATCCGAAAAGATGGGGGTGCGGTACGGGGTGGGGGGCGGGGGGAATGGGGCAGGGAATAGAATTAACCTTCACAAGAGCCTGGTCTGGTGCTGCTGCTTTATATGTATAATTTCACTTTATATACCCAAATACCCTTGAGCCCTGTATTATTATCCATTGTACACAGATGACAAACTGAGGCTCAAGGGGATAAAGGGACACCCCGAGGCCATATACCTAGTAGATGTGGGGGTCAGGATGTGAATATGGTCTGTTGGGGTGCAGACTATAAGCAAAGTATAAGGAGTAGGAAAGTTGTTAAGAAAAAAGAATTATGTTGGGCAGTTTAAGCCCAGGTCAGTTTACAATTCTTGAGTGGTTTTTCTCTGCCAAGTATCATCCCTTTTAATCGTTACAAAACTTCCACTTTGTAGGTGAGGAAACTGAGACTCAGAGAGGTCATGCCACCTGTGCAAATGACTAAATATTTCTGGAGCTAGGATTCAAACTCAAGTCATCTGGAATTCTAATCATTGGGATAAGGCAAGGAAGAATACACATCTGCAAAAAGGAGCAAGAGAAGGTAAGAGTGAGTTTGTAGAGTCTGATGAACCATTAGGGGTGGGGGTGGGGGGGGGAGTGATGCCCAGAGGAAAAGGAACAGAGAACAGATGTAAGCACTTCCTGCTGGAGAGTGACACCCCCTACAGGTCATAGCACCGTCCCCTCTCCTCCCAGACTTGGGATCAGTGCACAGGTGCAGGCTTACCAAATGCCAGGATATTTTAAGCTCCTCTGTCGTGGTTTTAAACATGCAAACAAATTCTTTGACTTTTGTCCTTTACACTTGGGTCTAGGTGGGCTTGTAATTTGCTTATAACCAATAAAATGCAGGAAAAGCGACTGCAAGGTTTTTGAGGCTGGGTCATTAAAGCAAGCCGGCTGCCACCTTTTTTGTTGAGACACTCACCTTTGGAGCCTTGAGCTTCCATGTAAGAAATCTGACTGTCACGCAGCTGCCACACTATGAGGAAGCCCAGGTCTGGCCATGTGTTCTGGCCAATAGTCCCAAGTGAAGTCCCAGCGGATAACCATCATCATCATCTACTAGGTATGTGAGTGAAGACCCTTCTAGATGATTTCAGTCTACAGATTTCAAGCCCCCCAGTCTTTGTATTTTCCTAGTCAGACCCCAGATGTCATGGGGCAAAGGTAAGCTATGCCACTGTACCTTGTCAGAATTCCCAACACGTGGAATCCATGTGCATAATAAAGTGGTGGTTTCATGCCACCAAGTTCTGGGGTGGATTGTTGTGCAGCATTAGTAACCAGAACATCATCTCACTTTATTTATTTTTAGAAGCAGCCCATGTCTCCTTCCTCGTCCCCCTTACCAGGCTCTTACTTTTCAATAAACTGTGTGGGGACACAAGTGGTGGCGGTCCTCCCACAAGTACATGAGCTCGTCTCATTCTTTGACGAGGGCCCTGGTGAACTGGCAAAGATGAGCTGGATACTTCACAAGCGCCGCTCCTCACCAGGCTCCCAGGCTTCCTTCCCAGCCCCTTTTCCATCCTTCACTTCTAGTTGACAGCTCCCCACCCCCTTCCCCGTGCCTCCTCTTCTGGAAGGCAGAGACCTTTCAGTCCATTCAGGCCCCGGGGCCAAAGCCTCCCATCAACTCTAGAGCCATTTATGTAGTTCCCGCCTCCCCTGGCTCACAACCCCAGGGGCAGCGCTGGCTTTTTGTGAAAGTGGCTGGTCTGAAGCCACTTAGTGGGTATCTCTCTGGCTCAGGTTCTACCCTACTGGCATAATCCCATGGTTGTTAAAGTTCTTCAAAGAACGAGATGAGCTCATTTCTCTTAAATTAGTGCCTGGTAGGAGATGTCTCATTTTCCCAGCACAGAGTTCGTTATGGTACCCCAGTGCTGGCTCACCATTAGCAACCCTTTCAGCCAGTAAACAGAGAAGAAAGTTCGGAGCCCAAATAAGACTTTTCTTGCTCTCTCTTTTTTTTTTTTTCAGAGCTAACTTTGCAGTCTAGTGTTTTGGATTTTACAGAGATCAATGTCTGCTCTACTTACTAGTTACTGTCCTTAGCAAGTTACATAAGCCCTCTGAGTCCTAGTTGCTCATCTGCAAAATTCAGATAATTCTTGTCTAGGGTTACCATGAGATGGACCGAGTTAATGTTGGTAGCCAATTTGGCCAGAAGTTGGGCTGGTTAAAGGCTATGATCTAAGATCTTGTTAATATTTTTGTCATGGTTGTTGTTACTATTCATGGTTCCCCTTCAGGAAGTCCCATCAGCTCTACCTTCCAAGTAAATTTCAAATCCCGCCACTTCTCATCGCCTCTGCTGCCAGTCATCTGGTCCAAGCCCTGAACACCTGTATTTGCACGGTTGCCATACTCTCCTGTGTGGTCTCCTGGTTTCACCCCACTTGCCTTTGCCCCTCCACACAGCAGCCGGAACAGTTCTGTTCCATCCCTTCCTGTTCCATCCTGTCCTGTAACTTCCGGGCTCTAAACCCTGCCATCACTTCCCTTCCTGCTCGGAGTAAAGTTTTTGCAGCAGGCTACAAATCCGTGCAAAATCAGGCTCCTGTTATCCCTGTGCCTTCATGTTTTCCTCCCCTCTCCCTCCCTCCCTCCCAGCTCTTGCTATTCCTCCAACAGTGTGCACCTGCCCTAGAGTCTTTGTACCTTCTGTTTCTCAGCCCATGAGTGCATAACCTTCACCTTTATTTCCTTCAAAGCTTGCCTCACATGGCATCATCTTGTTGAGTTCTTCTCTGACCATCCTGTTTAAAACACCTCCACTGCCTTTTTCTGCTTTATTTTTCTGCAGTCAGTTATCTTCCAACGTGAAAAACTTATTCATTTATATTTATTATCTATTTCTTCCAGCTAAAATAGAAGCCCATTGAAACCAAAGGTTGTGATTGCTTCCTTTTTGCTACCCCCAGTGCCAAACACAGTGCTCGGCATACAGTAGACACTCAAATATGATGTTGACTTGCCAGGGACCACAGAAACGACTTACTTGGCTGTTTGCTGACATTTTATATTAATGAAGATGACTACGTGCATTTATAGCATCATCAATACTTTTGTTTAAGAGCGCTATCACTATGCTGCCCTCATTCAGTTGCAGAATATGCCGATGATAAAAGCCTTGAGTGAAAAACCAGTTGAAGTCAAAGGGTGTAGGAATAAGACCCAGGTCTTCTGTTTGCAATTCAGAAGGCCCCCCAGAATCAAGCATGGACTCTCACTGTTTGGACCAACCATATCATTTGCAGGGCCTAGCACAAAATAAAAATGCGAAGTGGCCCCTTGTTCAAAATTATTAAGAATTCCAAGACCTAAACAGCAGAACATTAAACCAAGAGTGGGGCCCATCTGAGAACAGCTTACATGAGTATGGTGCTGGCCTCACCCATTTTCTACAACTGTCTATCTTTTTGCATCCAAGGAAAATAAACCCTGGCAGGTTGGTTTACTTAGTGAACTGTGTCCACACTAATATCTGTTTAAATTGTCGTAAGTCTAGAAAAGTTAAGGATGTCCATTCTGCCTGAGGTCCACTGGTATTCAAGTTTCAAAATAACCCACTTTAAAAAAAACGATTTACTTATTTGAGAAAGAGAGCGCACATGGGATATAGGAGCAGAGGGAGAGTCCTAAGCAGACTCCACATGGAGCCCAACGTGGGGCTCGATCTCACGACCTGAGCCGAAACCAAGAGTCAGATACTTGACTGGCTGCACCACCCATGCACCCCAATCCACTTTTGTTTTGTCCTGGATTATGACAACCTCAGGTTTAGAGCAGGGAGATGAAAAGATACCTAAATTGTTGCCCCTAGCTCTTGAAAAGGTTACGGTGAAGAAGGTGCTAAATGCTGAATGCTGAGTCCGGAAGTGCCCTCGGGCAAGGTAAATGGGGATTGCTGTTTCTAAAAGAGAGTAGGTCATTTCTGGTCCATCTTCTGGGTCGTCTGTGATCTCAACATCAGCAGCAATCTCTGCTTAATGGTCTGCACACTTGGACCAGCCTGAGGGAGGGTCTGAAGAAAGAGTGGCAGTGGGGACTGAGATAATGGTCCAGGCTGGAGGCAGGACCCCAGGCCTCCAGGTGCCATCAGGTAACTCTAGCAAATGATGAGGATGCCAGCTGGAATCCACCAGGGCCTTGCTGGCCAGGTCAGCTCCTTTCCTTGGGATTTATTTTTTCATCTTTCAAAGGAGGACCATATTGTTCAGGGGTTATTTTTGAATATTAATCAGACTTTAAACATTCTCTTGTGTTTTGAGTTTTTTTGGAGTTGGGCATTATAAAAAAACACAAGCTGCTGGACCCCTTAATTCACATTTTCCTGAAAAACAGAGAAGCCTTTTGCGTATTTTCATTACAGGTCCATCTTGACCTCTCAAATATTTTAAATGACCTGTTCTTTGGCTAGGAATATGGGTTGGTTGATTGAGGTTGCTTCTAGGCCCCCCATGAGTATTTTGTGAAACCAAATTACAAACATCACAGTTGAAATAAAAAAAAAATGTTAACAGAAGTGCATTACTTAAATTCTAAAGTTATTTCTAGACTTTTAGAAAGTTCCAAAGATGAGATGATTTGGCTACAAAGCTTTTAAAAATATTAAATGAAATGAGCAGAAACATTAGTTCCACATTTCAAGGACAATTTATCACTAAACAAACGGATTTGGACCTCTGGAGATCTTTCTTACAGGACTTCAAAGTCTTTTTGTAAAGATAGCTAAAATAAATATCATACCCTATTTTAAAAATTCTATGTACACTTATATCTTAAAGTGAGTTGTTTTTTGTGGGTCAGAAGTAACCCATTTGTGTAGGAGGACATGTGACCATTCACATTTACAAAGGTAGGCTTTCCTCACTCCCATTTTTGTCTTTGATCCGGGCTGTTTAACATTTCAAGGTAGTTTGGCTTGTGATGGATGATTGCTTAAATGTGTCCATTAAACTGTGGGGATCAGTTTAATAGAGAGTGAAATGTCACAAGATACTAGCCTCTAGTATACACATAAGAATTTAGCCAAACACATTTGGAATCATAGGTTCTCCCCCTTAACATAAATATTTTGGGAATTTAACTTTCTCTCTGGTTCTATACCAGGTTCCCACAAAGTAGGACCAACTTTCATTTTGACCATTGTGATTTAGATATTGTCCAGGGAAGGAGACTGGGAGAGACTGGGACAAGCATGGAAGCCTGCAGGGTATGAATTGCCTTGTTTCTCTGCAATCTTAACACCGCTGCATTTTTTGGGATGACTAGCAGAGGACCTGGAATTCCTTCCCCTGCAGAAAAATCCCCCAAGGAAAGCCAGAGTTGCAAAGGAGCTGAGTTGGCTTATCTTAATGGCATTGTTGTTCATCTGACTCCACCAGGCCAGATACCACTGTGAGCCAGGAAGCCAGGAAGCCAGGACCAGCTTCTGTCCGCCTTTTCCAAGCCCTACCCCCACTTCTCCCCTTTTGAGATCCACATTCTTTCCTTAGATATGTTAATACCGTCTTCAAGGAGCTACCTGGGGCAGCCTCTCAGTCTCCTAGAGAGGATTTTATATCTCTACTTAGATGATTTATGGCTCCCCTAGCATTGAAGGCGCAGAAAGTAGACTGGTTTCCCCCGTTTCCAAGTTCTGGAGGGTTGTAGGCAGAGGGAACCACTTCTGTGCCCCAGATGTGTCTGACAGAGGTTTTAAAGCATTCATACTTGGATTGAGCTAGATTCAGGGCTAGGACCCCTAAATAGCCATTGTTTCTAACTGATAAAAATTGATGGTAAAATTGATAAGCTAATTGATAATTGATAAAATATTATTAGGTTGAACCATAGGAAAGTGCTAGTATACAACCATTTTTACTTACAAATACAGCAATTTCCTATGGTTCCACCTAATACTGTAAAATATTTTCAGACATCAATAAAGAGATATGGAAAGCTTTTGTTTTGTCATTTCATTGTTTCATGTCGGTCTAACTTCTTTTCCTGTACCCTGCATACCTGCACTAAGACCACACACAGGCTTGTGTGCACGTGCGCGCATGCACACACGTACACAATGACTTAATCTTCCTCTTCTGGGACTTGAGAGAATTAAGAAATGAGATGAGAATGAGGTAACACATTTACATGAATAAAAGGCTTGGACAGTTCTCCTCATCATACTCTTTTCCTTTGTTCAGGAATATCCACTCTCTTCCCCGCCTCGTCCCCAGCTCTGCCTGAAATCATTTTATTAGCTTGAGAGCAATGAAGGCAACCTCACAAGAGGCTTGGTGGCAGGCTGCGTGTGTATGGAGTGAGCCCCAACTCTGAGCTACAAAGATCTGGATTCTGCATTTGGTTTGATTATTCCTTGGTATGTTCGCATACCAAGCATACCGTTATCTTGGGCAAGTTTCTTAACCACCACGTTCTTAGTTTTCTCATCCGTGAGACAGGAGTCATGATACCTACTTTACGGAGTTGAAGGTGCCGCATAAGAGGGTGTATGTAAACTACCTAAAACCGCCTGGGCTATAGTAGATGTTCCAAACTTAGGTCAGACCAAGGTGAAATGTCCGATCCCTTGCTGCTTGTGGCCTCCGCGCCCACCCACCTACCACACGTAGCTCAGAAAGCAAAGAGCTGCTTTAGCTGAAGGGACATGTGGCCTGGGACATTGGCCGTCTCAGTGGTAACCAGTCAGCCGGGTGAGTCATGGCCAGTGGAACCTCTGCTGCTCTGGGAAAGTGAACTTGCAGCCGGGGGGCACAGAAGTGGCTTTGTGGCTTCAGTGACATTTGGGCCGGTCCCTAAGGATGGTTAGGATTTAGACACATGCTCTAGGCCAGCGAGGTCTCATCACACTTTCTGCAATGATGGAAATGTGCTATAATCTTTGCTAACATGTGTGGCTCTTGAACCCTGGGGGGTTCAATGTGGCTAGTGTGACTGAGGAGAGCATTGTACATTTAACTTTAATTAATGTAGACAGCCACATGTGGCCTGTGGCTATGGTATTGGGCAGGACAGGACTCATAGGATGAGGCAGGGGAAACAACAACAGTGAAGTGACAGAAGAGGAAAACCATGGGGGAAGTGTGGGTGCAGCCCAAGCTTTGTGAAGGACACTGGTTGTACCGGTAATATGGAGCCAACTCTGATAGTGTAAAGAGTTTCAATTTTCTTTTCCAAGCCGTGGAAGCATGTGCAGGTGTGAGCAAAGGAATGACAGCATGCTGCTCTGCGTCAGCCCAATTATCTGGAAGGAGGTAGGGGAGTGTATTCTCTGATTTGACCAGAGAGAAGCTGGAGATGGAAGCCCCTTGAGAGTGTTACTGCAAAAATCTGGGTGAAGCTCTCACTGCGTCTGGGCACCATGTGAACAGCTCTGCCTGGATTATCCTGTGTTATTTCGAGGTGGGTACTACCAAGAGATCCACTATACAGACAAGGAAATGGGTTTACCATCAGTGAAGTTACGTATCCTCAAGTAAGTACAGAAATACAAATCTGAACCCTGGTCTGTTGAATTCCAAAGACCATAAAAGAAAGTATTTAACTGCACTCTACCTCTGTTTTAGATCCCCTTGGGGAAAGTAAGAGAAGGGGTCTCCCCCAGCAGTGTGATGGGATTTAGGATAGAGAGTCAACCCTATAGGTCAGGACTTGATGGGGATCAGACTGGGTGTGGCTTTACTCCGGACCTAAGGAAATGAAACTCTTGCTCTTCAAACGCACTTCTGAATGGGACTCGATGGTTTTGTTGCCACACCCGGCCTCTCTCGTCTTCCCGGTGCCCTGGTGAAAGCCCAAATGAAGCCACTGCTGAGCCCATTACCTTGCCTATTTTTGGGCCAGAAGAGTTATTATCTGCATTTGGGGAACTCTCCAGAAGAGTGGAGACTTATTTCCTTTTTGAGATCTCTTCAATTTGCAGGCAATTACCTGATGGCTTTTAAAATTTCTTTTACAATCTGTCCTTAAGAGGCAGCTCAGTATGGTGCTAAAACCATCAATTTGAGGACCGGGATGCCTGTGTTTGAACCCTGGTTTACAGTCTGACTTTGAACAGGTTACTGACAGTACTACTTATCTCATGGCCTGGTATTAGGGTGAAATGAGTGAAGGTACCTAACGTGTTAGAATGTGCATGACATGTATTATATGTGGTTTTACAGTTTATTATATATGGTTTGCCAAAAACTGGGTGAGGATGGGAGCAGGAGTGCCCCAGGGTGGCCAGGAGGAGGAAGAAGCCACTCTCAAAAGACCCTCTAAAATATTTGGGTGTGAATCAAAAGGAGCTGATCAGAGAGAGAATGGAAGACCAATTTTCTGAGTTAAGTTCAGACTCAACATAAAAGAGAAGCCAATCAAATATAAACACATGTGGAGAAGTTATGCTGGGAGGGAAGCGAAAAGGAAATTTTCACAGGTAGTGGAAAGAACAATTTCTCCGTGCGTGGCAGCAAACTTTTTACACGTTCATGCAGACGACGGGGCTTAACCACGGGTAGAGTCGCCTCCGAGCTTCTTAAACCGCGGCTCCCGGCTGTGCTCTCCGGAGGCCTCAGTGCTGCCACCTACAGGGCCTTCGCGGCAACGCGCGCCATCCTTGGCTCCAAGTCCTCAGGAGCTCCTCCCTCTTGCAGGTTTTAAATGCCTCTGCCCTAGATACAACTGTTCTGAAACATATTTCAAAACATTATTTCTAAAAGGGGGTTAGTGCAAAATAAAATATGACAAAACTCCACATACAGAAATGTAGAAATGTCACATTAAGGTTGCACCATGTGCCAGGCCCTGAGTTAGTGGCTTAGGACATGCTTTTGCACATATCCGCATAAAAGATAGCATCAGCATTGTTATCCCCATTTCAAAGTAAGTTAGGGAATCTAATACACAATTGTTCCTAACCTGTGCCACTCACATTCCAGAGTCCATATATATGACATAATACAGTATCCAATAAATTCTTTTTCCACCTTTCCCATGCATAAAATCATATACAATAGAGTTGACCAAACAGGATCAACAGTCACGAAGAACTTCTGTTTGCACATGACAAATGCTGCTTACGTTGAGCTATTGTTTTAAAAATCTGGGCTTCTCAAGTAAAGATGCTATGGCAGAAATGTTCACTTATACAAAAGTGAGTTAGGTCTGTATTACCAGGGCCCAAATCTTTGTCCATTTGTAAATTAAATTATGTCTATTCATTCAAGCCAAACTGAATGAATTAATATTATAGATAAACTACAAAACAAAGTGCCCTGTCTTGTTTTTGCCAATTAAAACCCTATCAATTAATTGACATTTGAGCACATTTATGCTATATTTATGCTACAAAGGTCATGTTTAAACTGACCATTCTGTGGTACTAACAGTGCTTCTCAAAACTTAACGTACATACTATTCACTGGGGACCTTTTGAAAGGCAGATTCTGATCCAGTGAATCTGGGATGGGATCTGAGTTTCCGTATTTCTAACAAGCTCCTGGGTAATGGAGATGCTGCTGCTTCAGCAGCCATACTTTGAGTTTCAAGAAATTTGAAGATCTTGAAGTTTCTTTGAATCATGAAAATAAAAATTTAATTTGTTGCATATTGATTATATTTTATTGTTTCCTATGCTTTGAGAATCAGTATACTACATTTTCCATCTAAAATATTTTATCAACTAGAACACTGAATGTACCAGAAGATTCTATTCCTTCACCCAGGCTGGTTTATAAAGTGTTCACTGCTAGATAAACCTGAAGGAATTTTGCCTTCAAAGAGTTATTTAGCATCACGAAATTATTTTCCAAACCCAAAGGGAGAGTAAAGATGACACTAACTTAAGAAAAAATTTGTTAAAATTACACTTACCACTTTTTCAGTTTTTTCAAACTGACTCTTCTGCCATCCAGGGAATTCACTACAGAGAAGAGGAGAGCAGTAGACTATGATTTAAAATGAAGAAGCATGTTTTCACATCACTCTGATCTGGGAGTTCATTTATGCTTATGCTTATCAGAGTGTCCAGATGTTGAATAGCGAAAAGTAACACATTCACACGTGATACAGAGCAAAGACCTATTACGATGCCCAAAGGACAAGCTATTTATAGCAGTAAAGAATAAAGTGACCCATAAATAGACTGCCATTTACTTGTTTGTTTTGTCTGGGGTCCATTTAATGGCATCTGTTAGTGCTACAATAGCTAATACCCAGCAATTATTTCCATCCTGAACCTCACTGGGGAGGAGAAATGCAGTGGAACTAGATCCTCTGTTTGGAATTGATTTTTTTTCCCCCACATCAATTAAAATATTCGGTAAAGGTGTTGGGTCCTCCCCTACTCCCTCCCATTTACACAAATAAAATGTATACATTTAAATAGCTAAATATAAATGACTGCCTTGTATGTCTCTATATTCTAGAGAATATAATGTCTCAAATTAGGAAGAAAAAGAAGAAAATGGAAGTATGGTTACTTCAATGGGAACAGAGTTACCTGTTACGCACACAGTAGTTTTTCAAAAAACGTGGATTGCCTGCCATGAACAGCCTTAAAAATGGATGGCTAGGTGTGCAGAGACTGACATGGATTGTGAAGATAAGGGTAGGCTCCAGAAGGGGGAAACAGGCGCCTGGTGTCTCTCCGGCAAGACCGGTCTCTTTTCTCCTCTGCAGATCTTTCTCTAATGTGCCATTACCCACCTTTAGCTTTCGTGCTTTAGGTTGAGGTATCGATTATAGCAGGTGCTGTAGTACTTGGATAGCGGTGTATTAACTTTGCAATTATTATTGTCAATAATATTTATATTGGCCAACATTTATTCAGGGCCAACTATGTGGTAGACTTTAAGCAGAGAGCAAAAAAATACTTTCCCCCCAGCTCAAGTTTGAAAAATCCAGAAGAGTTAGGGTCATGTTTTCAGTGCTGGGCCAATGAATGTGGTCAGAAGGATGAGTGGTTATAATTGGCCTAGCTTGGGCCACATGATCTCCCTGTTTGTAAGAGGTGTATAGGGGTGGTAGCAGTGGGGAGGGGTAATAATGATTGGCAGACCTCAGTAAAACCATATATTTTGAAGAATGTTTCCCAAAGAAGGTCCTTGCTCTTCTGGAAAAAATTCATGTCTCCCACAGCTTTGGGCAAGTTACTTAATTTATTTGAACCTCAGTTGCAGAGTTTGCATAATGGAGTGGAATTAGGTGCTTTCCTTTCATATCCCAAATTTTGTTTTCAGTTACTTTTTTTTAATGTAACACTTTATAAAATGATTTCACATCCAATCCTGACAAGCAAGCAAAAGTGATGCTATTTCACCCTCTTACTAGTTGGAGACCCTGAGCTTTACAAAGTTAATTAATTTGCCTCAAATCATTAGAATGTCAAGTGGCAGAACCAGGACTAGATATGAAGTCATTGGATTAGTTTCAAAGAATTCCCTTTGAATGCTTCCCACATTAGTGAAATTAGTTTTCTTCATTCCATAATGACCACTAACTAATCTCCTGGGTAGCAAACTACTATATAAATTAAGCTCTAGTTAATGGCATAGTTTTGATGGATTAAAACTTGGGCACTGGAATTTTTTATTTTGCTGTCTTCTGAGAGATGCTGAGATGGTTCATTAATATGATTATTGTCTTTCTGATGGGAGGTACTGGAAAGTATGGCTTGGGGAAGGAAAAGCTACTGCTAATTCAAGTTGGAAGAGGATGCTTTTAGGAAGAGAGTGAGGGGGAAACTGGGAGGAACTGATTATTATCTTACAGCTCACAGGCACTTGATATTATGCCTCGAAGCTAATAGTGGTCAAGTAAGTCACTGTTATTTGTTTTAAGATTTCCTTAAATAAATATTTACCCCACACAATCAATGAAGTCTAGAAAGTCAATGGGCTGTGTTTTATTTTTAACAAGCCTTAAATTAATTGTGTATCCTCTGCATCTACAAACATCTATTAAGATAACTCTGAGAAAGAGCTTAGAGCTCCTTACAAACTTGCAAGTACATCAGTCTGGCATATAAAATTTCTAAGACCAAAGGGGGAAATAATTCTTGATTAAGAAAGTATAAAAATATCATTCAGGAGCCTTAATGCACGTACATTTGTTCTGCCAATTAATGAATTTATCCTCGAGGAAATAAATATGAATAGTAAAAGGATGTTCACTCAAGCTTCTCTTATAGTAGTCAGAAACCAGAAACAACTTAGATAGAAAATTATTTAAGAGAATTATGGTACCTTCATAAAATAGAATATTATATAATTATTTAAAATGATGAAGCCAAAGAATAATTAGTGATGGAAACATGCACAATAACTTAATTAATAAGACCATGGGCTCCTGAGTCAGCCTACTTGGATCCCAATCCTAGCTCAACCAACTCCGTGTTGTATGACCTTGAACAATTTACCTAATCTTTTGTGCTTAATATCACTCAAAAATAAAATGGGGCTAATGATAGTACCTGCCTCATAAGCTCCTTAGGTGAATTGAATGAGGTAATATGTAAACTGCTCAGCACAAAGCCAGTCACTTTAATAAGATTATAAAACAGTACAACAGGGGCACCTGGGTGGCTCAGTCAGTTAAGCGTCTGCTTTCAGCTCAGGTCATGATCCCAGGATCCTGGGATCGAGCTCCCTGATTGGCAGAGAGTCTGGTTGTCCCTTTCCCTCTGCCCCTCCCCCTGCTTGTGTTTGTCCTCTTTCTCTCTCAAATAAATAAAATTAAAAAAAAAAAAAACAACCACACACACACACACACACACACACAAAACCCAAAACAAAACCAAAACAGTTCAACATTTTCTTTCTCTAGTAATCTGTATTTCCTACTTTGGGGGCCAAGAATTATGATAATTTGGAAATGAAGAAGAAAATATAAAAGCTATTTTAAAAATTATCTTAAACATTTTAATTGTGGTGAAATAGACATAGAATGAAATTTACCATCTTAACCATTTTCAAGTGTACAGTTTGGTAGTGTTATGTATACTCACATCATTGTGTAACTAATTTCCAGAACTCTTTCTATCTCCCCAAACTAAAACTCTACCCATTAAACTCTCATTCTCCCTCCCCTCAGTCCCTGGCAGTTACTATTGTGTATTTTCTGTCTCTATAATATAATTTGACTACTCCAGGTCATTCTTTTTTTTTTTTTTAAGATTTTTATTTATTTATTTGACAGAGATAGAGACAGCCAGCGAGAGAGGGAACACAAGCAGGGGGAGTAGGAGAGGAAGAAGCAGGCTCCCAGCGGAGGAGCCCGACATGGGGCTCGATCCCAGAACTCCGGGATCATGCCCTGAGCCAAAGGCAGAGGCTTAACGACTACACTACCCAGGCACCCCTACTCCGGGTCATTCTTATAAGTGGAACTGCACGGTCCTTGTCTTTTGTGACTGGCTTAGATCACTCAGCGTAATGTCCTTAAGGTTCATCCATGTTGTAGCTTGTGTCAGGATTTCCTTCCTTTTTAAGGCTGAATACTATTCTATTTTATGTATCTAGTACAATTTATTTATCCATTCATCCATTGATGAACACTTTCTACCTTTTAACTCTTGTGAATAATGCTGCTATGTGTACAAATGTTTGTTCAAAACTTGTTTTTTGTAAAGAAAGAATATGTTACCCTGAATTTCCTAAAACTCACTAGACGTAAGTAAACAGGCAGTATGACTGATTGAAATCCTGGATCTGTTCTTTGGCTCTGAAAGTGCTTCAGTCTTTAAATATCAGATTGATTAATACATTTAGCTTTTTACTGGGCACTTATTCTTTGTCTTTTGTTGTAAATTTTTCAGAAGATTTTATGTTTAGTGGAGAATAACAAGGAAAAATAAAACTAACAAGGGCCAGAAAAAGACGCTGCTTTTCCTCTCAGGTTCAGGAAAGTCAGAGGGACCGAATCCAGGGCTCATTTTGCATTTCCTATCCAAATTTAATCTCTCTTCTTTCCTGCTCTTCCATGTCCTTAAAGCTTTTTTTTTTTTTTCAGTAGAGATCTTTTCTTGGGACAAGGTGGTTGCCAGAGTTCCAGCAGCATCATTTACGCCTATATTCCAGCCATCAGGAAGAAGGAAGCCAAGAAGGAAGAGTGTGGCCCCTCTTTCAAGACACTTTCCTTTCTGTCCTATTGGCCAGGAGTTCGTCATGGGGTCGCTACCTGTCAGAGAGGCTGAGGAAAGAGGTGTTTATTGCTGATAAGCCAGATAGGCACTGCACAAATTAGGGCTTCTGTGTTGAGGAAGAATGGCTACTGGGGAACAGCCAGGAGTCCCTGCCAGTCTAATACATGTTAACTAGCATCCTGGTGGTATACATTGTTAGGTAGGTAGGGTGGAACAGTTTTTCTCTGAGTCTCTAGATAATCTGGAGAAATAGTTCTGAGGCAATGGTGATTGTCTCTGCTCTGTTGATGTTTACTCCAAATGAGACTGATTTAAAGTTTTGTAGGAGAGCTCATAAGACCTCGAACAAAATGAGCAAGGCATTAGCTTAATATCCTGGTTCCTGAGGTTTGTGTTGCGATTCCTTTAGCCGTACCCCCCCACCCCCCCCAGATAGACAGATAGGGCAGCAGCTTTCGTGCCAGTGAAGCTGGTGACTGGGCAAAGCTGGTTTGGGGAGTGACTTCCCAGAGGGAATGTGGAGAAGAGGAAACTTCTCAAAGATTATTCTCTATAAATATGCAACCCTGGTGCTTACCGAGTGATGGAGTCAAATTTATATCTGATTTTTATAATCTCCAATATCAAAATGATTTCTTTATAGGTATTTTAGATATTAAAGGAAATTTAAAAACATCTTTGAAAAATAGCTCTTTTGCTTTAATTACAGAACTGGAGAATGTACAACACTCTGATGTGGGTGTTTTGGCTCATGGATATTTAAATGAACTACTGTGTGAGACAGGCACACCTTACCTCATTACTCATGGTGTACCATCATCCTTGGGGCAGGGGTTGGGGTAAGGTCAGAGGTGGGTGAGAGCCAGGCAAGGAGTGAAGGGTACTTTATATAGTACAATATTATTTCAAAAATTTAAAACAAAACAGCGATTTTGTTATTTGGATGCAACTGTGTCTAAAAATGCTTCAGTTCTATCATCTTTACTAAAATGCCCTGCTTTAGAAATAGATAAACTCTCTAGTGAGTACGGTCATGTGAAAAGAACCTTAAGTTTACAAATAATGGAGAAAATGATTAATTGAGAAAAAGATCAGGTTAATGACTTAGCAATTCAATTGTAATAATGATCATTTAAGTAAAGTAGACCAATATCACTGAAATGGCGCTTTTGTCATTGTCCCCACTCTCCTCACTTCCAAGAAAAAGTAATCTCAGAGCCTCTGACTTCTTGGAATGACAGGAGGGCCCTCTGGCAGAATCTGGAGGACTTCTCACCAGCTGCAATGGTAGGCACCCTTTTCTGAAGGACCAGAAACTGAGCAAACCAGTAGCAAAGCCCAGAAGAGAGTACAGTTCTTTTAACATTTTAGTCTAGTGATCTAAGAGCACATTCACTGTATAACTGTGCTGGGCTGTGGTCTGCTTTTACGGTCTTAGAACTGGTGTCGTTGGTGCCCATTCAGTTCAATTGATATTTGAGTACTTATTGCATCAACTCTGTAATTTTAATTTGCATCATATCTAAACCATCCAGTGGTGCTTTCCTATAATTTCTGTTATTTCTTAAAATTCCTATCAAGAAGGCAGAACATTTGTAAAAGAAAGCACCATGTCCAAGAACGAGAGAACTCTGTGCAAATGGGCTATGCCAGAACTAGCCAAGGGATACTGGGCACGTCATTTACCTCGTAGCTCTCAGATTCTCATTTTTAAAGTGAAAGGGCAGAAAGTTGGTTTATCTGATCTCTAAGTGCTTAAAAAATAGTTCAAAGCAGCATTTCTACTTTCATCCCGAGAAGACTCATATAACCATTGCTAAAGGGGTTGAGAAACTGATGCATGCGTATTATGCGCAGCTCCACCCAAACCCTTTCAAATGGTTGCAGGTGGAAGTGGTGCTCTCCCATATCATCATTAATAATGCTACCCTTGCAGACTGCCGAATATACCTGCACAAATAATTTCTTTTCCAAAGAAATGTAGTCTGGTTGTTTTAAAGAATTAGGCACTTACTCCGCGGCAAACTTGGTGTTGCTTATCTGGGGTGGAATCTTTAAGTGCTGCCTATAGATCCGTTATTTCCAAGGCTGCGCACAGCTCCTGCTCAGCCAACAGAGAGAGCCTGTGATTGACTACTCCCCATTCTCTTTATAAACCCTGTGTCTCTGGCTGTTACTCTCTGCTCTTGCCAGATTGCCCTTCACCTGCTAATGCTCCCCTTTTGCAAGGCTCAGCTCCTGTACCACCTCCTCCAGGAAGCTTAATCTCCTCTTTAAACTTCCACAGCAGGGCCTGGTACCGCTTCCTTTTACACAGTAATGCCTCTTTCTCCGTGGTTTCGCTTTTTCTGCAGGTTCAGTTGCCAGTGGTCAACCGGGGTCCGGGTGATCCTACTTTTGACGAATCATCAGACGGTGGATAGCCGCCTAACTTACCTCACGATGCCTACGTCATTCGCCTTTCTTCCTCTCCTCGCATAGGCGTTTTATCATCTCACGTCATAGCAAGAAGGGTGAGTACAGCACATTCACATAATTTTATGACAGGATATTGTTACAATTGTTCTATTTTATTATTAGTTATTGTTAATTTCTTGCTGTACCTAATGTAAATACTTTATCATGGGTATGTGTAGGAAAAAACGCATAATATATATAGGGTTTAGTGCTATCTGTGGTTTCAGGCACCCATCGAGAGTCTTGAACCTTATTTCCCCGCAAATAAGGGGAAATTACTGCATTCATTCCTACCTTCATTTACAAACATGCTTTATCTCCTTCACTAGATGGTAAGCTTCTTAGTAGCACCACCGCTTATCCTGATCAAGTCTAAAATGCCTCGCCTGATGTCTTTTATAAAGCAAAACCCTCACACATTTATGGAATACTTTCGGCCCTCCCTAGTGGTTGGTATCACAGTTCCTTTACCCTGCTGCCTTTTTGATGGATCTATTTATTTCTATTTTTAGGAAGCTAGGTCGATACAAGTTCTTTTGCTAAATTATATATTTCTTTGGATTTTTCACTGCAAATTCAGTATCATAGTTTCACAAGGAGATGAAAATTTCAACTCCCACGGGCCTGATTTCCTTTTAGTCGGATTAGGTTATATATTTTATTTTAAAGAGGATGAGACAGCACTTTGTCTAACTGCGAATGGAATGGGCCCTGAGTTAGACAAGCCTCCTTCTCCTTTAACCTTCTTCTCCTTTAAAAATGTTATAAACAGAGCCAAACACATATTGTATTCTTTTGATTTCAGTCAAGAGAGTTTTGGGATCTGGATGGTACCACCATTTGTTTTAATTGTGAAAGCAGATTGATGTGTCATTTAGCGAGCCTCCTCCTTCTTTTCTTTCTTTTTCAACCCTGGAATATCTCAGCTTTGGGTAGATAGAGACCGTCAGGCAGCTGATAGACCATCAGTTGAAGGGATGGTGGCAGCAGCAGTGAATGCACGCAGACATGTTCTGATAAGTTCTTTAGGGAGAAGGATGCCCTTACAGAAGTAGGCCCTGATTGCTGAAAAGGCAGCAAGGGAAATCACTGGTGGCAGCTGATTAGAACAAACAGGAAGAGGAGACAGGTTTGCCAAAGGCTTCTGTACATGTCTCCCATTTGTAAACTTCCAGGCAGATGAAATGTTTTCCAGGTGGTTTTTGGATTTGTTCCTACAGGGAGAGTTTCAGTGCACCCCAAAGCACCATGCCCCTGGTTAGAGAAATGCCACACACACTTAAAGAATAAAGAATTTTGTCTCCCAAACCTTTGAGAATGCATGGCTGGTGCCAGGGAAGAAGGCATATCAGAGTAACTCATGCATTCTCTTCAAATTTCCTCCAGTTCCATAATGTGTGTTTATCCAGATCTGCTCACGTCTGGGGCAATAAAAGGTCTCCCAGCCTCCCCGTTATTCCATTTTCCCTAGTTAAGTTGTGAGTAACATCTTGATCTAAAAACCCCATACGGAGAGAATCTTTTTAGATTGAGAAGGTAGTGGTTTCAACTGATTGTACTTATCCGTAGTAATAAAAGTTTTTATTTTTAATCAGTCACTATGGATTGAGAAGTAAGATTGGGTTTAGAGGGTTTTTGTTTT
Organism: Ailuropoda melanoleuca; assembly: GCF_002007445.2. Classification (NCBI taxonomy): domain Eukaryota; kingdom Metazoa; phylum Chordata; class Mammalia; order Carnivora; family Ursidae; genus Ailuropoda; species Ailuropoda melanoleuca. The sequence continues at coordinate 170,146,487 of NC_048218.1, forward strand.
TGTTTTTTACAATCTCTTTCTTTATGGTTAGTAAACACATTAAACACATTACAATTTTCAAGAAGCTTCCTGGCCATGGCAGTCATCTGGGGGGGAAACCCCCAAACAGTCACACATAATCTTTCTTCTCTTTTAAGTTTTACACTAAAAATCTGTTTTGAGAGGGAAATGGAGCGTACTAAGCTAATGACAGCTTTCCCTTCCCTTATTTTTTCCATGTCAGCCATGTGCTCCTATCAGCTTCTTGGTGTGCAGGGACATTGGCAATGCTGCCTTAAAACATGGAAACAAATAAACAGCCCCCCACCCCCAGTCGTGGAGGGTTTAAGATGGAACTAGACTAAATGGGTTAGCAAACAGACTAATTTATTTTCAAAGGTGTAGTTTCTGAGACTGCAAACAATCTACTTTGCCTGAAGACTGTTAGGTGTGTCCTGCTCCCAGCTTGGCTAGTCGAAGATTGCCGTTTGGATCCACCCAGACCTATCTGCCGGGAGAATCGGGGCGCGGGACTTGGTTTCCATCCTTGGGGAGAGGAAGCCGGCGACCCAAGGTGAACTCTGAGGACAGCTGATTATCAGATCCCAACATTTGCCAGATGTCCCCTAAATCCCAATCTGCGCCTTCGCAATTTGGTTATAAAAATTCTTCTCCCCTCTAGTACAACCGCTCTTTGAGCAGAGGGTGGTAAGGCTTGGGCAGAAGGCCGCGATTCGGACGGAGGTACTCGCCGGGCGTGCATTCGGGCTCGCGGACACCCAGGACTGCAGAGGCAAGAAGGCGCAGCCAAGCTGCGACGGCGACAGAGCTCCAAGCTGCCGAGGCAGCGGTGGCGCTCCCCCCCCCCCC
>NC_048218.1:170147350-170148370 GCF_002007445.2 Ailuropoda melanoleuca
CCCCCCCCCCCCCCCCCCGCCAGAGATTAGCAGCCCGGCGGGTCCCTCCCTCTTTCGCGGGTGAATGAATGATTAGTCAAACAGCACCTCCCCGCCCCAGTGCGCCGGAGGTTGGAAGGGAGGAGTCTTGGAGCGACTGTTCCCCTTTTTTAAGGGCGAAAAGCGTTCGCCTCTGTGCTTTTATTAATCGACCTTGCATGTCGTTTCAACTTCTGTCCTCCCTAGAGTCAGGACGCGCAGACACATAAGCACAGAACACTGATGTCGAAGGCGCCTCGCCCCTCTGCCGCTCAGCCCGGCAGTCCTCTGTCGCGCCCCCCGCCAGAGCGAAGCAAAGCAGGGAGTGAAAAGTTGCTGGGCCCCTCCTGCGTCCCGTTTGTCGCTCCTTCCCAAAGCTGGGGGCACCTGGGAGACAGCAGGGTGGCGAGGCGCCCTTGCGCTCCATTTTCTGCTTTCTCATAGGGTTGGGGCACCCGGCGTGAGCAGCAGTGGTGCGGCATCCCCTGTTAGGGGAGGGTTCCCCCGGGGAAGGGAGGAGGCACCGAGCGCGCCGGTCGGTGGAGACACGCCTGCCCTGCTCGGATCTGCGCCCCGGGGTTGGGGGCCTCCCTGGAGGGGCTGGGGAGTGGGCTGGACGCCCGGCTGAGACGTGTCCGGGGCGCGGGGTTCTTGCGCCTGGGCGCCCCCAGCGGGTTCCGGGAGGCTGCTGGTGCGCCCCCGTCTTGGGCGCGGGAGCGAGCGCGCGCGCCGGCCGGGCGGAGAGCCGGCGGGGCCGGCGGGAGGTGGGGAGTGCAGGAGTGGAGGACGCGGCGGCAGCGGCAGCGCCCCGGGCAGTAGCTGCAGCTCGGGCGGCGGCTGCGGAGTCGGTGTGCGCGGTAGGCAGCGCAGCCTCTCTTCTCGGCCTATCTCTGGTTGCTCCGACATCCCCTTCCTCCCAGCCCCGTCTCTGGCGTAGGGTGGCCAACGACTAAACCGCTGCTAGCAACTCCCTAAAAAAAAAAAAGAAAAAGAAAAAGAAAA
>NC_048218.1:170148449-170234417 GCF_002007445.2 Ailuropoda melanoleuca
CCCCCCCCCCCCCCCCGCCGCTCCCGGGCGCCCGCCTCCCTTCTTCGCGGACTGTCTCCCGACTCGCCGGCTGAGAGCCCTTTTTGACTGCGAGCGGCGGTAGCGGAGCAGAGGCGGCGGCGCGGGACCTGCAGTCGCCCGGGATTCCCTCCAGGTGACGATGCTCTGGTTCTCCGGCGTCAGGGCTCTGGCTGAGCGTCCCTGCCGGCGCTCGCCCGGGATTACCTGCTGCGTCTTGCTGCTGCTCAATTGCTCGGGGGTCCCCATGTCTCTGGCTTCCTCCTTCTTGACAGGTAGGGGAGGGGGCGGGAGGGACCGGCCCTCCCGGACGCTGGCTTGGTACCTGGGAGAGGAGGCGCTGGCTTGCCCCGGGGACGCGAGGGTGGGGAACGAGCACCCTGGCGTCTGCTCCTCGCTGGCGGATGAGGATGAAGCGAAGCCCGCCGTGTTAAGGGGTGGGAAGGCAGTGAGTAGGTTAAGGAATGGAGGACTGAGAGGCTATTAACATGAGTATAGTGATAGAAATTTCTTTATTTTTATTGTTTTCCTCAACCCTTATTTTGATTTCTTCTTCTGTGCATATCAAGGAGAAATTCGCACCGTTTTCCACACATCCTTCTTTCTCACTCTATAAGGTTCCAATATAGCATCTGTGTTAGGAGTGCTTTTTAAAAAGCACTGGCTCTCCAGACTTTGAATTTAAAGAAACTGTCATATTTTAAAAAGGTAATACTAGCAGGATATAATAATGATACGCTTTCAGGCAGGTGAAGACCTCAGCTGCTATTCTGAAGGACATACTTTACTGACACCTGGTGCAGAAAAGAAAATATTAAGTAAATTTCTAAGAGAAGAGGAAAAAGGATTGTTTCAAAAAGTGATTTAAACTCAAGACAATCTGAGGCAGATTCATATAAAGGCCTGTTCGTTGACGCAGTCCTGAGTTCTGTTCAGCCCTAATGTCCACTTTGAAATTTTTTTTGCATGTGGGGGTATGTGCTTAGTTGAAATACCTTCATCAAGGAGGAGTATTATTAAACACTCAGTGAAAGAATTGGATTTGTCCTTAAGCCATCTGAGAGCAGAAAATCTGTCTCTATATAACATTCTTTTAAAAAAAAAACTTTAAATGAAACTATTTAAAATAATTATTTTTTGGGGGGAATTTGTTTTTGTTGAGTTTGATAATTTAAAACTCATTAGGGATTTCTGAATTTGGTAGTTGCTTCAAAGAAGGGTTAGTGTAAAAAATTAAATGTTTGCAATAATGCCATTAAGCAAAATTTAAATTGTTTTTTTTTTTTTTTCACTTCAGGTTCTGTTGCAAAATGTGAAAATGAAGGTGAAGTCCTCCAGATTCCATTTATCACAGACAATCCTTGTATAATGTGTGTCTGCTTGGTAAGTATGGGGATCAGGTAATGTGAAGTCAATTGCTCCCTTTGACAAGGTGAATCCATTAAATGTAATAATATAACCAGATCTTAAAAATTGCTTTTAGTCATTACAGAACTGCACATAGCTGGTGAATTGAATTCAGCTGAATTTCTGAGTTTTATAACTTTGGTACTTTCTGTTTCATCAGGCTTAGGATTCTTATTTTTGACATCATCCTTATAGAAAAAAATTAAGATGGACTTTGTACAGCACTGTCCCCGTGATAATTACTGTTGACACTGTCTGTTCACAGAATGGCTGTTGCTACAAAATCAGGTGCCATCAAACTTTCTGCCTTGGTTCTGTCGTCTTAGTGAGAAAATGGTGAGATAACATTTAGGTATAAAGGTCGGGGATAAGATATGTGACAAAGGGAAAGAGAGGTGACAGTCACAAAGAAGAAACCTGAGGACAAGACGTAATCTTGGGTTTCTTTGCCCATTGTACCCTAAGATCTCAAAAACAGTCTTTATATTTCTGATCTGGATGCATGAGTCAGAAAAGACATTCTATCCTTAACAGAGAATGACACTTGGCTGTCAGCTGCTTAATTAACACTGGCAGTGGCTAATCGATTCAAAAACATAACTTCTTTCAATTTATTTTAGTTTGAGAGTAAATGATAAGATGGAATGAGTAACCACATGGGGAAGATTAAGTTATATGAACAAGAAGTTCTAAGATGAAATAGTGACTCACAAGGAGCAACATTTTTGCTCGAGAGTGTTTTATATGCCAATCACCATTGGCAAAACTTGGTTAAGAACTACACATCACAAAACCCTGCTGGAAAAACATTCAGGCAGTCAAATGCAAAGCCCTAAAGTGATAGATGACTGCTAGTTATCAGATCACCATGCTGTATGGAACTGGCGAAGGGAGCCTTCTCAATTTAGGTGAAAGCCAAGCCATCTGGGTTTAAACTACCCAAACTTTTTCATGACAAGGGATGAGGTCAATGTTGCAAAATGATAAATGAGTGAAGGTGAATGCTTGTATCAAATGATTAGCAGGTTCTGAAGACTAAGGGAATCAACAGAAACAGAAGTAAAAATGCAGTACATTTGCTGAGATGGTAAATATTGCTGCCAATTAAAAGCCGAGAGGGGGGCTCTTTGGATTTTGTTTATGAGTTGCCATGTTAATTAGTGATCCTTCACTAAAGGACCTGTTGAAAAGAAGCTTTGTGTTTAAATTTTGTATCCGTTGTATATTTACAAATGCAGTGGGTTGGGGGGTAGAGATAACCTCCCCCCTTCATTGATCTTATCTGTATAATATGAGTGAATTATTTTATCTTAATCTTTTAAGATTTCAGGGGAAATTCCTGAGTAACATTTAAATGTGCTTGGAGCTCCGCATGTGAAAATACTGTTTCTTTTTCCTCAGCAGTCTTACTACTTATGAAGTTTAAACATAGAGTTTGCAAACTGTTCCCAAGTAACATTATGAAAAACTCTATACAGAGCAATCCCCCTTCTCAGTATTCTCCTCAGGGTAGAAAATCGTGGCTTTCTCTGAAAGCACAGCCTTACTGATAATACCATAGATGTTAGAATCCTCCCATTTTGTAGCTAAAGGAATGAATCTGAAGAGAAAAGATGAATCAGTTGGAATTCAAGTGGAAATGATTATTTGATTATTCCTGGAAAAGTATTGATTAAGTTCAGAAGGACAGTCGGTTCATTTATATCTTTAACATTTAGAGGTATCTGCTTTGAGTGAGAACTGTCAGAAATCCTTTCTAAATGTGTAAAGTCGTGACTCTGGCAATCCAACTCACTTGTTATTTGGGAGATGCCTCAGAGTTCTTTCAGGAGCTGGAAGGTTTGGTGATATGTTATCCTGACCTTGCCTCGGTGTAGGATTATGGGACCCAAGCTATCATAGTCAGTGCTTCCCAAACATTTGTAATGATTTGATAAAATTGAGAAGGAATAGATGATTGGCCACTTCTGTATTTGTGTGTGTTCTTGTAAGTTTCCAAAGGATCTGCTGCAGACCAAGGATTTCAAAGCACCATAGATGGCTGTGAGGCTGGTTGACATTTTTATAGCTAGGTTGGAAGGTAGCCATATTTAGCAGATAGATAATATCAGTAGTAGCAATATTTATATTGCTGGCAATGATCTAAGCGTGTATTATTTCATATAACCTTCACAAAAATTCTTTGAGGACTTTTACCCCCATTCTACAGACAAGGAAACTGAGGCTAAAGGAGTCTTGTAGCTTGTGAAGTTCATATGTTAGTAGATAGAGCTGGAACTCGCTCTCTGTTTTGTCTGCCTGTAGAGCTCGTACCTATAATCAAGTGGAAAAGGCTATTCGCTTAGTTCAAGATGTGAAAAAGCAAGGAAAAAATAGAATGATTGTTGAGTTATTTTACTTCTCGGTGCTGCTTATTTTGTTTTTTTCTTTGGAGTCGTTTTGGAGTTCGGTTAGCTGACATTTGTTAATCACATTATATGAAAGGAAAATCTCGTTATGATTTCAGTTGACCGGCAGGGAGCTTTAGCTGTGAGCTAGTTTTATGTATGTACATTAAGAGGGTATGTAATAGTCAAAACGGTACGTTGGATAAAGAAAATAGTCCTATTTAGTTTGTGTTGGTCCAGCCTTTTGGCAAAAAGATACCTAAAGCAGCTAACCTCAACGTATGCTTAAAAAAGACGTAAAATGTTACAGTTGGGAGGAAATAGGTGGCACAAAGTTCTGTAATTACAGTGTAAAAGCTTGAAAAACCCCACAAAATCAACTTGGCCTGATTTAAACTTTTAAGCTCCGAAATGTTTTAAAGGTGGAATGAGCTCATTTCTGTGGGAATTTTGAGGATGACAGCAAATGCAGTGGCCACGGCAAGCAGAACCGAATCATTGTAGTCTCATTTATCCTCACCTGCTGAGGCCCAGCATCTTGCCAGAATCAGCTATGATCCAAGAATAACCTGTCGGTTAGCTGGTGAGGGTTATAGTTTTAAAGTGTAGGAGTCAGAAAGCTTCAGTTCATCTATTCAAGGGGAAGGTGAGAACTTGGACTGCTGTCATGAAATTGAGGGAATCCGGTGGGCAGTTTAGATTAAAGATGCAAGTACTCCATTGTTTAGTTAGAAAGCAAAGCATGGCTTTTCCCCACCTTAAAAAATGGTCTTTTATGGGACTGAGGAAGAAAAGGCTCAGACTTATTGCTGTTTTGTACGATCCCCGCCCCCCATGCTTTTCTGCTGGAATTTTCCCCCCAGAATGCCTAGGAAAACACATGGGTGTCTTTCCTGAAGTACAGTGATAAGAGCCAGTCACGTTCAGATAAAGAATCCAAAGCAATTTTCGGGATCTTTTGGGCATCCCCAAATCCACCAAGTGTGCCTGGGAGGTGGTACTCCTACTTCTTGTCCCTTTCCACCTAACTGTCACATACAAGGATGCAGGACAAGCCAGTGAGTTCGGCCCGGTACTGGAAACCTGAGAAAACTTTGGGGGCCAGGACTCAGAAAACCAGAAGTCAGTCAGAGCTTAGTTTGGCATACGTTTTGTTCAGCAAAAAACATTATTCTGAGGTTTGAATTTCCTCTTTTAAATCCAGAGGTGCAATGTAGAAATGGACCCTCTGCTCATAAAGAGAAATGTGAAATTCGGTGTTACAAGAAGCGGGGCTCCACCTCTCTTGGAGTCAACCAAGTGCTGAGCACAGAGGAGACTTTGTCTGCTGTCTTCTACTTTTTAATCACAAAAATCCCTGTCACTAAACACGTAGCTACCAGCATCTTCGGTTCTCCAGGGTGCCTTATCTCTATAAAATCCTCATGTTCTTGTATTGTTTCAATTAGCTGGCTAGAGAGTACATGTCATTATCTGAACAAGTGTTAGGCACATGTTTGAGAATGAGGGAGATAATGTATTAGGAGCAGTCCAGATGTGTTCAGACAGATACTGCCTTACTATGCCTTACTATGTGCACATATACACAGATTATCATATTCATATTTTTTGAAAATTGTTTCGTGTCATGTTTAGACTTTGGACGCTAAGGAAGTGATGAGGATTTGTGTGTGTATTTATTGACTCTCTGTTTAGAAGGGATTATGATCAATTGCCTTTCCATAGAACAGTGTATTCAATAGAGTGGTTTTAAGGGGAGGTACCTTATTTATAGCATTGTGCTGGCAAGTTTGCCAGCACCAGTTCTGAGGCAGTTATTTCTACCCATGCTTTATCGAGGCTAAGAGAGGCAGAGCAAATATCCTGAGCTTATCCAGTTCCTAAGAGACAGACTAGGATGTGAGGCCAGTGCCTTCTCCACTGAACCGATTTGCTTTTACTAGTTGTTTACTATTTACAGACATCTATAAATACTTCCAAGGGCTTCAGAGAGTTATTTCAACCTTGGCAAAGCTGACACAGGCTCTCTTTGGGGGCGGGTAGAGTGATTTTGGTCTTGTAGTGCACACCAAGTCTGGAATTTGGGGGACCCTTTCAAAGGCAGACCCACAGTTCAGGCAGCTTTTGTCTGGCATTGCATCGTATTTTGGCAAAGAGCTTTGGCGCTGGCATCAGACAGCCCTGGGTTCCAATCTAGGTTCTGTCGCTCACTGGTGGTGAACTTGGGAAGGTCACCTTACCTTTCTAAGGCTTGGTTTCCTTATCTGGAGAGCGGGATGAACTCAGTATGAAGCTCAGAAAGCTGCCGTGGGAATGAAGTGAGCACGGCAGCATGGAAAGCTTGGCCCAGAGTTTGGCATGGAGTAAGCTCTCTAGAATGATTCATTGTTGTTGTTGTTGATGATGACATTATTGTTTGAATTCTTATTTCCTCACATGGAATAAGATGCAAAGTTTCATCAGAAAAGGAAGAAAAAAAAAAGAAGCAGCAGCATGGGGATAATGATGCCAAGCCCACCCATCGTTATGAATGAACAGGGCTAAGTCAGGAACATTTGTGGGCTTTTCTGTCCCTCCAGACTTGGACTGGGCTGATCTAGGCTGCTTCCTTATTGGTCCAGTGGTCTGCGAGCCCTGGTGTAAGTTTTCCCCTTGCTCTCCATTAAACACTAAAAAAACTTTCCATGGAAGAGGGGCCTCGTTTTTCTGCAGAGTATTTACATCTCTATGCCTGTGGGGTCACCTTCACTTGTACTTTGATTGGCAGAGGGATAGAGTTGGGACTCAGGAGCGCCGTAATTCTGGAAAAACTGCCTAGTGGTCTGGCAGCGTGGGGATTTTCCTGGCCCGCCTCGTGGAAGTCTATCAACCCCATTCCAGACTTGAGTGGGTTTTTGCTGCCCATTTACTCGTGTGCTCCCCTTCCCCAGTCCCATCCCCGTCCCATTTTAAACATGCTTTCATTTCACTTGTAGACTCTGGCCTTTCAAGTGCGTACCAATGGTGAACTGTGTTTTAAGTGTAGGAAATAATGCTGAGGAAGGGGAGCCCTTCTGCAGACTGGGATACAGATACGGTGAGGCAGATGAGGAGGACATAGTTAGAAAAGTCAGGCAAGGCAAAATGATGGAAAATAAAGTCAATTAATAAACATTTGTGGCACAAATAAAGGATATCACTTTTTCGCACCCTCTTCGGTGGCACTTCTGTCCAGCTGATGGTATACTGACTCCTTTGTGATAAAAAGAAGATGAATAACACCACCTTTCATGGCACCAGGAGGTCGAGTGTGCTTGTGGAACTTAGTAAAGATCAGCAAATGAGCAGAGTGTATATTTTAAGACCTCTTGATTCCCAGATCTAATTCTATAAAACATTTCTCAAAGCACTAGGGATAGCAGGTTATAATTTCAATAATATTATTCTTTCTTCCTTCTCTCCGTACCAAATTCTCCCCTTCCATTTTATTTTATTATTTTTAGCCTTTTCTGTGTTTGAAGCATTGTGCTGGTTGGGCACCTCGGGGAGGCAAAGACCAACAGGACAGATTCTTGCCCACAACCTAATGGGGGAGAAAGACCCACGCATAAATAAGTTCCACAGGGGTGACAGAGAAAGCACTTTAATCGACTTGAACCCAAGTACTAGGGGAGTTGCAGTTGAATTCTGACTGGATTTTCTGGTACCCTGACTGGTGGAGGAAAGCTGGTCTTGGCAAGGCATCTTTGGAAGAAAGGCACGGAGGCGTGTGTGCCTGGGGATTGTGGAAGTGGCTGTGTCCCGAATGCCCACAGCTCTGGTGGAAGCTGGAGTCAGGAAACTGGGTGGAGTGCAGTAATAAGGAGATCGGTTCCACTCATGTAATTGGGAGGATTTCCTATTTTGTTGCAGCCACATGACACAATCAGATGTGTTTTCTATAAATGCCTCGAGGAGCTTTCGTGGGCATGTTTCAGTTGTGGAGAGGCTGGAGTTTGGACAACAGACTCCAGGAATGTGTTGTGGTCGGGGAAGAGCAAGCAGCAAGCAGGTGAGAGTAAGCAGCATGGGCAGTGGGAATGGAAGGAGACGTTGGGATAAACCAGTGTTGCTCGTTCTTTTGAATTTCTTTAACCACCTTCCAATTCTAGAATATGTGGTTTAAAAGACTCTAAGCCACGCCCAGCAAGACAGTAGTTAAAATGCAATGTCATTATGGTAGATTGATGTGCTAGGGTGTCTCTGTAGCAGTCACTTTGCTAATCACTTGGTGTCTCTAGAGCAGGGTACTGCCACCTGAATAGAATAGTTTACATCCCAGGGCTCCCTTTTCAAAATTCCATTTTTGTTCTCCACTGTTGTGTGAGTCATTTGGCAAATTATTGCATCTGGTAGATATTACCATGGTAGTATGTGTTCTCAGAGGTAGCACAAATTTTATACACTAGTCAAAATTGGGTTGCTTCCCTTAAAAAAGTCTACCACTGTGCTGGGACCCATAGACTTGCAGAGGAATTTTAGAGCCCAAGTTGATAGAACTTGGCAATAGAAGAGATGGCAGAAGTGAGAGATGGGATGAATTAGAAGGAATTTTGAGAGTTCTACCGGTGGTATAGACAATGTAGAAAGAGAAGAGGTCACTGATACAAGTGCGTTGGAATGAGTTTAAACCTGATGAGTTGGCTTTGATGACCTTCCAGGTAGAATAGCTCAGTAGGCTCGTTAGAGAAATCAGGACCAGAGGACAGACATTTGTTAACTGCCTGAACTGATATACACTGCAACACTTTGGAAATAAGTTATTTGTCTACACTGAGCTTTCAAGAGATGGGCCTACAAGAGTAATTAGAAGAAGGGTTATATTTAAGGGAAGGGTAGAAAGGGAGAAACCCATGACAGAGATTGAGAAGTAGTTATAGGAGAAGGAGCAGAACCAGGAAAGTGCAGGCCAAGGCAGAAGATGTTTGAAGAACAGAAAGACCAGTGGTATTAAATATTGCAGCGTTAGACTGAAGATTCTAGGAGAATATCAAAGAAAGACCTTTTTCATCATCTTGTTGGACTCCTGGAAACAATCAGTGATGGTGCCCACCTCCCTAATACCTGCTGTATGTTTTCACATGGAATAGAGTTCATCGTAGATGGAATTTGCTGGAGCCCCATTTGATAGAAATCCAGAATTAAGATTGCTGTAGGGATTTTGAAAATTTAGAGCAAAAATCACAAATTTTCCAAACTTTGATTTGGAAAGATCTTAGTAAAAGTGAATAAATACCACATGAAATTTTAAAAGGTACCAAAACAAAACTAATTTCATGGATAAAAGTAATATACTTTCCCAAACATCTTTGGAATGTTTCTATAGTTAAGTGCAAAATGGACAAGGCCACATTGAGGCTTTTATTATTATTATTGTTATTATTATGAATAAGAGCAACAATATAAAAGAGCCTGGCTAATATAAAATCTTACCGTTATAAACTTTCAAGTTTGTTCTATTAAACTGCTAATGGTGCTTTAAAAAATATTATGATATAATTTAATCCCTTAGCTAGATCTTCAGGAAAAATATTTTCTTTCTTCACTAAATGTTTAATATCTGCTTTGTCATTGAAGTACAGCTGTGGGGTGGCAGTGCTGGCGTCTGAAATTATGGGTTCAAGTCTCAGGGGGCCCCGCTGCTAGCTGTGCATCACTGAACAGGTGACTTGTACTCTCTGAGCCTTAGTTGTGTGTCCTGGGCAAGTCGCAATGGTGTGTGCACCCTTCAGCTTCATCTCTAAAGAGGAATAATCATACAGACTCTAACCAGTTGACTGGAGCCATTAACTGAGGTGATGTGTGTGGGTTAAATGCACTGATGTTTGTGAAAGGCCTTTGTTAAGAGTATAAATGGAATTATTAAGGGCAAGAATTTGGATAGAAGACAGTGAAGTGTATGCCGTAGTTTTTAGCAGATAATTTAAAAAGTATATATTTTAAAGAACAATAGTGTAGTGATTCGTATGTCTACGCATTAATAGTTGTAAGGCTCTGGGTGAATTGCCTAATATTCTGTATCTCTTTGTCTTCATTGTAGGGCTTTGGTCAGAACTGTGGGTTAAAACATGTAAAGTTCTAGGGGCGCCTGGGTGGCTCAGTCGTTAAGCGTCTGCCTTTGGCTCAGGGTGTGATTCCAGCGTTCTGGAATCGAGCCCCACATCAGGCTCCTGTGCTGGGAGCCTGCTTCTTCCTCTCCTACTCCCCCTGCTTGTGTTCCCTCTCTCGCTGGCTGTCTCTCTCTGTCAAATAAATAAATAAAACCTTAAAAAAAAGAAAAAAAAATACCATGTAAAGTTCTAGGGGCACCTGGGTGGTTCAGTCAATTAAGCGTCTGCTCTTGATTTTGGTTCAGGTCATGTTCTCAGGGTCCTGAGACTGAGCCCGGTGTGGGGCTCCGCACTCAGCATGGAGTCTGCTTGGGATTCTCTTTCTCCCTCTCCCTCTACCCCTCCCCCCATGCATGCTGGGGTGTGTGCTCTCTCTCTCTTAAATAAATAAATAAATAAATAAATAAATACTAAAATCTTTAAAACAACAACACAAACATGTAAAGTTCTTAGAACAGGGTCTGGAATATTGTAAGCATTTCCGAAACGATAGCTACTGCCACTGTCACTGTCGATGCAGTGCTTTTAAGAAGTGATGAAATGGACCCTTGTGAAATATGTTTACCGTGAATTTCTGTTAGGGTAGACAACGGAGCTTCAATAGACGTGATTGCTATCTTTTCTAATAGAAGATGGAAAACGCTGATCGTATTTGGGACTTCGCAAGATGTACGGCTGCTCTGTTTTTAGTCTTCAAAGGCTCACCTGCTTGGTTGGCGCCCATCTTCAGATAGCTAAGCACAGCATTGCCTTTGTTGTGAAACTAGTTGTCCTCTTTAAGCACTTGCTATTGAATCAGGAGGTGGCAGGTGGGGGGCAAGGATGTAAACCCAACTCCCAAGTGGACCTGCTAAGCTGGCATTGGTGAGCCCTCCCCCCACCCCCCCTCCGTCTGAGAGTGTGCCGAGTCCTGCTCTCTGACGACAGTCACTCAGGCATGCCCATGCTGTGGGGCCTCACCCTCTCCAGGCTAACCCCAGAGTCACTGACGGGACTGTGTTTGGACTCGAGGGCCCTACAAATCCATGCAGCTTTGAAGGTGTGCAGCCCATGGTCCCATCCCCTGCTCTCAGGGTGTGCGCCATCTCCTCTTTGCTTCCATGCTCTGTCGTGATGTAGTGACCTGGGTGAATGCATGTCTTACGAGATGAAGTCTGCAAGTCTAAGAACCTTGTCCAGTCATCTCTGCAAGCGCCATATCTACAGCGAGAGGTCTGCAACCTTGGGACTTGAGTAGGAGTCAGCCTGGAGTTTCCTGTTTATAGTTTGGGTTGTTAACACTTGGGCTAGCTCCCCCTAGAATGGAACTCCAAGTTCCAAAACATGATTCTCTCAGAGAGTTTGTCACAGAAGGTCAACCCTCTCTATAAAAGACATCCTAAATAATCATTACAAAAACACATTTTCCCCTTTGAAAGGAATGTACTCACATTTGAAAATTTAGAGTCCTATAGACACTAAGACCTGCTTTTCTTTGTGACAAAGGGAACATTCCCTCTTAGAGAAACATCCTGCTGTCAAACGCAGCAATGTGTGTGACAGTACAGGAGGTGTGAGAGGGAAGGATCTGGGATTACCTCACTTTTGCTTTCAAAAGTCACAATGAAAAATGCCTCCCCATCCTTGCTGCTGCCGGAGCCGGTCATTTCCTCCTCCTTCTAGTGAGGCTAGCTCCGAAACCTTGACACAAGCCTTAATGTTTACATTGGGTTTTGGATGTTAGCTCCCTTGGCTTCTGGAAGCTGAGTCTGTTGAAAATTATGTTTTTCTTTTAAGGACAAAGGCCTTATTGTATGTACATGTTGTATAGTGTAATGAGGTTTTTTTTCCCTTTCTTTTCTTTTTTAATGTTAGGTAATGGGTGGTACTAACCCAGCTCTGCCAAATGAGGAGTTCAAAGGTAGGTCTGTAACCTGAATGGCAGTTTTAAGGTTTCACGCAGGTAACTCAACAAGAGAAAATGAGAGGGCGGGGCAAGTAGCATCTTCATTGACCAGACTGTGTTCCCTGATGCTGCACTTTGATGGAATAACCGTCAGGCAACTCTGGGAGAGGATCTGCGGCATGAGTGATGATGCCCCAGAGACACTTCAAAGAGAATGACAGTGGTAATAAAAATAATAGAGATGACACTGAGCCCATTTTAACTTATAAAAGCAGGCATTTCCAAAATTGCTCTTGTATTCTTGGTCAGATAAATAGATTTGGGCTGGATGGTTTTTCATGGCTGCTGAGGCTGTCAGGCGTAGGCCAAGCATCTTATTTTTAGAGCCTGTGTGGTGGGTCTCTCTGGTGGTGCTGCGGGCCCTCTCAGCTGTGGGTGACCTCAGGAAGATGAGACCGGGAGACCAGGCCTGGCCCACAGAAAGGAGGCATGAAAACCAGAAGGCCCAAAGCCGTTCTTGTATTCCTTCGGTCCTCAGTGAGAGACATTTTTAGGTTCCTTATCTTAATTATTTTTTCTTTTTCTCTATAAGCATTGCTTTTTTTTCCCACCTATTTTTCCTAGGTTCCTCTCTGAGACATCTGTGGACCTGGCCATGGCTTTAAGGTTCCTTTCACCCTCACTGCTTTCTTTTTAGTGAGCAAAATAATGACATTTGCATTCCTTTTCATATTTGTTTTTAGAGCTTCTTATTGGAAAATACAGTGGGGGGGGGATTCCTTTTCTGTTTTATTTTCTCCTTAAGCAGAAGTGTCTGAGGCAAGATGTGACCCTCTTGGGTTGGATGCCCCTGCGTTGTGTCTGTGGTGCTTGAAGCTTCTGCCTCTGCAAAAGCCTGGCTGTGCCCTGTTTGACTGCCCCTTTCTGTCCCTTTTCTTTACAGAAATTCACAAATCCTGGAGGCTCTCACAGACTGCTGGGTCTCTCCTGCTTTGTGGATTTATAGTGTAAAAGCAGTTGCATCAAGACATTTCATGTAGCAGTGTTTCTTGGTCTCGGGGGGACATTATTTTCTGAATGAGAGGACATGAAAGATTAATCAGATATTCTCCCGCCTGAGAGCTGCTGTGCCAGAACAGTTTAGGGTCTCACCACGTACCGTACCTGTGTTCATGCTCCTTGCGGGAACGGTGCCTATTAGAATTGAGATGTGGTGATTTCCTGTTTTCAAGCGATGTGAAACAATTGTTCTCTGCCCGGTGGGACCCACTGGAGGTCAGCTCCCAGTCCCATTAGCACATAGGTGAGCACTGGGATGGAAATTCCTTTTCCCTAAGAGGTGACTCAAGTCGGAATTTGGGGAAGAGCTGGATGGCCGGGAAGGGGGCAGGGATATGCCCCTTTTCCGAGTCTCATTAGTCCAGGGGTGGTTTCTGTTGTACGAGCTAGCCCTTCTTTCTCCTTACTGGGATGTGCTGGGCATGCATGTCCCACAGACCAGTGGCTTCCTTTTTCTTGTGAGTGCTTGTGTGTGTATGTGTGGAGGAATAGTTGGGATTTATTAAAAACATACACATTTTTTTTTTCTGTTTTGTATAAACCATACACTGGACAAGGGCAAAGAGAAGCTTGCTTAAAGTTATTTACACACTCTTTGACCAAGTGGCAGACATACAGTTCCCGGATTTTGGTATTTGACTGAAGTATATGAAAACTTTGATATTTGGTGTTGACCTACAGAAACAGCAATTTTTGTGGTTCAACCTAATGCATACTTTGAGCATCTTAAGGCTTTTTCACTGGAGATAGTAACTCTGACAGGTTATTGCAGTGTATCTGAATGAGGGGGCCTTTAAATTACGGGCGAATTTACACTGGGTGCATAAACTAAACATAAAATGTGGTGATATAGTAAAACACGAACACCTCTCAATCTCTGAACCCTCAGCTCTGAATTAATGGACTCTCTGTACATCCTCAGACCCTTGTGATGGTGGTGGGGGTAGAGAGGAGGTAGAGAGGGAAGCATTCACCTTCATACCAATGAGAGGGAACACATGACACAGTGTGTGCTCTGCAGGGAATGTGGGAGCTGAGTTGTAGGACTGACGGAGGGAAATGATTGATGGTCATTAAACTCAGCACATATTTATTGAGCATTTATGTTAATGATGGCCTGAGGCACTGTGAGATTGGAAAAATGCTTTTTAAAAAAGTGAACAAAAAGATTAAATTATGTTCCAGATAGTTTTGAAGTTAGATATCTTATATTGCTCTGGAGTAGTAGCAAATTGATGAACTTACATAAGCCACGGATATTAACTCTTGGTTGGAATGTTTGAGTAATCAGAACAAATCATTATTCCTTGACTGTGATAGGTTATATATATATACACACACACAGGCATAATATGTATGTATTTCATATAACATTAAGATAATGGATCTAGTTTGCAAACTACCTTCTATCCCTAGAGTCTAAAATAAAAGTGTGAACATGGGGTTGAGCCAGTAGTCATGTGCGTGTGGGGGGAGGCCCTTCCAGTGGAGTTTTGGGCACTGCTGACAAGGAGCAGACAATTGTGTCCCCATGGCTGGCAGCCCCTCCCTCTTCCTGGTCCTCCCTCAGATACTTCGACATGACTTCTTATGTTATCTCACATTAACAAGTCAGTGGTAAGGATTTTGCCTTCGGCTCTCAGTTTGTAATGTGCCTAAGAACCAGGAGGGAGCTTGTTAAAAATGCAGATTCAGGGGTCCTTCTCCAGAGACTCTGACTCCAAGGTCTGGTGGAGACCAGAGAATCTCCATTTTTAATGAACTCTTCCAGTGACTACACGGGGGGCCAATTTTTGGAAAACTCTTCCCAACTGTGGTTAGTGGAAAGAGAAGGATGTATAAATAGAAACATAAATATAGGTAAATTCCCCAATGAATCAACAACACGTTAAATAGGGGTTAGGGGCAATTGAAGTTCTGTTATTGGTACAAAACTTACCAGTAGGTCAACTCCCATTTATAGAATATTATTTTTGTGGGGGCTTTCACATAGTTCTCTTGCATGTTAATGGTATTTATTGAAGTGCTACTTTTTCTCTTCGTGTCTTTTCTCTCTCAAGCCTCCTCTAGTCACCCAATTGGAATTAATCATTTGTTCTTCGAAGACTTATGTTGGCCACTCTTACAACCCTTACTCCTGCCTGCCCTGAAGTTTTGTTGATTATTTACATGGACTCTCTCCTGTTGGACTTAAAGCTTTTTCAAGGCAGGAATTGTGTCTGACTTCTCACTACCATTCAAAGCATCTAGAATAGTACCTCTTAACCACTATTTTATGAATAGATACTGTGTTCGTAAGTTAGGGGGAACCTGAACTTCAGTTTCTTCAAAGCCACACTGTGAGGTAGGGTAGGTAGGTTTTTTCCAGAAACCTACCTTTCACAAGTGAAATAATTAAAGCTCAGAAGAGTAAAGCAAGACAAAGTTCACATTGCAAACAAGCCGGAGCTGGGACTATGATTCAAGTACGGGAATCCTGCAGCATCCCGGGTAGACTCCACTGAGATATCTTTCAGAGAATGTTTCCTGACCACAAGGGTTGAGAAAGCACCCAGGGAGGGTGAGGGGGTGAGTGAGAGAGACCCAGCAAATGACTTCCCTGGGCTTTAGGGTTTTAACAGTCCTTGTGGTCCAGTTAGGTAGAGTCCTGACTGGCGCCTTTGGGTGGGACAGGGTGACCCTCTGGGTTGCTGCCAGCCTGTTCATATGATGGATTCCCACAGGGATACACTCTGTCTTCTGTGGTCTTTCTGTGATGGGCAGCAGCTGCGGGATAAAGCCAATGTGACGGATGTTTGTTGCTTCTTCAGCATGAGCCAACTAGATGTAGCAATTTGACAAAACAGCCAGGGTTTTCGGACCGATTTGCTGGGATCCAGCAGCATCTGGAGGAAACAGGCAGTCGATAGGGAGTTGAGGGCCAGGTGAGATGGGGTTTGGAGATACCCCACCGCAACCCCTTCCATCCCCTAACCTCCATAATAGGAGCCGTTTCCTTCTGCTAACCGTATCTGTGCAGCAGGCCCCTTCCTCGCCCAGAACAGGAGTATTCTGGGAAACCTGAGTTCTTTCCTCTCCCTTTGTGTCATCCCATTTGTGCCCACACCTTCCTTTCCGTGATCAGGGAGAATGTAAAGTCGAGGTGTTCCCTTCTTTTAATTCTGGTCACGTTGCTAAACTGTTTCCCATACTTTTAATGAGAATCCTTTAAAAAAATTTTTTTAAAAAAAATTGGCCTGGCATTCCATTGTTCCAGGGTTTCACCTTTATCATCTCCATCTTTATTATTTTTTACCATGTTATTTTCTTTCTCTGTTATTAGCTCAGCATTTCCATGATGTCACCACTCCTCAAGTTTTCTGTCTTGTTTTTCTCAGTTTCAGTTTCTAGTTCTTGGTTTCAGCCTGATAATGAAATGTACAAGCAGAATTACAGTGGGGTGGTTGTTCTTCCTACACACACCATGGCCGCCAGACATGTGAGCGATGGAGTGTCCAGTGGGGAGCCCTCTGGCACACGCAGAGTTGGAAGCACCACGGGGCAGGCCATTTGTGATAAGGATTAAGGGGTCAAGAAAAGGATGGCTAGGAAAAGCTAAAGGCTGGCTTAGGGCAGAGCCAAGTGCCTAGGTGGAGGGTTGGGAAATATTTTCTGCTAATGACGATGTGCTGATATCGTTGAGCCTGGTGGAGGGAATGCCCAGGGGAACTTTAACAGCCTTCCAATATGTGGGAAGAAAATTCTTTGTTGAAAGGACAGAGAGTAGTACAAATCCCACAGTTGCAACATATCTTTAGCTCCAGCTTCTCTGCTGGCCTCTCTGCCTCTTGCTCACTTCCAGAGTGAGCCCCAAAGTGGTTGTGGGGTGTTGGCTTCCCTGCTTCTTGGCCAGTGCCTGCCTGTGAGTACAGGCCTCTTCCCTAGATCCCTCTATCCTAGTTACCCTTCCGTGGATGAGATCACACTCCCAGCTTTGAGCCACATTTGCTGGATCAGAAATTGAAAGCAGGGTCTGACTATGGACTGTATTCATCCCAGAGTTTTGGCTCTAGGTCTTAGTATAACTGAGAAGGAAAAGTTAAAATAAAGGATTTCTCCCTTCCTTTTCTTTCCATTACTCCTAAGGGTTAATGTTCTCTCCCTCCCACACTCTTCCTCAGTACTCAGCTAGCCTTTGGTCACTAGGCTCTGGTGGGTCCGAGCCTTGCTGGTTGGGGATATTGGTCCTAGAATTTTCCCCTGGTATTGTCAGTTCTTCTAGCCAGTCAGAATTTTCCTAAACTTGAGTCTGTTTCCTCAGAGATGTAGCTTGGCAGGCACGGTGTTTATTAGCAGTAGGGGCAAGGAGCACCCAGCAGTGGCCAAGACAACATCTATTGAGCCTCAAATGGCTGACAGTGACAGGCCCATCCTGAAGTATCCTGGTCTCTAGGTATCTGGCATGGTGGCAGGTGCTGAGAGAAGGTGACCTCTGGTGGTCGCTGGATTAATGTAATGTCGGGCAGTGATTTAATACAGGTGTGTGTGCTTGTGCACGTGTGTGTTTAGTATAGGGGTGTGTGTGTGTGTGTGTGTGTGTGTGTGTAAGGACTTACATATGTAGTATTCTCTCAGCATTTGCGTGATGGATTTATAAGAATTTTGTTTATTTGGCTGCTCTTTCCTGGACCTTTTTTTTTTTTTTTTTTGCTGGGTCTTTCATATCTTCTCAAACTTTAAATATTGGAGGGCCCCAAGATCCAATCAAGACATTTTCTCTGTTTACATTTACCCTAGGTGATTTTATACGGATCCATGGCTTAAAAACCATCAATATGCTGAACATTCCCATAGTCATGCTCCCAGCTTTCTCACCCTTCAAGTGCAGAGCCCTACCCGAATGTGTCCATGAAGGTCCAGGAAGCATCTCCGACTTAAGATAGCCCAAACAGAGATCTCTGTCCCATCCCTCACCCAAATCTAGTCTCTTCCAGCCAGCGATGTCGGCCGCAGTGTTCCATTTTCCTAGGCCATGAGCCGTGGGGTTTTTGATTCCTCTTTCTCTTATACTCTATGTTCAATCTATTAGCAAATCTTGACAGCAAAACCTTGAAAATATACCTGGGAATTTCTGATTACCTCCATGATCACTTTTTTGCCTCTGGACAATATATTGTCAACCACTGACCATTTAAAATTATATATCCAATTATTTCAGTTATTTATGAAAAACCCTCTAGTGGCTTCTCATCTCAGTGGTAACACAGTCTGACGTATAACCGTGGTCTGCAAGGCCCTCTGAGATCTGGCTCCTGTTGCTGCCTCCGGTCTCTGCTTCCAGTGCGTCTTTCCACCCCTCACTGTGTCCGACCTCACTCCTGGGCTCCCAGCACACAAAATACCCAGCACCCTCTCAACAAAGGTGCTTGCCTTTGTTCTTTCCTATACCTGGAACACACTTATCCAATATATTACCTGTTCTCATCCCCTCACTCCGGTCTCAGAGCAAATGTTTCCTTAGTAGAGGGTCAGAGAGATTTGGGGGAGGGGTGGGACAGAGATCTCTCTTTAGGCCATCTTAAGTCAGAGATGTTTCTGGTCATCCATGGGTACATTTGGATAGGAGTCTGCACTTGAAGGGTGAGAGAGCTGGGAGCATGACTGTGGGAACGTTCAGCATATCGATGGTTTTTAGACCAAGAATCTGTATAAAATCACCTAGGGTAAGGATGTAAACAGAGAAAATGTCCTGTTGGATTTCACTCTCCCCAATTCTGTGCCCTTGTCCTGCTTCATTTTCTCCGAAGTCCTTGTCAGTGCCTGTTACGCAGTTATTGGTTTCCTGTAGGTCTCCCGACTAGAATATTGGCCATGTGAGGATGTCAAATCTGATGTTCATGTTGTACCCCCAGGGCCTGAGATGGTGCTAGGCCCACTCTGTGCTTATCGGTCAGATAAACAAGTATGTGCTATTTGTGTTTAATTGTTTGATTCAATAATTTAAAGATCTAACTAATTCCAACCACCAAAATTAAATCACGAAATTTCATTTCTACTCCAAATGCTGCTTTTTCTGTAATGAAGACTTGCCTTTTTCATAGCTCATGTGACTTTGCATATCAAGGCTGGTGGTGGGGAAATTATACGAAGACATTAAAAGATGAAAAGTTGCTTCCAATGAACAATAATATAATCAGAGTAAAATATATAACTATAAGCAATAACAATTATAAAACAAAATTTTTCCCATAGAAAACTATTTTTTAAAAAAAACTCTTGCTGTGCATACTTGGTAGCATGATCATTATCAGTTTTGGAATGTAAATTAAAATTTAATATGTTGGTATTTTTATACTTTACCTAAGACATTTTACAGATGCAAAACCAGCAGGGTATGTTAAGTCTTGAAATTTCAGAGAGCAAGGAAAATGTGGCACAAACAATTTCCCCACGATACACATTCAGACACACTGTGGGGCCGCCGAAGACGCTGGGCCGTGTCGCTGCACCTATGCTGGAATGTTCTGGAATGTCCTCCGTGAAGGAGATTCCTTGAATGGGTTGTCACATCCCAAGGTGCTGACATATGTAGGTCCGATTCTGTCCCAGTGAGATAATTGTACAACAAAACTTCTTGAAGTCTCAGACGTTCAGTGGCTCGCATAGCTGCTTAGGAACCCAGATGGGGGTTGGATGGTCTCAGGGCGTTTGTGGTGGTGGAATTTGGTTGGAGCTGACCTTTCCCTCCTCTGAACCCATGAAGAGCAGTATGCGCCACTCGTGTTGCAACACAGGAGGTGCTTTGCCGTGTTTATGTGCTGGCCCCTCTCCCTCTTGGACTGTAAGCTCTTCTAGGGCAGAAGATGTATCTGATTCATATCTGCTGTTCCCAGCAAAACCTGGCCCCGTGCCCGGCCAGCAGCAGGGGCTCCAACAATATTTGTTAAACAGATTCATGGATTTTTAGTCAGCTAGATTTGAATTCTGCAGTGCGAATGTTTAACCTGCAGAAAAAATCCGAGTTTAGAGCCAAGATGTCACATTTCCTAAAGGCCATTTGTTTTCTGTTGATGCTTTTGTCTTGTGTTAGAGGTTAAAGATTTCAAGGAGCTGTTTTATGGTGAAACTTTAAAAAACCAATTATTAAGGGTAATAACCATGCTTGACCCTTACTTTTTAAAAGCGGGGCGCATGGTGTGAATCCCTTTAGCAGCAAGTTTATGTAAGTAATATTTTGCGGGTAACTGGCCACTTTCATTTCTTTATAACACTTTAATCAAACGTGGATTATGTGCAAAATTTGCATTTGTTGATTGTTTAATGCATTTGAAAATGAAAGCTAGTGGATTCAAATTGCATTCTAAACCTATGAAATAAATCTGTGGCTTGTCCAGTTCCTTCTGACACCTGCACGTGGCCCTTGGGAAGGCCTTGGTGAAGAGAACACGCTGCTAATGGCCATGGTGAATGAGTCAGACCAACCCTAGCTCACAGAACAGTCTTCATATGGGAAAGCTGTCTGGCGCTGGCTTTTTCAGTTCCATCCGGCTCGAGGGCCCCTGCTTCCCTTTGCTTCCCCTTGCTTCCCCACCTGATGTTCTTCAGGCTCACTGGACACCCTCTATCGTTAGTATTGACATGAAGATGACCCAGGAGCAGGGATCTTTCCAGCACCCGATGCATCACGCCACCCTTACCGTTATCTGGAGGCAGGACGGTAGGAACCAGCTCTAAAGCCTGCCATCCCAGGGGTCCCTTTGAAAGCCTCTGTGATTGCTGGTGGTCAGGGTCAATTGTGCAGATGTCTTTAAAAGTGTCTCACTAGTGACCAGAAAGTTACTTTGTCAAGATGACAGATGGACTGTGAGCAGCCCCTCCGCCCTGCCTCTTCCCTGTGATGTCAGCTCCATTTACTTGTCAAGAGAAGGTATTTTTGTAGCTCCCAACAGCGCATGGGCTTTCACGGGAAACCTGTGAAAACGCTTCTGTCCTGTGAAAAATCTGCTCAGTGGCTTGTTGTTGACCCACAGGAGTCAGGGGCGTTTGAGGACCTGGTGAGTCCCACCCACTGTGGGTGACGCAGGCAGCGGTGTGTGCTGATGAGGGGGACGGGTTTCAGGGCTGGCCACGTGCAGACATGGTTTGCCGCCGCCAGTCACCCGAGCAGGACACAAATGGGGTCTAAGACACTCCATGTCCATATTTCGGACATTTTCCTTCTCGGCAGAGAATCATCTGTGTGCACAATGAAAAGGGTTCATTGAGTTCTCAGCCGCTTTGTATAACCGGGGAGCCCAGCTTTCACACGGCGGTGGGCCAGGAAAGCACTGCCCAAGTCAGATCTCCAGCTCTCCTTCCTGACCATCAGATTGCAACCTTTCCGATGGAAGTTGCTCTGATTTTATTATTATTTTTAACTCCTTCACCTTCCTTCCTCAGTCTCTCCAGTGCCCCTGCCAACCTGGTGGGCAGTCTCCCTGCTGTCCCCCCAAAGGGTGGGAAGCTGGCTTCTGCCCTCTGTGTCATAGATCTTGCTGGTGGTTGGAGTTGGGCTCCCAGCATCTGGAGAGTCAAAGAGCTCACCAGCAATGCATACAAATGGCCATAGAATTTTATCTCACCTTTCCTTTCTGTTTGCTTTTCGGGTGGAGGAAGAAGTGGATTCATTATTCTTCCTGTGCTGAAGGACAGCGATGTAAAATCATAGGAGCTGTTGGGGAGGTGGCCGGACCGCTCGTGTTTGAGGCTGCACTACTGCGCAGGACTCCAGCCCCTCTCGCCCCGGTCAGGAGTCCGTGGACATTTTCTCGGGAGCACCGGCTCCATCCCACATCCCAGCTCTTTGATTCCCTTTTGCTTGGGGATGGGAGAGGAGTAGGCTTGAGAATTGGGGCCAAATAAAGAAAGGATGCCACCTCTACTCCTCTCAGTTCACATACCTGGCTGCTGTCGCCTGGCAGGAGGGGACACAGTGCATCTTCTG
This sequence comes from Ailuropoda melanoleuca, assembly GCF_002007445.2. Taxonomy (NCBI): domain Eukaryota; kingdom Metazoa; phylum Chordata; class Mammalia; order Carnivora; family Ursidae; genus Ailuropoda; species Ailuropoda melanoleuca. The sequence goes on from NC_048218.1 coordinate 170,170,296, forward strand.
GTCTTCCATCCTGCTTCTGGGAGCCTGAGTGCTCAGAGCTGCATCTGTGACGGGGCCCAATATGCTAAGCCACTGGCTGCTTTTGTTCCATCCATCACGGTTTCGTGAATGTGGAGCTGCCAGCAGACCCCTTGCTTAGACCATGTACAGTCTAATAAAAACCAGGCAGTGCTACTTTCTTTGGGCTACTATTTTTATTTGGTGGTTATTTCTTTTGTGTTCTGCCATCTCTAATGTTTTGGTTCTATTTCAAAATATGATTAAACAGAATGAGGAGCTGTTTGACACTGCCCTGTTTTAAATCAGAGCTGTACTTGAGTAGCTGGGACATTCTAATGGCCTGTGTTTCTTTGTTCTGAGAGTTCGTTGAAAAGGAAAAAAAAAAAAAAAAGCCAGACCTAAATCCTTAAACAGCATAGGACCCCAAACAATCACTTCCAACACACTAAAGCCCATTAAACAAGAATTGAAATGTTAGGTAAGTTAAATATAAAAAGGCCTTCTTATGAACCCCCCGTTGATTCTGCTGGCACGTGTCATATTTTCAAGGTACACTATCAGGAGAGCACTGTCATTTAGTGATGTATGAGGGCCATATATCATCAGAACATCGTCTTTGTAGAGGATATGGGTACTAAAAGACACGATTCTGGCCAGACAGAACAGCAGGGGGTCTTACTTCTTTTCTCCACCCCCCCTGCCCCTCCTGCCATTTTCTTTAATCTCCCTCTGTTTTGCGTTGCAGAGAAGTGAATTTCTTCATGGGATATGACTTGTTGCAAAATAATCGGGGGGCCCCAGTGGGCTTCATAAAATCTTTTAAATGGCCTAGCTTCAAGAGCAGCTTTGTTCAGAGTTTGCACTGTTAACTGGGCCGGGGAAGGCGGCATATGCCAGGGTCCAGGTCTCTGGGGTAAAGGCTCGCTGAGCCTAGACAGGAGGAAGAAAGAATAACACTCCCAGACATAGTGCGATGAATTGTGTGATGTCCTTGCAAGATGCTTTCACATTATGTCTCCAAAAATATGTTCTTGCCAGCTATTTTTATCTCTAGACTCCAAAAGAATAGCCTCTGGAGGCTGCCAGCCTCCTGGGAGAGGCACCTTCCTGCTCAAATCCAGGAAGAAACGAGGACCTGGAGGCTTCGGATCCAGGTTCTGAGCTGTCTTGCAAATGACCGGGTTCTCAGAGACTGAGACTCGTCCTGAGTTTTAAGCCAGAGATTTAATCTATCTATCTTAAAATGCACTATTTTTACTCATGTGTTCCAAGTGAAACCATAAACCACTAAGGTTTATGATGGTCTGAAAATGGGGAGTGCTTAGCAAAGGCAAACATTTAGATTCCAGCGATGAGGAAGAGATGGCTCATCTTAGCCCCTGAACCAAGCTGTGCAGCATAGTGGTTAAATCATCGCCTCTGGTATCAGCAGGTCCTGCCTTTGAATCTCCGCCCTGACTAGCTGTGTGTAAACCCAGGTAAGCCATTAAAATTCTCTGTGCCTCAGTTTTCTTATCCATAAAATTGGTACCTTCCTGAGACTTGATGCAAGGGTTAAAAAGGAGACAATACATAAAACATGTTTAGCACAGTCTGGCAAATAGTAGATTTTCTATAAATGCCAGGTGCTATTATTCTTAACAGTTCAGCAACCTTCCCAGAAAACTATATGCCACTTCATTGTTTGGTTAGCAATGGATCAGCTCTCTTACTCTGGCTATGGAAGAGATTTGCCAAAGTGGTGGAGATTGGGGGTTCAGAAAGATCTGGAAATGCTAATTTACATTAAAAGCAAGGGCTTGTTGACACCTTTCCTACTGACCTCAGACACCCCGCACCTCTTGTACCTATCTTAGGACCTCACTGGATTGGGAAAGGAAAGAGGTGTTGGGAAACTATTCTCCTGGGTGGGAAGTTTGTGTCATTTTCCCTATCAAACATTCTTTCCTCACTTTAGAAATGGTTTTGTTCATTTTTTTTTCTTTCTTTCCATTTTTTTTTCTACCTTCATTGAGCTGAGAGATATGGCTCAGAGCCCCATTTTGTATACTAAGGCTTTGTAGTGGACCAAACTGCCTTTTCTTTTTTTTCTTCCAGTTCATTCTGTGCAAGAGTTATGGGGAAGTCAGTTGTACTATCAGTAATAAAGAACAAGCAAGTAAAAGCTTAATTAAAACAATAAATCATCAATCAAATTTAATACTGCCACTGGCAACCACTGAGCTATCTCAGTTCCCCCCACCCTCCCAATGATTATTTTCTCGGAGATTAAGAACAGACTTTGTCCAAAGGAAACAGGCTGGAGCAGGTACAAGCTTGTGTTGTCTCCTCTGTGAGTGCTCTTGCTCACTTGCAAAGGATTTCCCCCGACCGTATGTTCCAGAGAGAGAATCACTGTATTTTATGTCCCATTTATCAAAGCCACTGACAAGCAATGGAACCTGCCCCTTCTGGGTCTTTTCTTTCAGCCTTTACCTATATCTCTCTATGCTAGGACCATGGCATTCTGCAGTCAGGTCTGTTTGCCCAAGTCTCGGTCTAGCCCTCGTATGGCACCTTTAACAGGTTACCTTATAACAAGGGCAGGAGACCTGCATGTCTGACCCAGGTGGCCTCTTTCCGGAAAATTTCCAGACTAGCTCAGCTACATACTAATCTATTCCTAAAATCTCAACAGTCGAGTAGGAGTTAACCTAATTCTAATATGATACACCCATAAATTTTAATGCTGTGACTTAGCAACTAACCTCCCCGGCTGGTCCCTTAATCCAGGCCTGGGAACCAGGTTGTGTTCCCAGGTCCACTGCTAGCTCACTCTTTGAGGGACCTGAGACACTTAACTTTATTGTGTGCCATTCCCCCATCTGCGAATCTTAAGAAACCTGTGAGGATTAATGAAATAATGTCTGCAGAGCTCTTTAGAAGAAAAGTGCTATGTAAACATGAAGTATTACTCTTCTGTTTATGAGAAGTTTTATAATATTGCCTAGGAGAAATTGTGACCTGCGTTCAAAAGCACCATAAAGTTCCCTTTCGCGCTTTTGTGGCTGGAATTGGGTTACAATGGGGAACTTCAAGGAAAAGTTGACCTCTTTGACTTCATGCATGGGGCGACTAGAAATTCCACAGAGAATACATGTGCTGATGTCGGATCACCTTCCTCCTTGGGAAGCTTGACACAAAACATTTGTATTCCTAAAAACAAATTCCTCTGTGAGCGGTCTCAAGACTCTCAAATAGTGAAACATCACTGTGTGTGCACTTCAGATAAATTCACTGATAAAATAATTGGATTAAGGGTCACCATGTCCTATCCGTGCTCAACGACCCTGATGGCTTTTGGCTCAAGGTGAAATTCTCACTTGGTGCCAGAAGTTACACGGCAGTTTTTGTGTGACCTGCCAATGTCTGACGTCTGGTTTCCTCCAACACGGTATAAGTTTCTGGAGAATAGAGGGGAAGTGTGTGGCATGATTTCTCACTCCAGCAGCACTGAGTACTATGGCACAGGTGCCACATCTTGGGTTTTTTGGCTGCTCTAGAACTTCCACTGCTAAGTTCCTATGCTTCTAAGAGTCCTCGTGCTGGGCCTCTATCCCCCGACAGTAGCTGATGATGATAACCTTCAGGGTTAATNGTCTTGGGTTTTTTTGGCTGCTCTAGAACTTCCACTGCTAAGTTCCTGTGCTTCTAAGAGTCCTCGTGCTGGGCCTCTATCCCCCGACAGTAGCTGATGATGATAACCTTCAGGGTTAATATGGGTTCACCTCCATGGATGTTTGCATTTTGGGAGGAGGATTCTTGAGGGCAGCACAATCTATAAGCCCCTCCCCAAATAAGACTTCAGTGATGGTATGAGAGTGTGGGGTTTGCATCTGTGGAGGGGGAAGGGAAAGTCTGCAGGGTTTCTAATTTAAGGAAGAGAGCCATTGTTAACCCCTTCATCTCCTCTCTGATACTATCTGGCCTGTGGGCTTCATGGACCTATTGAGTGTTGTTCATTTGGGCAGAAAGAAGTATGACAACTTCGCAGCCTTCTTGATTTTCTGAAAAAGGATCTGGCACTTAGAATTTGCTAGTTTGCCAGATGACAGCTGTTTGCCTCTAAGGCAGGCTTTGCTTTCATAAGAGACAAGGATTGAAGGAAAATAATGCCATCTTCTAGAGGAAGAGGCTCCTGTGGGCTGCCACCTTCCTAACATGGCTCTGGAGTCTTGGCAGGCAGGGAACCAGGTATTTTTATTTTTATGCTTATTTCAAGAGATTCGTGATGCCGTTTCAGAGTCTAAAAATAGAGTATCTGCCAGCTGACATTTCTCCCTGATCAGTCTCATCCTATTAGCTGCTGTGTTTTCCTCTCCAGATTTCTATTTTATAATTATTTTAAAAATATAAATGAAAGGTCAGGTAATACTTTCCATATTTCATAATAGAATTGGTCCTGGAAGAATCTTAGAAAAAAATATCTTTAAGACATTGGCTTGAAATAGAACAAAAGCATGTCAAAAACATTTTTTTCTAGTTGCAGAAAGCAGACAGGAAAATCTCACAGTGGTGATCTGCTATCTTCTCTATAGCCCCTGCCTCCCTTCAGTGAGAGATCATGTCCCTTCACATTCGGACACTGAAAAATGTTCCGGAGCCACTAGCAGGTCTCATGGTCCAATTCCGAAGCCCAGGGAACTCTGTGCTACCACCTAGTGGCAGACTTCGGGCACAGCAAGCTGGCTGCCGGAATCCTGTTTGAACTTGGCTGTGGCTGAGGCTGTGGTTTGGCTCACATCCTTATAGAGCTTTGTTGCCAGCCATGTAAACTTTTTCTCTTTTACTCCCTATGCCCCCCTTTTATTTTTGCATGTTGGCACTTCATTTCATGTGCCTCCAGAGGCTATGTTTTGGGTTTTGATGTATTTGGTCTTTCAGAAAAGAGGCAATAATGTAGACACCTTTGACAGCAGGTAAATCACAGGCTGGCTGACCCTAGAAAGTGATGAACACTTGGAGACAGAGACTGAGGATGAAAAATGTGATAAGGTTTGTTACTCTTATATACTGGCTAGGTCCGTTTTTTAGAATGTTCTGACGTTTTCCTCCAGTGCTTTTCTACCACTTTCTCTGTTGCTTAGATTTGGGGAGATTCAAACCCAAGCTGGAACCTCTGGAAAGTTTGTTCAAGGATGGCAGTCTGGCTTTCAGAGGTATGATAGGCACAGCTACCTATTAACATCCAAAATGGCATAACCATCCTCATTACCAGGAAACAGCTGGTATTTGTAGACCTTCCCATGGTTGGTGATGACACAGCCCTGTGGCGGTGTTATTCTGCTCCTGTTAGAGAGCTCATTTCACATGTGAGGAACCACAGAGGAGGCACCAGTCTCCCCTGGGGCCTCTGGGCTGGGACATTGTTTTGTTTTTGTCCATATCCTGAGTGCCTGGGAAGTTGCAAAGTGCAGCATTTAAATGTTTGCCTTTGGAGTCAGACCTCTGTTTGCATTCCAAATCTGCCTTTTGCATGACCCTGGGCAGGTATCTTAACCTTAGTTCCCCATCTGTAAAATGGGGGTGATGTGGAATTTTATTTTATTTATTGATTTTTTTTGTGTGTGAAATGATGCATATAAAATTCTTAGTGCAGAGCCCGGGACATAGAACGTGTTCGGAAGTATGAATCAGCACCAGAAGAAGTTTCTTGAGTGGAAAAGTGAGCCGAATGAGCCATGGCCTTGCCTCAGAACAGAGGACACTTGATGCACGGTTGGGGGGGGGGTGAGGAGGCCGGTAGAGATGGACTCCTGCAGGCATGGCTTTGTGGGCGCCACTTCTCACCAGAGCCCCTGGCTTGAGCCCAGTGCTTTTGTCTCTTGGCAAAATCAGTGAAAGCGAAGCGAGTGGTCTTAATTAACCTGTGCTTAAATTTACTCTGTAGCTGCTGGACTTAATTAAGGAAACAGAGGAATCAGCCTCTTATGAGCAATTCTCTCTAGTTTTTCTTACTTTCTTCGAGGGCCTGGGATTCTAAGTATGTGCTTCATATCCATGCCAACCAGACACCAGGGTCATGATCAGATATGGCAGTTTGGTAGAATATAGAAAAAACTCCAAATGTTATTAGAAGGGGGGAAATCCCCCACTAAACCTACAGCTAAAGTTTAGGTTTGGTGTGTGTGTGTGTGTGTGTCTGTGTACAAAAAAAATTCCAGATGTGAAGCTACAAACCATCTGGTTGGAATAACTTTTGTGCTGGACTGTAGTTACAAGCTATTTATTATGAATCTTGGGATCCTGTTATGGATTTGACTGGCTCCCAGGTTTCTGATTTAGCAAAGAGTTCCTATATTTAAGAAAGTGCGCATCTTCCTATTTATCAGACCCTGAATTGTGACTCACACCCACTGTGACTGCCCTTAGAGCTTTGAACTCCCCATGTCCGAGGATTTTTCCCTTCAGAGAGGAGATGCACTTGGGGGTGGCCCTTCCCTGAGGCTGCAGCCAGGTTTGCATGAGCTTTGCTAACAGATGTTCTGCTTAGAAAGTGTGTTCACTTCACAGACGTCTTGCAGTGGAGGGCATCGGTATCAAACGACGGCTTGCGGGAACTGGACTTTGCCAAATGAAGTCACTGTTAATAATGCCAAATAGCACATATACCTGGTCATTGTTCATGATCACTTTAGTGGTCGTGGAGGGACACTATTAATTTTTTTAAAACGGACCTCCCTAACTTGAATTGTGACCATACTACATACTATGTTTGTAATTTAAGAAAAATTAGGAGAATCAACTGAAGGGCTGCGACTTGCAGGGAGTCTTGATTCCACCATCTTTATGAAAGGAGAGGGCGAGGGAAGGAACTTGGAGGGCTTGGAGCTGGGACACCTGGGTTCAGATGGGACATCTGCCATCACTGAGGGACTGTGGACAGCTCCCGAACTCATCTCAGCCCTACTGGGCACAAGAATGCTCTCTGCAGAGTAGTGGTTCTCAGCCCTGGCTGCACATTGGAATTACCTGGGGGGAGCTTGGGAAAACTCTAGGCCTGGTCCTTCGGATCAGTCAGATCTGCAGGGGGTGGGAGACAGTGCCGGTCTTTGTGAAGTACCACAAAGGGGTCCTGATCTGGAGCTTAGGATGAGGACCACAGGATTGTAGGAGTAAATGAGGCTAGCTCCATGAGGCCTCCTTCTCACATAACAGACGCCGAAAAGGGGGAAAAGAAGAGAATTGATTACTCAGGTCATATACCTTCTCTGAGCAGCAGTTTTCTTGTTTATAAACTGGGGATAGTAATAATACTTATCTCACAGAATTTTAATAGGAATGAAAGCCATAGCACCTAGCATATAGCATATAGAAGAAACTTGCTGAAGCTCAAATCTTGTTAAGTTTTGTGACCTGGTATTTTCGGCGCACGTGGACCCAGCCTGAGTATAAACAGGCATATACATCATGTTTGGATCTTCTCTGAGACATTTTAACAGCTAACCTTGCAGGATAAAACCGAAGATGCAAATGATCACCACACTTCATTAGCATAAGTGCTAATATAATGCAGCTGTCCCGTGGCTATAAAACACTGACGACTGTGTCTCTGCTTGGCATGGGGAATATTATTTTTTCTCTTACTGAGCGGATTCAATACTCAACTTTGTCATTATTTGAGTTGGAACTTTAGATTGCTGCATTTTTATGCACTCTACTATTAAGGATTGTTGGATGGCTGTGTGCAAATATTTTTGTTCTCACGATGCAGTCCTGGCCCAGGTAGCCCAATGGGCAAAGTATGATTTACACAAATATTATCGTTTCTATAGTGTGTACTAAAAAGAAACCTTAGAACAGAGTGGGAGAAAGCTTTGCTCTCCGCGTTTGGTTATCTAGGTGACGTTGGTTTCTAAAGAGGGGACTTTTCACTCCCCTCTCATGTGCCCCTAATCTCAAAAGTCCTGTGTTTCTGAATGAATATTTCTGTTCCAGAGAGAGCAAAATGCTTTCATGAGTATTTCTTGCCAAGATGAAGGCAAGATAGGAAGAGGGAGGCTAGTAAAACCTCAGGCACGTGTCAGAATTCGGGGGGGTTCTGTTTGGAGTTTCTTTCAAATGTCTCTTGTCTCTTTCTGCCTAGAACAAGGAAGTGACCTGTAAGAGAGAGAAGTGCCCAGTGCTGTCAAGAGACTGTGCCCTCGCCATCAAGCAGAGGGGAGCCTGTTGTGAGCAGTGCAAAGGTGATTTATGTCTTGGCTGCCTTCTCTTCTGGCTGCTGCTTTGGACATTTTTATTTCTCTTTTTCTCACCTTCCTCTTCATTCAGCTCTTGGCCGGGGTGCAAGTGGGTGTTGGGAGGGAAGCTAGCATGTGCGTCTGTGTGTGTGAGTTGGGGAGGTTGGTAGTAACGGGACTTTCCTAATGGAGGGATGAGGGTGTGGTGGACATCTGCATATTTGGTTTGCGTTCTAAGGCAGGTTGCTGAAGTGTGACAGAGAAGATGCAAACATGATGCCCACAGGTGTTGGTCCGCACATGTGTACAGCTTATTTGTCAAGAAGTTTCAACATGTTTCCAGGCTGCACGCTTGCCGTGCCTTATTCTGCCAGAGGAGTCTTTAAATTAAGCCCGAATTTTATCATTTTGGCCCCTATTAATTTTCTTTCCTTCCAAGTTGAATCAAAGTTCCTTCCCTTGCCTTTGAAGCCTCTCTAAAATATACTTACCCCAACGTCATTCCCATGGTCCTCCAGCGCACACTCTCTCCTGAGTAGGCTGTTTCTGCTGTTGCCTCTCGGGCTCAGCTCAGATTTCTCCTCCCCACCGGTCCAGATGCTGCCTGTGCTCAAGGCCCCCAGCTGTCCCTTCCCCTCTATGTTTCTGTGGCACACAGAAGTCCACAAGGTACTTCAGTGATGCGTTTTTCCTCCTTCATCACCTCACATGCATTCAGTAAATCGTGAACTCCTCGGGGACAGGCGCCAGGTCATGCTCTGCCATCTCCGAGTGTGTGCGTGGACAGTGGCTAACAGAGTGGGGCCCTCAGGAGTCACCGAGAGCATCATAGGTCAGGATGTGGACTCTGGAGTCACACAGCCATGACAGAATCCAGCAGTCCTGGGGTGCGGGGGGTTTGCCAAAGTTCACATCCACGAGGAACCTCAGAATGTGACCTTATTTGGAAATAGGATCTTTGGAAGTGTAATTAGTGAAGATCAGATCATACTGGATGGGGGTGGCCCCCAATCCAATATGACTAGTGTCTTCACGTTAAGAAGAGGAGACAGACAGACAGACACACAGAGCAAACAACCCTATTCTGAGAGAGGCAGCTATAAATACCTGGGCTCTGTTCCCTGGGACTCCGATTCAGTTGTTCTGGGGAGGGGGCTTGGCATCTGTTTTTTTTTTTTTTTAAAGATTTTTTTTATTTATTTGACAGAGATAGACAGCCAGTGAGAGAGGGAACACAAACAGGGGGAGTGGGAGAGGAAGAAGCAGGCTCATAGCAGAGGAGCCTGATGTGGGGCTCGATCCCATAACGCCGGGATCATGCCCTGAGCCGAAGGCAGATGCCCAACCGCTGTGCCACCCAGGCGCCCCGGGCATGTTTTTTTAAAACACTCCCAAGAGATTTAGTGTGCAGTCTGGATGAGGAAGCCACTAAAGTAGAGCTTGACCTTGTATCAGGAGATTTGTATCCCTCAGAAGAATATACACTTTTTTTTTTTGGAGGGGGGGGAGGTTTAAAGAACCATCAAAAGAACTCTACAGATACCAGGTCGACTAAAGCCCATTTAAAAAAAATGTTTTTTTCAATGAACTATGGTTGACTCACGAAGTTACATTAGTTTGAGGGGTACAGCGCTGTGGTTTGCCGAACTATGTGTCATGCTGTGATCACAAGTATAGCTACCATCTCTCACCATGCAAGTATACTATTACAGTACCATTGATTCTGTCTCTGGTGTGTGCCACTCCTCTCCCTGACTTAGTCATCCCAATAATATTCTAAAGCCCATTTGTAATGACAACCCACGAGTCTCAATATTGAACCAAGATCCTGTGAACTTTTCAAAACACACTATTACATAAAATCCACATTTCAAGAATTAATGCCCAATTACTTATGAATAACTCTGGTTATTGTAGTAAATTATAATGATTGTTTATTAAAAAATTAAACACTAAAAAAGCAAAATAAAACCCGACAGAGACAGAGATTAGAGTTATGCCACCACAAGCCGAGGAGCACCTGGAGTCTCCAGGAGGTGGGAGAAGGCAAGGAGGGGGCCTTCCCTAGAGCCTTCAGATGAAGTGTAGCCCTGCCAACCCCCTGATTTGGGGCTCCTGGTCTCCAGAGTTATGAGAGAATAAATGTCTGTTGTTTTAAGCCACCAAGCTTGTGGTAATTTACTGCATCAGCACAGGAAAAAGCATACACCATTTCCACTGGAGAGATTCCACTTGGAATCTCTGTGTCCCCAGTTCCCTCCTATAAGTTGGGGATGATAATTGTGTTGGAGGGAATTGAATGGGAAGGTCTGTTCAAAGTACTTAGCACAGTGCTAAGCATTTCTTACACAGCGTGCAAGTATTTCTCAGTTAATGTAAGTATAGTAGGTGCTCTTTAAATACTTGTTGGGCTTGACTATAAAAGACATACCTTCTGAAGTCTTTCGGAGCAGGGACCAGTAGGGTAGATGATATTTTTTTCAGAGCCTTCTCAATCAACCATTTACCTATACCCCCTTCCTATGAGTTGGGAGTTGTATGTTTTAGCCATGTGACTTCTGAGAGCTATCAGTGCAAGGCCTGAAATGGTCATTTGTCAGGACTCTCCCAAGCAGATGGTCAGGTAAAGTGATTCCAGCGAAAACACATTAGCAAGCCAATGTGTGTCCAAGTTACTGTTGTTTCACCTTAAAGAAGCTCCTCTTTTCATTCTTTCCTTTTTAAACTGCTCATTTGCCATTTTCATCTTTCGGTGATTAGCAAGGCTGCCTTGCCAGTGAGAGGCCAGTTGGATACCACAGAATGGAAGCACCATGCCCATGGCTTTTGGTTCGTTTCTCCCTTAACTGTGGTGGTACGGAAGGGAACTTTCTGTTGCTGTAGCATGTCACTGTCTTTCCTGCTTGTCCTGCTGTTTCCTGCATCATCATTCTTCCCTCTGATCATCCTAACCTTCCAAGGGAAAGAGGCACCCAAGACACATCCATTTCCTGAGTGGTTTTTCTTGAGCTTAAGAAGAGAAGCTTCCTCAGATTAAACTGGGCCCAAGAATAGACCAGCGAATTCAGTGTCCTGAGATCTCTTTCTGATAGTGGTGTCAGGCTTTTGGGAGAGGTCAAAATCCCCAACCTGCCCTGAGGTGGTCCTCCATGACAGAGACTCATGAATGCATCAGACTTCTCAAGCTCTGGTGGTCGATGTTAGAGTTACCTACTTCATTTTCTTTATTTCTACTCCATTACGCAGTGTTTGTCTCATGGATTTTAAGAGACACAATTGCATTTGTTCTTAGCTACTGGTTTGTTTATGTTTTTCTGATCAGAATAGTAGCATATGCTCATAGAAGAAGCTTTGAAAAATAGTCTGAACTGTGGGAAAGCAGAAAATAAATTTACTCATAATCCCACCACGCGGAAGTTACAATTGTTAATATTTAGTATATTTCTTTCTGTTTTTTTTCCTGTGTAAAAGTGTTTATGTAGCTAATATCTTAGAACTTATGTTGTATTATTTAAAAAAATTTTTTCCACTTAACCTCAAGACATAATATCTTTTCAACTTATTTGGAAATATGGCCCTTGATGGGTACATATGATTCTGTTGTGGAAACGTGTCACCATTCACTTGATCATTCTCACTGGATCATTTGGGCATCAAGATTGTGTCTTGGATTTTAGTATTGGACAAGGTTAAAGACAAACAGCTGACACCAAAGAGCAGATACAGTGAAGTAAGGACTGGAAAGAGAGAATCAAGAGGAGCATTACCTGGGTAGAGAGAAGATGTTAGTGTTAACCCACAGACCACTCTGGATTTGGTTTCCAAAGGAATCTGGATGGACCTCTCCTTAACCCTTTTGTGACCTTTGTTCATACAGGGGGAACAACAATAATAACAACAACAAACCCTTAGTGTGTAGCAGAAATTCTAAGACAGTAGCTGTGTTTCTCATAAGTCCTTTTCCAGACAGCGTCCTCCATGCCAACACGGGGGGTTTTGACTTTTCTGATTCAAGGAGGGTGACTGAGGAAGGAATCATACTAATGAGAAGTTTGTTGATAATATTGTATTTTAGAGCAGAATGATGTTAAGGCAAGATTGTCTCAGGGCCAGATAATTTTGGTCAGATCAGGGAATAATATGCAATTAATTTTCCTTAGCAAAGAAATGGAGCCTCTGGTTTTAGATGAGTTAACACACGGTGAGCAGAGAGCTGATGGACTTAATTCATCCGTATTTTGAAGGGCATTTACATTCAGGGGGACCACCTAAGGCTTATTCTAAAGTTGCTCACCAGCCACATTAGGCCACAGTGTGGTCAGGCCTGTTGGAGAAGTGAGCATAGCATGTATCTGACCTGGTGGGATGGGTGGAGGGTGTGAACCTACCAGGCTTCCCAGCAGAGACAGCCCTTCTGGAAGAGCCTTTCTACCACCAGCAGGCATGCAGGAAGGTGAAATCCAGCATTGCTAACTGGGTGACCAGTAGTGAAATGACTTCCCCTTGAGTCTTGTTTTTTGTCTGTCCTTTCTCTTACCTGAGGGAATCATGTGTGTAAGCAGTGATTCTCAAAATGCAGTGGACTACAGAATCACCTGTTAAATGTAGATTCCTGGGCCTTGCCCCCTAATAGTAATAGTAACTGAGATCATCATCTTCTTCATCAAGATAGCACCAGCTACTACAGGTAATCCTTACTCAGAGCCAGGCATGAAGTCCCCACAGCTTAGTGAGGTAGGTACTATCATAGCCCCATTTTGCAAATGAAAAAATGGTAGCACTGAGAGGCTTAGTGACTTTCCCAAGGTTCCAGAGCTAGAAAATGATGGAGATGGGGCACAGAGCATGGTCTCACCATTTTAGAATTTCAGGCCTGCTGTATTGGAAGCCCTGGGTCTGGGTCCCTGAGTCTACATTTCCAGGCCTCCACTGGGGGCTGAGGCTTCAGAACAGCTGCTACCAGATGAAGAAAGGACAGGAAGACAGAGGGTGGGCCTTCTTGATGAGGGAATGAGAACCACATATTTACAGGCTGTTGGTTGATATCTACTCTGATCAACACATCTTCAAGGTGGAAAATCTCTTTGCCTTCTGTAGTAGTGAGGCCGTCATGATTTTCTGACTCTGTGTACTCCTCTTATTTGTAAATTGCATATTAGTACAATGATGGTGTAAGAGATAAAGTAAAATAGATAATGAGCAAGAAAATAGAGCTCAAATGTTGAAGTGCTGGTGAATGTATATCAAAACTTGTTCCCAGTTATTCAACTGTGTAATAAATGGGGGAGAACTTGATCCCCGAGAACTGGTTACCCACCTCCCATCATTTGTTGGGATTTTTCTCTCTTCCTCTTTCCCTTTCTAGCATAATTATATAATTTTAACTTCAGTTCTATACCTGCTACATTATCATACCAAAAAATTTTTTAAAAAGGGAAACAAAGGCCTATTTGAACTACAAAAATCCACTCATCTCAGAAATAACAACTCTTATCAATTTATTGGGTCTTTCCCAGACCTTTTTCAGTTTATTATGTATTTATTCACACATATATGCATATACATATATACGAAATTTTGTGTGTGTGGTTTTATTTTTACATAAATGGAATTAAATGTAATATAACCTTTTACAGTTTGCTTTTTAAAATTATTTCAACAATAGTAAGACTTAGGAATTTTCCCGTGCCAGTTCATGCTTTTTAACTGTTGTAGATCCCATAGCATACATGTACAGTAATTTATGTAACATCTCTCCCCTGATAGATGTTTAGATTTTCGTTTTTTTGCTAGGAAGGGAACCAGCTTGCCATGGCTGTTGTGCACACATGTGTATGTTTCTTAAGGATGGAAACCCGGAATTTGATGTGCCATGGGGAAAGGATGCACATGTTCAGTTGAAAAGACCATTACTCGGTGGGCTCCAAAAAAGGCAATATTAGTCTCCTTTTCTATTCCCCTCACAGTTTTTAGGCCCTTTCTTACTGAAAGGTGTTGGGCGGGAGGAGAGAGAGTATAGTGTAACACTACCACATGGCAACCTTTGTTGGCTCCTTCACCTTAAAATCGTGCTCCTGCCCCTCCTGCCGATTCCTCATTTTAGACTGCTATACTGATACCCTTACCCACTTCCTCCCTGTTCTTGACTTCCCCCAAAATACAGGGGATATTTTCCTTTTCCTTTCTGTGGTTTGGTGAGAAATGGTAGCAAGTGCCTTTTAAAGAAGCTAGCTGAGGGCTATCAATTGCTTTCGTGCTTTTCAATGTATTCTAGAAAAGCACTGACAGTTGTCAGCAAGTTAAGACTCGAATGATACTGTTTTCACAGAATTTGGCCCAATGCTGGCAAACTACAGTTTGGAATCCACTAAATTTAGAATAGAGGCTAGATAAAGAAAGGGGGAAATATTTTCCTTGCTTCCTATTTCTAAGAATGATCTTTCAACGAGAAGTACCCTCATTGGTGTCTTTGTCATCCTAATCATCAAACGTGCTCTGCGTTTGAAGCATTTGAAAGTATTCTGAGGTTATTACTTTTTGTTTGTTTTGATACTTCTAATATGTGGAAAGTATGGAGAGGAGAAGGCATATTATCAGCTCATTTCTTCTTGGACTGTCTCTTAAAGAAGTTTGGGCCACATAAAAATCCCGTATGATGCAATGTCTATGTTTATGCCCGTGTTTTATTCTATGTGCGCCGTCATATCTTTGGCCACTTCTGTAATTAGTGTTCATAGCTTATTTATGATTATGTGGGGCCTAATTTCATTCCTTTAAATAATTACAGATGTTTATATTTATTGGATCTTGGTCTTTATGGGACCATGCCCATCCTTTAAGGGTCTTTACGACATATTCCTATTCCTTGTTTGAGGCCAGGCGTCTGATGAGGAGCACACATTCCTGACAACATTGTTCCTACAGGAACACACAGTCTTTTCTACATGGCCCACCTTCCAGTGTGATTAAAAGTGGAACCTGCTTGTATCTCCCAAGAGCTCTGACTCTGAGGCTTGTAAGAGCCGTGGGCTTTGCCTTTCCAGTTAGTGCCCTTGACACCCTGTGGGTAATGAGGTGTGAATTGAAGATGGGCTTTCAGACCTTAGCCTCGCTATTATCTTCAGAGTAGTAGCCCCAGAGGGACTTGTTTTCCCACAATGCAGGATACTGGGTTAGTCGGTTTACATTCACCACTTAGTGCTCATGATGGTGAAGTCATTTCTATCTTTCTCATTTTACATATGAAGTAACTAAGGGCCCAGAGAAGTTAAGTCATTCATTTGCCGAGGTGTTAGTAACCCATTGCTCAGCCAGAGAGCGTCCATGACCTCAAGAAGCTTGCTCTATTGAGGGACAGAGGAATAGTATCCAGTGGGAAGTTCTCTAGGAAGGTGTGCCAGAGCGAAGAGAAGGAGGACCACCTGTGTGCAAGGGACTGAAGAGTGTTCCAGGGAAGGCTTTCCAGAAGGGGTGGCTCACTTGCATGAGCAAGGAGTTAATTACATCCAAAGAGGCTGTTCAAGGGAAAGCTCCCAAGTGAAGGTCATGGTACACAGAAAGACATGAAATAGTTCTTAGACGTTGTTTGCCACTCATCATCATTTAGAGAACTTGACAAAATGCCAGTTTCTGGGCTTTCCTTTAGACCTACTGAATTAAAGCAAATCTGGAATAAGTTTTTGTCGATTCGTTGATTGTTTGGGGGAGGGAGAAGGGAGCAGATAAAAACGTAATAGAATCCTATCATGACTTTGACTTATTTTCCTCTGAAAAAGATGTTGATGTTGAAAAGGAAGTCATAGGATAGATCTGCTTCCGGACAGAAATATGAAAATTCATATTTTCAGAAGAATTCTTAGAGAGGTTGTATGCATGCGTGCATTTGTGATCCTGTTTGCTTTAATCAGATTGCTTATATGTTTCATTCATTTGTTCATTCATTTATTCAACAAGTATTTACTGATCTATATGCCAGAAATTCATGGGATGGCAGTGCTTATCAAATTGTTTTTAACTGTTACGAAGTCAAAATATTCCTTAAAACAGAAAAGTAAGTGAATTATAACTCGTTCTTCTTAAGCAGGTATTTCAGTGTACTTCTGAGATTATTTTATGTTAAAGGGGTTGTAAATTTCATCCAACTAGCCTAACAAGAGGGCAAAGATTAATCTAATTTGAAAAAACTCAATATTGTTTGATGAAAACAGATGAGATCATTGAGAGACAAATACAGTTTTGGCAGCTTTTCTGTATTCACTTGGACTTAGACTCACCCTTTAATTTGGGGTTCTTTCATGAACAATAATGTATTTGTTATCTGAATATATGTTTGTTATTAGAGGATCATAAATGAATAAGGTGTGTTTCCAACATTTGTGGGTCAAATTCCATCCTCTTTCTTCATATAGAACATGAAATATTAATTGTCTGCAATACTTTGATGAAGGATATAAGAGAATAGTCTTTCATTTGTCAAGTGGGATTTATTTTCCACAATCTTCTCTCATCTTTGATTTCTCTGTGCTTTATCTTATTTTTCTATGGGTCGTGATCCCATGGGTTGCATTTTTTTTAATAGTTAAACTTTTATATTTGATTTAAAAAATATCCTATGATGTTTCATGAAATGAAAGGAAAGAGGCAAAATGTAAATATTTGCATGCTAATTTCTAAAATCAGGCCAACCATTCTGGGCTCTGATAAATTAAGATCGGAGAGCACAGCATGCATGGAGAATTGTAAAGGGATTGGGCTCATTTATATAGACAAATTACTGACCAAAGTAAAAGGGAACTGTGAATAATGGTAAAAGATTGAACATTATTAGCTACAGGCTGCCTTTATACAGTTCAAGATCATGAATAAAGGCCTCTTCTCAGTGTTGTTTGGCGAGTGACCTGGAAGATGACCGTGCCTTTTACAATACTGCTTTGTAGTTGTAAGGAGGGAGGCAGCCACTTACCATATAATAGGAATGAACATTTAAAAAAAAAAAACTTATTTAAAAATAGTCACACTCCCTATGTTGACAGAGTAAATTGTCCTATTGTTTAAACATTTTAAGATGGAAAGGCTGTTAGCCATGTGCAAATCTGGTTGTTTGCTTTTAACCAAAGTTCTTTTGGCAGTCCTAAGGGAGCATTGATTGTTGCCCAAACAAAAGAGTGGTTCTTTCCTCAATCTCTGTTTTCCTTTCTTTTAGACAGGACCAAATTCTTTGGTAATGATTATATATGATTTGCCCAGATGCAATTTGCCCCAGCTTTCACATCCCAAATAAGGAACAAGCTGTCCTCTGGTTAATGCTCAGATGGTCATTTAAACTATACTGTGAACTTCAGTTAGAGAAGATTTTGGAAGGAATGACAAATCCCAATCTTTAGGTTTTTATAGATATTTTTATATTTAGCCCTGAGGGAGTGGTTATTATTATTCTGATTTAACAGATGGGGAAACTGAAGCTTAGGGATATGAAGTGATGGTGAAGATCCCACAGTTGCTGAGAGGTGGGGGAGGGGACTTAGACTCCCAATGCTTCGTTATTCCTGGTATCACACTGCCTGTGAGATTAAAAGGAGGCAGGAGAGATCTGGAGAATCAGGAGGGCTTCAGAAATAGAGGAGAGAGAGCCATACCGGGCTCAGTTTTTTCTTTGCCTTGCCACACCCCTTCTCTCTCCATGGGCTTTTATAACCTGGGTGGGCCTGCAATTTCAGAGGAAATATGTGGGCAGAGGAGTTTTGTGGAGGTGATTGAAAACAACATGTGGCTTAGGAGGCGGTGGCTTTTCTTACTAACTGACAGTTTTGGGAACCCCTAACCTAGCGTTTTTTCCTCCTTAGTATCCATGACTGTTTATACTGAGCAGTGCCCCCACGAGACAATTTAGATGAGCTTTAGTCTTTTGTGAGTATGTATGTGCATGCTTTCCTAAAATATTTTTAATGGAGAATGGATTCATACAATTAAAACTACGCAAAGCATCTATGGTCACAGTAAGGCTTTCTCCCCCTCTTCACTCTGACCAGCTGGTACCCTTTCCTGGAGATAACCATTTACCAGATTCTTAGGGCTCCTTCCAGAGCCAGCCTCTGCACACGTGTGTGTGTGTGTGTGTGTGTGTGTTTCATTTTCAACCAAACGCAAGTATCCATTAGCTTTACTTCTAGCAGTTTTAATGCTGAGACTCTAACATATCACTTAAAACATCCCGAGAAATTGCATTGCTTTGAAAAACAGTCCTCCATTGAGCTACTCCATTGCAGGGTCACTGTTATTTTTACCAGGATTTTGAGCTTAGGAGAATTTCTGATATGTTTCTTGGTGAAAGTTGTGAGATTAATGGAATGCCCACATACATATTTTAACTTATGCAGTGTAATTAATTTTATCTACTCAGCTCCAGAAATTTGAGTGGGGGTTGTTTATAGGTTTTTAAAGACAAGAAAAAAAAAACATAACAAAACAAAGAACTAGAGGGCTCTATTTTTTCCCCCTCTTTTTCTCTAACTGAAAAAAGATGTATAAAATGTTATATTTCATAGATTGGTTTTCCATAATATAAACCAGGCTATTTTGGCATTTAAGTAAAAATGACCCTATTTGTTTAAAAAAAATCTTGTTAACGTTAAAATCATACTTTACTAAAATCTGTTTTAGTTGTTAAAACTAGTAAGAAAACATAAAACAGAGATCAGCTTTCCCTGTCAGATTTGTCCCAACCCATTTATTTAGGGCCTCTGTTTTTTAAATTCTGTAAGATTTTTGGAAGGCAGTTTAAGTGAAGAGTTTGTGGTTGCCTTTAAGTTAGAAGATTAGATTTCCAAGGCTTGCTGCTAGCTTGCATGCATCAGTTTTCACTTTCCTAAAGTGGGCAAGTTGAGGATGATTTCACTGTGGTGGAGGAGGCTGGTGGACCTGGTCTCCCTTTTGTATCAATGCAGAGTGCTTCAATCAGGTATTGGCCTAACAGCTGTATTAGAACACAGGTGTTCTCACCATTCAGCTGCTGATGCACTCTAAGTTTCTATTGGTCTAAGTCTATTAAGTTTCTATTGTTACATAACAAGTAATGACAAATATGGTGGCCTAAAATAACACTCATTTATTATCTTATTCTTTCCATGGGTTAGGCTTCTGGACACAGCTTATTTGGATCTCAGAGCTGCATTCATGGTCAGCCAGGGCTGGGGTCTCATCTGAGGCTCATCTTCTAAGCTCATGTTGCTGTTAGTAGAATTTAGTCCTTTGTAGCTATAGAATGGCTTGCTTCTTCCAGGCCAGCCAGAGAGCATCTCTCTGACCTATAGACCCTTTTAAATGCTCACATATTAGGTCATGCCCACTCAAGATAATCTCCCTTTTTAATAACTCAAAGTCACACTGATTAACAATGTTAATTACACCTGCAAAATATCTTTATCTTTGCTAAGCGAGATAACCTAATCATGGGAGTGCCATTCATCACATTCACAGGTCTTGCCCACAGTCAAGGGCAGGGGATTACACAGGTGGATATATCAGGAGTAGAAATCTTGGGGTCCGTCTCAGAATTCTACCACCCATACTCAGAGGAGTTCTGAGATGCATGGCAAGTAGAAGCATCTACGGAGATGGTAATTACAGCTAGAAGATAGCCTACAGATTGCACTGCAGACTCTAAGTGCTAGCAAATGCTGACTCTTGGCTGTTCTCTCTCCTTCTCTGGTCTGGTGGCCACCAAGCCCTGCAGGGTCTGGCTCCTGCCTATCCTCTGTCCTTCTCTTGTTCTGGATTTCTCCAGATAGAAGACCTTCTATCATTTCCCTGTGTTCTGGGCCCACTTCCTGCCATGGGGCTTTGCATGTTCTGTTTCCTCTGCATGGGCTGCTTTTCCATCTGATGTCATCTAGTTAACCTGTACCCCTTCTTCACTCACTTTAGGCATCATTTCCTTGACTCCACAGCCACTTGCCATAAAATTAAGTCTCCCTCCTTCTTAAGACGAGGCACAATTGTGATTTAATATTTTGATTTTCTGTAATGCCCACTAAACTGGAGGCTCTGTGAGGGCAGTGACTTTGTGAGGGCAGTGACTATAGTAGTCTCGGCTGTGATCACTGTGCCTGGCACACAGTGGTGGCCTACTGAATATATGCTGGATAAAGGGGTGTAGGAGGAAGATAGGGAAATTTGGACCAAATTTCAGTCTTCCCTAGTTGTACTCATAAAGTCAACTGTATATTTAGTGTATTGCTATTGAGCCATATGTGTCTTAACACATCTTAAGTCCTTTTGGGATTCTGCGTGGCTTAAAAAAGAGTAAGAATTAGAAGGAGAGAATAACAATGTATAAGCAGGAATGAAAAATGGCTGAATGTTTATAAACCAGTCCTAGATTCCTGATACGTTACTGTTTCTTCACTGAGTTCCATATATGTTAAAAAAAATCCTTAAAATCACCAACACTGCTGTGTATGTTTATGTGGAAATGACTGTGGTGTATTTCAGTGTTAACAGACTTGGTGATAACCTCAATTTTTGGTAGCTCTTTCCTTGTCTTGTGCAAAGTTATCCAATAATACTATGCAATGATGACTTCAGATTTCCCAGTTACCATCAACTTGATATGATTATCTGCTTCCTTTTATCACAGCCTGTAGAACACACCTCTAATTTGGCTTTGAGTTTTCTGCAGCTGCTCTTAAAACTGTTCTGTGACTGCTTGTAACTTGCCCGCCATGAAGAGTAAAACCTCTCTGCATTTGAAGATGATTTTCCCTCTCTCCTGTCTTATATTTCAATATAGGAATGAAATCATAATGATGCTTATCATCTGAAAATGTCTTGGAATCAAAACACTCTGATCTCCTCTGAGGCTTCTAATGGCATTGCTTCATGTAGGCTGTCACACCAAGAAAAAAAAATAAAGTGAGGGGTTCTGTGTGGAAAGTTGGGGTGCATCATTAGAAACTACAGGAAAGAAATGACTTGACGCAGAAGCCCCCAATCCCTGTCTAGGTTCTCTTTGATTTGCTGCTTAAGTTTGGCAACTGCAAAATTGAAAGTATGTCTGTATGTGTGACATATATCTGTTTATGAAGTTGCATGAATGTACATGCATTTATTTCTTATTTTAAAAATGATCACCATGCTGCAATTATAACCATTCTTATTGGGCTTTGATCAGAGACTGCTCTCCTTATCTTTAGAAAAAAATTGGCACTTTCTTTTTCTTTTAAGGTCAAATATTCTAGGTTCTCTTTTTGAGAGGAATCTCATCTTGAGAGCTAATGTGTATTTGCCTTAGAAATCTGTCTGCTGGAGAGGCTGACATTAGTAGTACTGATGATAATGAAGGTGAACGAAGTACATTGGTACATCCAGGAACTGGACTGCATCCTTCACTCAGATGAGCTTATTAACATTGGAGCCAGCTAATTATGTTTCTAGTAGCTTGGTGGTTAAAGAGCTCAAGATGTTTATCTGCAGACATGCTTGGGCATTGACCAGCTGATGTTTACCACATGAGGCAGCCCTCTGACTACCTGAGAATGTCTGGGCATTCTCTGAGCCATACCTGGGGCAGACGGAGGGATCAGATTTAAAAATGCACTTTGAGTTTTTGATGTTTCAGGTTCTGGGGACTGTGGTATAGCCACCTCTATGAGGCCACGAATGCAAGGGTAATAGCTTGAAACCTCCAGAGGCAAGGCTACATTGAGGAGCTAAATGGAAAAGCCAGGGTAATATTTTCAGGCATCTAGACAAGGAAATTCTGTGCTCTGAGGATTAGAGGATAGGCATAGAAATTCTCAGTCATTTGAAGAATGAAGTGAAAGAGGTCCAGGCTTGGAGTTAGATGCAGAGCCGGTTCCCAGCTCTGTCACTTCTAGTTACTTGACCTTCGCCACGCCACCTCTTTCTGGGCCTTGGTTTTGTCTTCTGTAAAACACAGAGGTTCTTTTTTTTTTTTTTTTTAAGATTTTATTTATTTATTTGACAGAGATAGAGACAGCCAGCGAGAGGAAACACAAGCAGGGGGAGTGGGAGAGGAAGAAGCAGGCTCATAGCAGAGGAGCCTGATGTGGGGCTCGATCCCACAACACCGGGATCACGCCCTGAGCCGAAGGCAGACACTTAACCGCTGTGCCACCCAGGCGCCCCAAAACACAGAGGTTCTGAACCCTGTGGTAATATATATGTGTGTGTATGTGTATATATATACATATATCTCATAATGGCCATTTTAAAATGTATAGTTCTGTGTTTGCATTGTTGTGCAACCATCACCACTGTCCATTTCAAGAACTTTTTCATCATCCCAAGCTAAAACTCATCCCCACCAAACAATAACTCCCTGTTCTCCCTTCTCGGCCCCCGGTAACCTCTATTCTACTTTCTGTCTCTGTGAATTTGCCTCTTCCAGGTAACTTGTAAAAGTGGAATCATACCACATTTGTCCTTTTGGAACTGGCCTATTTCACCTAACATAGTATCTTCAAGGTTCATTCATGTTGTAGCATGTGTCATAATTCCATTCCGTTTTGAGGCTTTCATTGTGGTGTATAGCATCTTTTGCTAGCCATTCACCCAGAAATGGACATTTAGGTTGTTTCCACTGGGCATTTGTATTCTTAATTAGCCCCCATGTGGTTCTGATGTTCAACAGGCTTGGAAGCCACTGGAATTAATGTTCTGGTTAAATTCTGAGTTTGTGTACAGGAGAAGGCTTAGGAGGAAGGCCAGATATGATTCAGTCATAACTGAAAAGATGTGACTGTTGGAGTTCTTAAGTTATTTATCTAGGTATATAAAATAAACAGCATAACCTCTGATGCCAGTGAAATGCCCTAAACTCTAGCCAAATGTTCTTGGTCTGCTTTTAGGAAGAGAAGAAGCTTCATAGACCCAACGGCCTCCAATGTTAAAATATGTAGTTCTGTACACAGTGGTGTGTGGGAGTGCTTATCTTCCCAACTCTTTGTTCAGGAACATCATGGTAGTTTGAAATTGACCATGGTGGGAGTATTTACACCTTGGAAACTGGAACACCGTACAAAATCAGGGCTTCCCTCTTTTGTAAAGCTGGTTATTAAACATTAACAACACACCACTACCTGCTAGGTGTTCAGTATTTTTCTTCTTTTTAACAAATACTACTAACAAAAGAAATACATTTTAAAAGATAAGCCTTTGTCGACAGGCTAAAACCCAGAAATCCACGGTTTTCGGGTTAAGGAAGTACAGGTGATTGATAGTACAGAGCTCCCATTCAGCGCCTCTCCTTGAACCTCCATGTTGGATGATGCGCGGGCTTCTCTGTTGGTGGTGATTTCTCCTCAGCCCTCTTCAAGTATGATCATGCCCATCAGTGACTGCTTTTCTTGTCAGGTATTTGGCAGTCTCTTCTATAGCTTCTGCCTATAGGTGAAGGTCTTTTTCAATTTTGTCCTGGTTTTAGAGAGGCTGAATTTTTTCTCTTTAATGCCCTTATCTACCCATGTTTCAAAGATTTCGAAGACCTCCCTCAGTTTTTGTGGCAAGAGATCAAAGGGGGGCCACACACAGCCTCCCAGAAGACTCTGCAAATACGTTTGGGCTGTTTAATCAGACACCTTTTTTGCGGCCACACAGTCCTAAAATCATCCCACGCAAATGAGGTTCAGCTCAAGCCATCTAGAAAAGAGCCTAGGTAAAGGAGGTGGCAGGTAAGAACAAAAGATGGGCTGTAGGAATCTGCATTTTTATGGTCCCACCACCCCCGACCCCCAAGGGATAGCCTTAGTCCTTGGACTGCTCTTTGACAAATGCTTTCTAAAAGTGTAATTGGCAAACATAGGCAGGCTTCATCCTGCAGGGGAGAGTCTCCTAGGTGATGTGTGCATCAAGCCTGATTTTCCCATATAAACAATTTTTAAAATGATATAAAAAGGGGCATGCTCAATAGGGGTACTTTGTGGACATAAACAAGCTTATTCCAAAATTTATATAAAAAAGCAAAAGACCTAGAATAACCAATTTTGAAAAACAAGAATGAAGGGGGAAAATCAGTCTACCCATTTTCAAGACTTATAATGTAGCTGCAGTAATAAAGACAATGTGGTATCCGCAGAGGGATAGATGTATACATCAATGGAGCAGAACAGAAAGCCCAGAAATAGACTCATACAAAATGCACAACTGACTTTTGACAAAGGTGCCAAGGCAGTTCAATGGAAGAAGACTGACCCTTTCAACATCTGGTGCAGAAAGAATTAGACACACACAGGCAAAAAAATGAACATGATCTAAACCTCATGTGTTATACAAAAATTAGTTCAAAATTGATCATGGACTGAAATGTGAAACACAGAACTATAAAACAGGTATAAAAAGCATATAGGAGAAAATCTGTGGGACCTAGGGCTGGGCAAAGAGTTTTTTAGATTTGACAGCAAAAGCACTGTCCACAAAATGGAAAAATTGATAGATTAAACTTCAGTAAATATTTTTGCTTTGGGGAGGTCTTGTAAAGAGAACAAAAAAATCTAATTAGAAAATGGGAAATAGATATGAGGAGGTGTTTCACCATATTGCATACACAGATGGCAAGAAAGCACATGAAAAGATACTCAACATCATTAGCCATTAGGAAAATGCAAATCAAAACCACAGCGAGACATTATGACTCACCTATCAAAATGGCTAAAGAAAAAATAGGACGATTAACACCAAATGCTGGTGAAGATGTAGAAAATGTCTCACATATTGCTGGTAAAAATATCAAACGATTCAGCTACTCTGAACATGAGTATAATGGTTTATAGAACTAAATATACACTTACCATATAACCTAGCAATTGCTCCCCTTGGGCAATTCCAGTAAAATGAAAACAGTGTGACCTCAAAACTTCGTACACAAATGTTCACAGCAGCTTTAATCATGATAGGCAAAAACTGGATGCAACCCCCATGTTCTTCAGTGCGTGAATGGTTAAACAAACTGATGTAACCGTACCATGGAATACTACTCTGCAGTAAAAAGGAATAAGCGATTGATCCATGCAAGAACTTCTTGGTTGGATGTCAAAACAATTATTCTGAAAGAAAAGAGCCAGGGGCGCCTGGGTGGCGCAGCCGTTAAGCGGCTGCCTTGGGCTCAGGGCGTGATCCCAGTGCTCTGGGATCGAGCCCCACATCAGGCTTCTCCACTAGGAGCCTGCTTCTTCCTCTCCCACTCCCCCTGCTTATATTCCCTCTCTCGCTGGCTGTCTCTCTGTCAAATAAATAAATAAAATCTTTAATAAAAAAAAAAAGAAAAGAGCCAATCTCAAAAGGCTGCATACTGTATGATTCCATTTATATAACGTTCTTGAGTAACAAAATTTTGCAGATGGAGAGCTGATTAGTGGTCGTCCAGGCTTAGGGATGGAGGCTACAAGTGGAGTGAGTGTACTAAAAAATGAATAGCCTGAGAGGGCTTTGTTGTGATAATACAGTTCTGAATGTTTATTGGTTACACAAAGATGCACATGTGATAAAACTGCATAGAAACACACACACACACACACACACACACACACACGAGTACATGTGAAGCCAGTAAAATCTGAATAGTCTGTTCCTGATTTTGATATTATAGCTATGAAAGATGTTTACACTAGGGGAGGCTGGGTGAAAGGTGCATGGAAAAAATATTTTTTTGTATCTTCCTGTGAATCTATAATTATTTCAAAATAAAAAGTAAGAGAAAATGGGGGTGGTAGGATATTTCTGACAATTTTTCTGCAATAAGACCTAAACATCCTATTTAATCAACCATAAAGGTTACATCTGTGTAATATGCTTCCCAAAGTGTAAAAATCGTGCAGTGCAATTCATTAATTACACAGATGGTATTTCATATGTGTGTTGTATATAACTCATTTCTTCTTCATCCTAGTCAAAGAGATTTTCACTGATGTCCTTGAAATTACTGTGGGGAAACTAAGGGCTCCATTCACGACTCTTTGTGGCTACCATAATTTATCCTATGAGGTTGCTGGTGTTTGGCTGTCTTCAGATCTTATTTTCTTAGATTGCTGCTGTGTGCCCCAAACTGTGAAACCTGCTCCCGTTTTGAAAAATGCATGAATCCAACCTTAGATGTTTGAATTTGATCTTTTGATCCCTTATTATTTGTTGCTTCAAAAGGCCTAAAGCATGGCATGATTGGTAGCTCAAGGTAAAGACATTCAGAGCTGAGTTTAAACTTAGATTCACAAAATCAGGTCTTGCCTCTTCAGCCACAAAACCTGCATTTTACTTTATAATATTAGTTTTTAGACATCCCTGGAACATGATTTTAAAGTATCACCGGAAGGCAGCGTGTTGTGTTCCCCAGGGATATCGTTTTTGCTTTTGAAGCTGCTGTGTTCTAAGCTTCCTTTATGCGCCTGGCAGGAACCAAATACTAAATGGAACGTGGGTTTTGGAGCAAGATAAAAAGAATGGCTGTATGACCTGGACAAAGTAATTTAGCTTTTCTTGATTTCTCATTTAAAAAACTAGGGGTAAAATTTTCTGTCCTAGAATTCTTTTTGTGAGATTAAAATGAAATCACATGTGAAAACTCCCAAGTACAGTGCCTCGCCTGTAATAATTGTGCAGTGGTTTTTATTTTCTCTCTTCTTTCCTTTTCTCTTGTTGGAGGATTATTTATTAATACTTCTGAAAATACTTTTTGGAACCAACCTTTGGAAATGACCTCTAGTGACATTTTGCCTGCCCCCATTAGAAAACCAGTCTGATAACTTCACAGGAGAGTCTCTCCTGGTTTTTATTCTTTTTTCCATTTTTGCTCCATATGAGCTCCATTCAGTTCTTTCTCCTTTGCTTGTTGAGGAGCAATGGGTGTTGGCTGTTTAACAAGGAGGTGTTAAGGACAGAAGGGCCGGCCAGCCATGGCTGGGTCAATTCAGCCGAAAGGGAAAAGCACTCCCATGTTCAGAAGAGTTTATGGTATGTCATTTGCAAATATCTTTTCCCATTCCGTAATTGCTATACTAGCTATTAACCCCAAAGATACAAATGTGGTGATCCGAAGGGGCACCTGCACCACAATGTTCATAGCAGCGATGTCCATAATAGCCAAACTGTGGAAAGAGCCGAGATGTCCATTGACAGATGAATGGATAAACAAGATGTGTTATATATAGACAGTAGAATATTACTCAGCGGCCAGAAAGGATGAATACTTACCAATTACATCACTGTGGATGGAACTGGAGGGTATTATGCTGAGCGAAAAAAGTCAATCAGAGAAAGACAATTATCATATAGTTTCACTCATATATGAAATATAAGAAACAGTGCAGAGGATCATAGGGGATGGGAGGAAAAAATGAATGGGAAGTTATCAGAGAGGAAGAAAAGCCACGAGCGACACTTAACTGTAGGAAACAAACTGAGGGTTGCTGGAGGGGAGATGGATGGGGGGATGGGGTAATTGGGTGATGGGCATTAAGGAGGGCATGTGATATGATGATGAGCACTGGGTGTTATATGCAACTGATGAATTATTGAACTCTACATCTGAAACTAATGATGTGCTATATGTTGGCTAATTGAATTTAAATAAAAAAAAGAGTTTATGGAAGAACAGATCAAATGCAGGAGTGATGGGTGATGTGGCTCATATAAAAAAGTTGTTGCAAGCATTTTTCTCCCTTAATGCATTGCATATTTCCTTTATTGTATTAATTACACTAAAAGTTTGAAAGCATATTTTATTGCATAGAAGCCTAATTTATTTGTGGCTCATAGAATCTGTTTTATTACCTTAATATCAATGCCAGATTATGTATATATTATAATCTTATGAACTTATGAGACTGGCTCTATAAGCCACAATTTCCTCACTTTACAGTCTCCAATAAACACATAGATTAGAAATCCAAGTAAGTCACATGAAGATTTTGTGTTCCTTTATACTGATGAAGTGAGCTGAATTTGCAAGTTATCCGTACTCATCTAATATTTCTGCATATTTGGGATTTTATTCATAAAACCATCAAAAATTAAGTAAAATAGCTTTCTGCCATTTCTTTTTCTATTGTTGATTATTTCATTTCAATCACATATTTAATTTCTAATTGAAAAACAAAAAAGCCATGAAAAATAATGTTGTGGGGGGCACACACTACTCTTTAAGAACTCAGTTCATGGGGCTGATTCTTTCTCTTGGGATTGAGGAAATGGTTTGACTATAAAATTCCCATTAGCCAAAAATAAGCAGAATTGCCTGCGGGATTCATGGTGGGTACAGCCTTGGAGAGTAATAAAAGCCTGTTTTAAATGAACTCCTAAGGACACGACATAAGCCCTAGAATGGCTAGTCAGATTTTATGTTTATCCCTCTTGATTATACTTCCATATGTTTCTGGAAACAGTGTCTGAAAAGTGCTTCATTAAAAAGATTGTATTGGACTGGGGTAATTTGGGGCTTATTGACCAAGTCTCAGAGCTGGGGGTACCCTATCAGGTGGCCCGGAAGCAGCAAAGAATGGCAGTGCTGTCTGCCCTGCTTCCCTGTACCATGTGGCATGAACTGACTTCAAAGTCCCCAACTTCTCTTTAATTTAAGTAAGTATGACAGTTTGCATGCTAACCCTCCCCCCAACAAAAGACAAAAAGAAAACAAATTTGGGGGGACCAAAATGGATTTTGGAAAGAAAAAGCACCCTCCTGAAAATTAGCTTAAGATGAGGCTTGCACAGTATGGGAAGAGGGGACTTGAAAAGTGTTGATATGCTTCTCCCTTCTAAGGTTCGGTCGGTACTGGATGCTCAAGGACTTTCCTTCATTATGTTCCATCCTAGCCTGCCTGGTCCATGGAGGGTGATAGGGTTAGTCAGTGTTAACAGAGACAGACTTTGACATCTGAGTTGCTCTGGGAAAGCTTTACTGTTTCTGAAGTTAAATAGTGAATTGAACTGGTCCACCTGCCAAGAGAAGGAGACAGGAGGTCCAGGGAATGTCATCTTTTCAAAATTGTTTTCTTTGGTATACACGAATAGCTGCATGTTAGTACTTACTATGTATTCCCAGCAAAACTGGACATTTCTTACGTACCTGCTACTTGAGTACCTGCTATTACGACCTGGAAAGGAACGTTTCAAAGGCCGCATGCACATGAAGAAAGAGCACAGGAGCATACCCTGAGTGGGGAGGTTTCTAGGAAGGCTCCCCTGAGTTGAGTCTTGAAGGAGGAGTTGGCCAGGCAAAGAAGGAGAGCCTTGGTGACCTAAGTGTTGTGGGGATGATAGAGATGGAGCGAATGGATGAGATCTGGGTTTTTCAGGAAGGCAGCAGCATTTGCAAAATCATAGCATGAGATCTTCTAGACATATATGCGGGGTTCTAAATGTGGCATGTCTGCAGTGTGGGGAGTTGGGGGATAGCAGATAAGAGAATGAAAAAGTGAGTCAGGGCCAGGCCTGAGAGGTATATATGCTACGAAGTTTGAATTTTTAGTAAAGGTCAGTTGTTTTAAATCCTCTCCCACTTCCTCCTTCCAGATGCTCTGATCCAGATGGTTTAGAGAAGAAAGGTTGGGGATGGGTATCAGTTTATACCTCATCCAGGCTGTGAACCATTAGTCATCAATAGAGTGCAAGCGTGTGAATGAGATTAAGACCCAGATTTGAAAGAGCGCACACTGGTTGCTGGTAGGAGGGTGCTTGAACAAGGCCCCTATCCCAGCCAAGAGAGGCAGCGAGCCTACTGTGGTAGTGCAGGTGGGAAGCAACCAGCAGCTCGGTGGGGGCAGGAGTGGAGAAGGGATGGGTAATTGGAAGAGAACATCTAGAAGGTGTGTGTGTTGTAGGAGGGGGGATAGGAAAAGGGAAGTGTGGTCAGCCTGCCACAGAGAAGTCCTGTAAGGTAAAGACTGAGTGTTCTTTGGATTCGGTGCGTCGTAGGCAGTGGCAGCCAGAGAGAATGACGTTTCAGTGGGATGGTGGAGGCACAAGCCCAATAATCCAGGCTGAAGCCCTTGAACCTACTTTAAGAAACCTTCACGTTTGTTAGGATCGGGGAAGGTGGATAATCCCTGGGACCTAGATGGAGTTCCAGGAATGAAAGGAAAGGGCCGGAAAGGTAGGCTGGGGCTCTGCTGTGAGGTGCTTGTGGGGGTGGGGGTTGTTATTGGTAATGGTAAGATCCAGCTCTCTGCTCTTAGGCTAATGGTAACCTGACAGATGGGAGGGTTAAGCCCTTTTAGGGTGAGACCAGGTGAAGTTAAGGCTTATTAGAAGGCCAGTGACATTTTTTTTATGGTCCTGATGATTTTTTACAGCTATTTTAACAACAGAATGATGAAAATATGTGGTATTCTTTCTTCCTTGGGGTAATGTGGCTGCTGAGAAAGGTCACAACTAATAGGAAAAATGAGTTTTATTGCTTAATTGTGGATTCAATTTATTTGTGTACTTCCTGTTACCATTACCATGTGTTTTCTGAGTTGACTAGTTGACTAGGCCAAGCTTCTCTGAAGGAGTGTGTATGTTTAAGAAAAAAATGCTCTGAAATTCTTCCCCACCCTAAAAATATTTAACATATAAAAAGCCAAAAAAATACATACATATGTGAAGTATGGCTAGTTTAGGCTTGTTTTTGTATTATTCTAGTTTTGCAGAGAAGAGCTGTTTGGGGATATGACGATTTTGATCAGGGTTTCTCAGTGTTGGCACAGTTGACATTTTGAGCTGGTTGATTCTCTGTCGAGCGTTGTAGGGTGTGTAGCCGCGTCCCTGGGATCTTTCCGCTAGATGCTTGTAACACTATTATCTCCCCAGTTGTGACAACTGAAAATATCTTCTAACATTATTAGAAGTCTCCGGGGTGGGGGATGGGGAGAAGGTAAAATTGCCCTAGACTGAGAACTGTTGGTTTTCAATAAATGTTGTAGTGGTTTTATCAGAAAGTAGCTACTTCCTCCCGCTGCAGGGTGGATAGTTTTATTGACTCTTGTGGAATCTGAGAAGGTTTCTATCACCAGAAGAAAACTAATGAATATTTATAAATTCCCTTGTTAAAAGTTTATTTACAAATATTTAAAGAAAAAGGAGGGGCATGTGGCTCAGGGCATGATCCCAGGGTTCTGGGATCAAGTCTGACATCAGGCTCCCTGCTCAGCGGGGGGGTCTGCTTTTCCCTCTCCCTCTGCTGTTCCCTCTCCCTCTGCTGTTCCCTATGCCTCTCCCCCCTGCTTTGTGCTCTCACTCTTGCTGCTCTCTCAGATCAATCAATCAATCAATCTAAAAAAAAAGTTTAAATAAAAAAGGAAAAGCTACTTTATTGGTTGTCTGACCATTCCTCTGCTTACCCCCATGTACCTACTCTTTCATTTAGTTCCTGAATATGCTGTCATTTAATTTTAATCTGGGTCACTAAGTTCTCAATGCAAAGGATATTATGCACTAGAAAGTGCCCAAATAATACCACCTGTCTAGAACTGGGTGTGAAAAAGTGTGGATTTCATGCAGGACATGGATTCTAGTGTTAATTTCACACCTAATGCTTTCTAACTTTGACCAAGCCACTTTAATCTTTCTGGGCAAATTTTCTCATCTGTGAAATGAAGGAGATAAAGTATATTATCTGTACGTTTGCTTCTAGCTCTAAGATTGAAATGTTTTGATTGTTTTTTTGGGTGGTTCCCCCTGCCATGACCCCCAGTGCAGTCAGCCCAAGATGTGCTCTCTAGGTCGCCAATGGTCTATAGACTACATTGCTGGTCTACATTGAGATAAGTACAGACATAGAGAGTAAACAATTAGAAATGGTAATAATTTGACAGAATAATTTTATGCCTGTTACATATAATACAAAAAACTGAGCTTATATTTTGTCTTAGTCTTTTAAATTGACTTTTTTAAGGAATTCATTTCTATTATGCTCTATGAAGATAGCAGTCCACATTGGATTGGAAGAAGAAAAATAAAAGAAACTGGTCTTTCACTAGAGGTAGTTTGAGAAGCACCACCTTGAGGTATGATGGAAATATTTTTTTGCTTCTCTTTCTACCCTGGCCAATAAGAGAGATATTAGGTATATTCCTCCTCTGGGGTTTCAATAAAGAGAGGAGTAAGATACTGCCTGTCTGCTTTATTAGCAGCATAAAGTTGGTGGCAAAGAAAATAAGAGGTAATTCTGGAGTAAATACGAGGTTCTCTCGGATTGTATGCATATGTAGGTCTTCACACAGCTCATGTTAGTGTCTTGCATCGAAGAACATGTTTATCTTAGAACAGAAGCCCAAAAAGCAGTGAAAATGTCCATTTAAAAATTATTTTAACCCCCCCCTCCAAAAAAATTTATTTTAACCCCAAGAATCCCTTAGGTATGCAATCTACTAGAATGTTTGATGTCCTGGGGCTCTGTACTAGCTGATGGTGGCGAGGGCTGGTAGAAAAAGGAAGAGGTGTGGATTATACTTGCTAAAGGGATTAACATAGTTGTTTTCCAGTCTATTCTGTCATTCAGACTCATTCAACATTTGGGAATACCTGTTACAGGGACTCAGGTGTGGTAGACTGATAGGTGAACAAGGGCAGTTAATCAGTGAGCACCACAGTTTGACTTTGGTCTTTCTATTTTAAATTAAGGTGGAGGAGCCAGCTTTCAGACTAACGCTTACTTGAGGGAGAAAGCATTGCTGAGTTCTCCGCACTATGGACGACTTGTTCGAATACCTTTTATCCCATATTGAGTGGAATAATCCAGAGAGGCCTGTCCTACTCCTGGGAGCCCTTCACACATGACCTGGCATTGTGTAGGAACAGTCTCTCGGCCTGCAGTTCCTGCCTCGTCTGTATGGGCTTTGTAGTGTACTTCCTCCTCCAAAGTAAAAAAGGCAAGGTCTTTGCTTGCTCTATTAGCAGCATAAAATCACCCTTTCTTTCAGTTTTTTTTAAATCCAGAAGATGAAAATATATAACATATTTGGAAACTCCTCTGGCAGACTTGGCAGGCGTTTCATATTTACTTGGACTTAACATGAATTGGATTTGGTCCTCTGATTTCCCCGCCTCCATCTCTCGGAACAAGTTATTTATTATCCAAGTGAGTCTGTGTTAGTGGATCAGACATGCACATGGCACATCTATTGTAAGTGTGTTTGTTCAGTAAGATTTATGCTAGCCCAAATTGTTTTATATTGGTTTTCATTGTTGAAAATTTACTGTATTCATTCTTGGTTTGGCATAAGTATTTGTAGTGTGCTAGGGGTTCCTGTGGTTGAACATTTTATCACTATAACACTTCATGCAAAGGAAATTAAAAAATATATAGTGAAAGCATATCCCTAATATGTTTCCAATCAGCTGTGTACTTTAGTAATTTGATTTGTAGGAACTAGAGAGAAGAGTAGTACTGCGCTGTCTTCAATCATTCATAAATCTCTGGAAATTCAGATCATGGTTCCAAGTTTATGAACATGTCTCTTGAAATTTTCTTCAGTCCTTTAGTATTCTGTTTGTGTGTATCGAGGGGGTATTTTATTTTATTTCATTTCATTACCACAGCAATATCTGAAAGAATTTAGGGAAGGGGACAAGTGTTCTGTCTGTGTCTTGGACAAGAAAAACTGATATGGGTTGAGGTTGATTGGCTTGCCAGAAGTCAATCATTGGTACAGAGAGGCAGGCCCTTTTATTTCTGCATTATCCTATGTGTGTGTTCCTGCTTCTGTACTCCTTGGGCTAAGCAATCAGACGGTGACTTATAAATCCCTTTGCCTGGGGGACTCCTAATAATCTAATATGCAGTGACGAGTGGCATAGGCAGGTGCATCTTCCCTGAAGTCGTAACACATGGGATGGAGGGTGATATTTGGATGAGCTGAATCAGGGTCTAGGCTGTGATCCTCGCACCATTATTTCTTTGGCTCTTCCTACAGGGACTTCAGCTAACTGGCTTTTTTTCTTTTTTGAGGATCTCTGGCCTTTGACTTACTTCGGTTTTTGCCAATGAATGAGCATGACTTCTGTTTTGGCTAGTGAGTTAACTTGTGATAATCCATACTTGCAGAGTTTTAGATTTTCTTAATCCAGTTCACTATCTAGAAGAAAATCAAAGTGTAATGTGAAATCATAGCTCTCAAACTGGGAGGCAAGACTTGGAAGGTTTCATCTGGTGAAGATAGTAGTTTGTCAAGGGTCTTAAGTGGGTATAGAATTTTGCAATCATTTTCTATTTTTAATTTCCTGCTTTTATTTCCTATCATGTTTTAAACTTCCCTCTTAACCTTCACAGTTTTGTGTTCATTTTAGTCTTGTGAAAAATCCCCTTGCACAGTGTGATTTTAGCCCTGGTCCTCCTCCTACTTCACTAGGCGTAAATAAAGTCGCAAGGTCATGCATTTTGGCCAGGAGAGTTCATCAATCCATGCTTTCCCATTTGAAAACATAGTCTGGGAGGTTAATCTTCTCAGTAGTCAAAGAATTAATGTAAGTGAAAATCAAGTGGATATTTAGAAGGCTTAGTTGTGTTTGGAGAAAATAGCCAAGGAACTTGATGGTTCCCACTATCGCTAGTCCTGGCTTAGAGGACCTAACTTATTTTGCTCCAAAGATAAAAGAAGCACACTTTCATTCTTGGTCTTTTTTCCTGCTTCTGTGTTTCCTGTTTAGGTTGCACCTATGAAGGAAATACCTATAACAGCTCCTTCAGATGGCAGAGTCCTGTACAACCTTGTGCTCTACGTCAATGCCAGGTAAAGTCTATTTTCCTCTCCACTGAAAACAAATCGGTAAAGTCTTCCTCAGAAACCTCTTAGACAGCAGAGCACAAAACCGAAAAAAAAAAAAAAAAGAAAAAAAGAAAATAAAAACAAAACAAAAATAAAACCAAAAACAAATAAAAAAATCAACTGTGTAACTGAATCACTGTATCCTTATACATATTTATTGTGACATTCACCATAACAAGGCAGGTATAGGATAGATACTGTATAGCACTCACTTCTAGAAACATGCAGTGGAATTGTTCACCATTGTTAAATTGTGCCTGGAAAATCTCTGGGAAGATGTATATGTCCTTGGGGAAAATTCCTGTCTTCCTGTGAGTCAACTTTGAGCAAAACATGAATTCCTGTTAGCAGAAAGAGGTATTGTTAGAGGATATATGTTTTCCTTCTTTGATTTAGAAACGTTTTGAACTGGAGCCAGTCTGTAAGCTTATTAAATCAAAGCAATTAGTACGCTGTAACCTCAATGATTTCAACCTGACAAATCTGAGAACCACCAGTTCAGCTCCTGAGGAGCTCACTGCGGCTGGTGCTTGCTGTGCTCTGCAAAAGGCCCTGATTCTGCGTGACCCTAGTTATTATAGAGCTTCACCAGAGCAAGATAAACTAAAGGAGAAATGAAGAATCTAAATGTTCAAACTCCTTTTCTTCTAAGGAAATGCTCAGTTTAAAAAATGCTCATCTAATCTTGATAATTTAAAAATTTTCTATGGAGAAGATGCTGTTAAATCATTTTACCCCAGTCCCATTTTACTGTTCCAGGATATGCTCTTGCATTTGAAGGGGAAAGAAAGGGACACCTGGGTGGCTCAGTTGGTTAAGCATCTGCCTTCAGCTCAGGTCATGATCCCAGCATCCTGGGGGCCTGGGATTGAGCCCCATCTTGGGCTCCCTGCTCAGCGGGGAGTTTGCTTCTTTCTTTCCCTCTGCCTCCTCCCCCCCAGCTCATGTTCTGTCTCTCAAATAAATAAATACAATCTTTAAAAAAAAATAAAGGGGAAAGAAAGATTAATGTAATAATGCATATTTCTTTTGGATCTTATCTCAAGTGTACTGACATTTAGTTCACTGAAATCTGACTTTTATGCAGACATGCTGTTACAGACTCACAGTGGTCACACTCACGCAAAAGATAGTTATCTATTTGGCTAAATGTTCAGTTCATTTGTGTAGTAAATCTAAATTATTTGTGAAAATAAGCTGTAGATAGAACAGATACAAATAATAGATTAAGTGAATCAATAAATATTTGTTGAATTTTTGTTCTGGGTTATAGATTCAACCAGCTTCATGTAACGAAGAGATGAGAGCAGTGAGTTTTAATAATATCAAAAGTCCACATTCATTCTAAAATTTTCACCACCCCACCAATACCCTGCTTCTTGACCAATGAAATTTCCACTCTGATAGGGGCACTCTGAAGGCCCTGGTTACACTGTCTTTTAAGCAAGACAACCTTGTTGGAGTTGCCTTTTGGAGTGTAGTATAACATTTTTATGCAACAGCCAGAGATCTTGAAGATCCTCAAACCACATGGACCAGTGGTGAATTTTGCTACTTTCAGATGAAGAGTTTGTTTGAATTAAATGAAAACTGTTACCTGGGAGGAACTATTTTGTTGACTGAATAACACAGGAAGCCATTTTCAAGTGTTGACACTGAAACTCCTATTGCCTGTCGTCTTTGGTCACCAGCCACTCATCAGACCCACAGAGAAGGATGCAGGAAGATCCTATTATTATTGGAAGCGATCCTGAGGACCAACATCCCTGGGAGTCGGGAAGTGCTGAACTGCAGAGTAGAGCCCAGGGATGGGATGTTATCTCCCAAAGATGAACTTCGCCTTTTCATTCTCGTTCTTTTAAAAAACTTTGCCTAAGCCCTGCTAGCTAGTTTAGAATACCGTTCCATCTAATAGTCATAAAAGCAAACCCTAAGGTAGTTATAAAAGTTATAAAAGCTGTTCCTCTGCTCACCTGGCACCTTCCCACTCCTGCTTATTTTCTTTCTTCTTTAGGGAATGAGACCTCATCTGTGAATGTGGGAAATAGCCACTAACCGGTACCTATCAGGGAAGGCTTCGTTTAAGACACCCGTCTACAGAATGGCACAATTGCAAACTCTTTAAGCTCTTCCCTTCTCAGGGCACAAGATCACTCACAGAGGAGAGAGTGCAGTGTAGGGAGTACAAAATATGGGCTCTGTCCCTCACATAGCTTGTTACTTCACCTCTCTGGACCTCTCAGTCTCATCTCCTGTGAAGCAAGGCTGATGCCATCTCCCAGGGTGATGGGAAGCATCACTAAAGACACTTGTGGTAGAGGCTGCATGGACTGGGCAGGACTAGGTATCAGACAGGTAACAGCTAGTCCAACAACCTGGTTTATTTCCATTTGAGTTGAATTCTAGCTTCTTTCTTAAATCCTCCTACCAAAAGAGTTTCAATGGTGAAAAATTTACCTGTATTTTCCGCTTTTACTTTCTTACTAAAGAGAAAAATCTGAAGATCACAGACAGGAAATTCAGGCTGGGAACAAATCTGAATCCTCCATCTGGATTGCAGATACTAAAGGGAAATTGATCTTGGGCCATAGCTTTTTGCATTGCTTCAGTTATGTAACTAAAGCACAGATCCTTTTTTGATGTTGTAGATTGTGATATTTTGACAGTTGTTCTTTTCTTTTCCAAATGTGATACAGACCACAATAAATTCCCCTGGTAGTGGAATCCTTAGGCCTCACCAATATGAAGACATCTAAGATATAACTTTCCTTGTTGGCCTGAGATAATATGGTAGCAGACAGGATGAAGAAAATTGTCTAGTTGTCACATTGTTACATTTTTTTTTCAGCCTGTGCTAGCCCTCCCTGCAAAACAAAATTAAATAAACACACAAATCCATTTATAAAATGGGTAGAGAATATGGAGAAAATTCTTCAAAGGCCGACTCTGAAAATTAATCAAAAAAATGTTTCACCTGACATTAAAATACTAGAATCCTGAGATCAGTTTGCAAATGAGTCACTTGATTTCATTATTAAGATCTAAAGGCTCTATTTTTCCATATATAGTATGAACTTTAAAGTAGTTTTATCTAATGTCATCATTTGATGCTCTAGAACCAGGCTCTTACGTGAAGCAGAGTGAAGTTTCTAAGATTGCAGAGCGGGTCTCGATATTTCTAGAAGGGTGGTAAGGAATTAGGTCTCCAGATGCCATTCTGGGGTATTACACATGTACTCTGTGCCTCCTCATTAACGGCTTAAAGTGTAATAACAATTATAGAAAATATGGCTGTGTTGACAACTTGAAACAATTGTGAATGAACAACTAGACTCTGTCAGCTACTGACTGACAGCAAGAAGGTCTTAAATACTAGGTTTAAAAGAAAGAACTTTGGGCCAAAGAGAAAAACCGAGGACAGGGTCAAAACAGGATTTGTGCTCCAAGTTTGAAAACATCAAGACTGTGAGCTGGGGAGATGGGACCTCATTGGTCCCATGACCTCTGGACCTGACACCCACCCTCCTTTGCACTTTTGGTGTTTGGACTCTTCCCCTACTCCCTTGGTTACTTTCCCAAAGTGAATCACTCCTCAGTGGGACTTCCGGGCTGACATGTTTGTGGCATTCTGTTTTTCAGGAAGGTGTGGTCACAGAGTCTGAGGTCCGATGTGTTGTTCATTGTAAAAACCCTTCCAAGCATCTGGGAACATGCTGCCCCACCTGTCCAGGTAACATTCTCAGGAAGGAAGCCTGCCAGGCTCCCTGGTACAGCACATGACTGTGAAATCTCTGCGAGCTCTCTGAAGAATGCAGGATTCTCCCCCTCCAGACTGGAACTTGTCTTGCTTTGTGTCTGTGTACATCATGGGTTTAGAGAGCAAACTCCTTTGCACAGAAATGTCCGGTTGGACCCTCTGGTGTGCCCAGGATGAATGCAATGTGCTGTAGGTCTTGGCATGCGGATGCTTCAGGCTCTGGAGACCTGCTTTCCACTCCACAGGGCCACAGGTAACGCTTACTTTGGAAGGAAAGGCTGTGGCTTTCTCTTGCTTCCAGAAATGTCTTTTTACTGCTTCATATTGCAGTATCTTGGCTAAACTCGCCTTGGTGATGAGGTGACCAGATGTTTTCTGAAAACTGAGAGCCGTGTCCCTAAGTGAATTTAGCTTAGGGTTTTGCTGGTCTCAGTTTTTGGTGTGGTGCAACAAGTCGGACCCACTGTCTTTTAAGAGGGCCCCACTGCCTAGCTGACAGCAAAGGGATCTTTCCTTTCCAGTGGCTAGAGTGTTTCCTCTTACTTTTCTGAACAGGATTACAAAGGCCTCCTGCATCGTTTCTTGCCCTTAAGTACTGAGCCCAGGGAGTTTGAGGTGAGAGATTTTTTTTCTGATCCTTTAAGCCCCTGGCCCATGCTCTCAGACAGATGTTCTGAGTTTTGCTTTTACTCTGAGTGCTTTTCCTCACTGGAGGCAATACTCACAGCTAGTACTCATTGCTTTTGAGATTAATCCCCAAAGGGCCTTCTGTTCTGCAAAACTTCCTGGGGAATGGCTCAGGCACCATGCCGGGTTGCTCTGCAAAGATGAGCCCTGCTCCCTTTGCAGGCAGCTGCTCTCCCTCCCCTGCCTCATATAGTCTGAGACGCGTCTGGACCTGAGTCCCTTCCAGAGAGTCCATTTTTTTCTCATCTTTAAATGGCAATGAGGACAGTTGCTCTCCACTACCTCTAACCTTCCTGAATTCCCTGGACAGTCTTGATTGAGCCAAACTTCCTTTCCACATTGGGATTTCTGTGAAGCTTGTATTCTTAGATGAGCTTACGAGAAGGCTGAAAAATGGTTGAAAGTAAAAGAATTCTTTCCGTAATCCGGTTATTTTGTATCTATCAAACAGAGTTTGCTTGAGTTGCTTTTGCCTCTGAGTGCATTAAATGCTTTGTATTATGTAACCCTACTCTAAATGCCTAAAGGGTCCTTATGAAGTTAGATCAGTAGTTCTCTAGGCTGTACATTAATATCACCGGGAAGCTTTAAAAAAATAAATTTTGATGCCCTGGATGCATTTCAGACCAATTCCATCAGAATCTCTGAGGGCAGAATCCAGGCCTCCCACATAATTCCTATACACCAGCAAGCTTGAGATGGATAACAGAGCAAATTTTATATGCCATATAGATTTAAAAATCATCGTAGCTCTTAAATATGAATTCAGTTGTGTTGAAGCGACTGTTGCTTTATTGGTACAGAATTATCTCAGCGTGTACAACATTCTTCCTCACTTAGGAGATGGTCATGTTTTTAGGCTGCCTTTGGAAATGTGGGTATACAAACAGCTGAGTGAATTTATTTCAGCAGTTGAAGTTATCATATTTGAGCAATTGCCTCTTTCATTTGGCTTTTGGTTGAGTTCCCAGGAAGGAAAGGCTGAACTCTATGATTACACACATTGCAGCGCTAAGTCTTCACGACTATCCAGTGAGGGATGAGGCACTGTCCACAGTTCACACAGGGAAAAATTAGACCCAGTGAGGATAAGTACCTTCCCAGGGCCCATGAGGTGGGGTCAGGGTCTCACCCCTTCTCTTTCTTGGCCACCATGCTGCACTACCTACAACTCCCCCTGCCCCAAACACACTCTATAATAATTGCTCTGCTTGGGTCCAGATGCCCTGGGAGACAGATCTTTAAAAGTTAGTGTGTCAGTGACACATGCTTGCCCCCCACCCCCCACACCTGCGCAGGCTCTGTGCCTTCGGTTGTGGGGTCAAGAATCAACCGTGCTCCCTCTCCTTAATTTCAAAGGCCAACCTTTGGGGTGCAAGTCAGAAGACTCAGAAGTGGCCACGTCTAGAATGTATTGTCCTTTGTCTTGGGAGGGAGGACTCAGCCAAGTCTAGATAGGGACAGCCAAGGGACGCCACGGGGTATTCTTCTTGGTAATTCAGAAGGACTGGGATCTGTCATTGATCATAGAATGGTATTCTGCATAATGACAAACATGTACAGTCTGTGGTCACTTTCTTCCTGAAACAGATTTCAGGGCATTCTTGCCTGTCTGCTCTTTCCTTTAGTCTGACTTTACTCAATGATGGTGGGTTGTGATGGGAACAGTTTACGAAGAATCTTCATTTAAAATTCCCTTATTTAAGTTGTCAAATGTAGATTATTGTGGTTAATCTGTCTGGCAATCTGGATGACAAAACTAGCGTGCAAACATATATGAAAGAATTGAAGACCTTTTGTGGGAAGTGTGCTTTGAAAAGAGACACCTGGGCACCTGCTATTATTAACAATGCTGGGATACAGCCTCTGGGAGGGACCCGAGCTTACTAAGTCTTTCTGTATCAGTGGAAACAGCAAAGAGGTAGTTGATTGCTAGCTCTGGGCGTGGGTATCAAATAGACTTTAAAATCACAGTTGCACTCAATTGATTCAACTTCAGACTCAGTAGCATTTGTTCCATGTCTTTCAGTTGAACAAAGGGCTCCATATCTAGATTTAAAATGAACAGGTCCAGCAGCCAGACTAGGTAGTTATCAGTAATAGTCGTTTCCCCTTATCAGGTACCAAGAGCTTCAGGAGTTTGGTGGGTTCTGTTGATGACTTCAGTTGGTAGGACTTAAATATTTACTCTCAGGGGCATGAGCCAGTCTCTCACAAGAGCCCCTTTTGCTGATTGTTTTGGCACCACTGTGTTGGTTCCAACGCTGTCTACTATGTGGAAAGTGACCCCGGCTATTCCGGCAAAGCACCTTGTGAGGATGGTCCTGAGGAAAGTGGCTTTGCCATTAGCCGACAATTCTTTCATGGCCTGTTTGACACGGGGTTACTGGCCAGCCTGTGTTTCAGGTCATTTGTAGGATATCTTAAGAAGGCAGCGGTGTCCTGTGTGTCTTTCTGAATTTGAGACACCTCCTGGGCTTTGCATCCTATTTTTGCCAAGCTTGGTGGCTAACCCTCTTTAATATCACATAGGGTGGGTCTGAAAAACTGTGTGACATCACATGCCCTTCCTTTCCCGCTTCCTGCCTTGGTGCCTGACCCTCTGTGTGGTACAGCTGGTAGGTCAGAGCTGAGTTTGAATCCCAGCTCTCCTGCCTGCCAACTCGGTGAGTTACTTCCTCTCTGTGAGCCACATTTCTTTCATCTATGGAGACAGTGACAGGAGTCCCCACTTTGTGGGCTCACTGTGAATATGGAGTGAGATCAAGGGTACAAAGAGCATGATAGAGGCTGAACAATTCCTGAATACTCACCAAGTGACAACTCTTCATGTCATTTGCTCAGTAGCTTGACTTCTCTCCTTGGCCGCCTTCTTCCAGCCCCTCTGGGTTTAGTTTCCCTGGCCTCTTCCATCCCCTCTGGGTTTAGTTTAGTTTCCCTGGGTTTAGTGGTCAGGGTGGTCATGGTGAGCTCCTTAGACTCATAGGGGTCACCATTGTGCAGTGTTCCCCCTTGGGCTGACCTGGCTTCGACCATCTTATTTGCTTTCTAGCATCTTCGGGTTTCTGGACTCATGTCAACTTTTTGTACTTTTTCTTTTTTTGTAAACTATGGAGCAATCTTGTCCTCTGGTTAAAGAGGACACTCTGCTAGGTGGAAGTGGAGGTGGGAGATAGATAAGCAATATGGATGAGCAGGGGATTGAAGCATAGTGTCAAGCTGAGCAAAGGCTGCTGCCCTAATTCTAAACTTTTCTTTATTTTCCAGGCTGTGTGTTTGAGGGTGTGCAGTACCGAGAAGGGGAGGAATTTCAGCCAGAAGGAAACAAATGTACCAGGTGTTCCTGTGTTGTAAGTACTTCCCTGGATGTTCTAAGGGTGTTCTTTTTGGTGAATCATGGCTGGGGATCCACCAAGAGCAGCCCTGATTCTCTTTACAGTCTCCCTTCCTTCCCTACTGACATGGAATCAAGGAAGAAGCTCATCACTCTAGGGCAGGTTTCTCAGCCCTGGCACTATTGACATTCTGGACTGTGTAGTTCTTTGTGGCAGGGGCATTGGGAATGAACGCTCCTGTGCATTGTAGGACGTTTAGCCTTATCCCTGGCCACAACCCATAGGTGCCAGTAGCACTTAGCCCCCTCAGTTGTGATAACCAAAAATGTCTGCAGATGTTGCTACATGTCTCCTGGAGAGCAAGATCACACCTGGTTGAAAATTACTGGTTTAAAGAATGAGGGAGAGAAGCTGGTTTCCCCCCACCTGCCTTCTTCTTTGGGAAGATCTGGATTCTCTTTTCTTTGAGGTAGCTGTTGAGTTCCTCAGTTCAGTCACGTGGGAAGCAGATGGGGATAAGTACAGCTTGCCTCAGTATAGTCTGTGGGATGAGAGAACCTGATCTAAGGCTTGGTCATTTTCACTGGGGATGGACAGGAGGAAATGGGCACTAAACTGTGGATTCA
Source organism: Ailuropoda melanoleuca (assembly GCF_002007445.2). NCBI lineage: Eukaryota > Metazoa > Chordata > Mammalia > Carnivora > Ursidae > Ailuropoda > Ailuropoda melanoleuca. The sequence continues at coordinate 170,213,672 of NC_048218.1, forward strand.
GGGCAGAGTAAGGATTAGTGAGACAAAGCCATAGACTTGCCTTTCTAAGAACTGTTGATTTGTGATTCATATACCAAGGATAGCTTCCGAGTACTTAGGAATGAAAGAAGGAACTTGATGTATGTCATAATTTTAAAGGGATCTTTTTAATTAATGTACTTCACATTTAGAGTCAGATCATTGGTGGTCGTGGTGGTGACGGTGGTGATGGAGAGTCTAGTCTTAATCAGTGCCGCAAGTTATTTACAGTAGGGAGTTAGTACAACCATATATTTTTAAAACTTTAAATCTTTTGTAATAAAGAACATATAGTATGCATATCAGAATAGTAAAAAAACATACATGGAGAACTCCAATATCCTAATTTCACCAAAGTAGAATCATATGCGGATCATCATGAATCATAACATGTGGCATGCCTGTACATGTCTTTTCTAAAATCTTTCCCTCCTCCTACATCACACATTAAAGTGAACATGACCAAGGCTGATGGTTTTTGTATGGGGTGGAAGAAGGAAAGAAATGAAGGAAGGGAGGGAGAGAGACGAGATATATAAAAGGCACATAATACGAGATGTATAATACCCATAATACTGTAATAATATACAAAGATATGAAAATGATTTCCTGATGAAGATGGACAGGAGTTTGCATGTTCAGACTCAATGGCCATGTTTTTCTTCTCTTGCTAATTATGTTTAATAGCTTTCTGTTATTTTTTGCATAAATAAGCCATTAATAATAAGCCCATTTCTTATTTTTATTCTTCCATATTGGTGAAGTTTTCTGATGATTTTTTTAAGTTAATCTCATTCCTTTGGGTAAATTGAAGGAAAACAAGGCATATTTCAGTAGGAAATTTTATTTATTTAATTTTTTAAAAAGATTTTTTAAATTGATTCATTAGAGTGAGAGACAGCACAAGCAAGGGGAGGGGCAGAGGGAGAGGGAGAAGCAGGCACCCTGCCAATCAGGGAGTCTGACGTGGGGCTCAATCCCAAGACCCTGGGATCATGAGTTGAGCCAAAGGCAGATGCTTAACTGACTGAGCCACCCAGATGCCCCTCAGTAGGAAATTTTAAATCTGTACCTGCGTGAATTGCCTTTCCTGAAAAGATGTGCAAAGGTTACGCAGCTGAGCCTCCTTGGGGAGGAAATTTAGAAGGTGGCAAGAGGATGGAAGCCTCCTGCACTTTTACCAATGACAGTCATGCAAAGTTATCTAATGTCGGGAACTGGAAATGAGTTTAGAAACTATATATACAGGGGTCACAAACTCAAATGTGTTCAAGGTATTCAGATTTCACGTGTTTGTAAGCACAAAGCTTGCTGAACAAAACACACAAGTTCAGGCCGCTGGAAGTCCTGCTTTCATTTTCAATTGAAGGAATAAAAATCCAAAGATGTTATTTGCCTGACCTTTTCTGCTAGCCAGTTTTCTCCAAACCTATATTCTATCTTTTCTACATTCCTGTATTTTAATTTCCTAATTTCTTAATCCCATTTTCTTTCTAGTTCTCTGTGTTGCCACCCTTAGCACTAAGGGGCAGTGAGTGGCTTTTTCTTATGTTACTTATGTCAGTCCCGAAGCTAATAGGCTAAGGAGAAGAGAGGAAGGAGCTCTCGCCTGGGGATAGGATATTTGTGCGAAGGCATGGATATGAGGAGAGCTATGAGAGCAGTTTTTCTTTTCATGAATGCAAAAATTTGAGACATCAGGTATGGTTTCTTGTAGCTTGTTGTTAAAATAACCTGGTTTTAAAATATTCTTTCCCTTTGTCACTAGTACACTAAAGGTAAAAAAGATAATGTCTTGGCAGCAAACGGTCCTGTTTTGAGAGTGGTAACCACAGATGTTTGTTAGAAGTCATACTGCAAATGTACAGCCTGACCCTGGGACCACGAGGCCCAGAGTTTGGTGGGTGCTGCCCAGAAGCAGGCTTGGAAGCTTTGGCACGGAAGGTGCAAGGAGGAGTGAGGGGTCGTCTTGCTGACCGAGGGGGCAAAGCTGGACAAAGGCTTTGCACAGGACTAGTGTAAGGCTAAATGCTCTGCTGGGAGGCTATAGAAAGGGGCGTAGGCTCTAGATTCCCCTGTAAAAAAAGAAGACTGTATATAGTAACCTAGTGTGCATCTGTAAAAAGGAAAGCAGTACTATCCTGTGAGAGATATAAACACATTTATGCATTTGAGCATGTACGCGGTATCTGTGTGCGTATATGTTTGTATGTGTCTAAATCTATGAGTGTATATATCCACATAAATACACAAGTCTATATAAACATGCCTATAAATAGAAATGCAAACACACACATGTCCATGTCTAGGTTTGGATTCCCCCAGAAACAGACCCTGAGACAAAGATTTGCATGTAAGTCGTTTCTGTGGGAGCTAGGACGCTGGCTGAGGAGTGTGGTGATGAGACGAGGAGGGAAGGCAGCCAGTGGAGGGGATGTCACCAAGGGAATATCAATGTGCTCAGTGGAGTGCACTCCTGGGCAAACTCTGGAAGTCAGTGTGAGATTGGTGCCTCAGAATTTCCTGCCTGAGAGGTAAGGGAGAGGAGATATGTTTACAGCAATTCCCATTTGCTCCAGAGGGGTGTTGATTGGGTACCATTATGAAGCTGCCAGTCAGGTGACAAAGTGGCCTCAGCAGCAAGAGGAAGCAGCATCGGTGCCGGCAGTTGGAAGTCTGGTGTGCACACGCATGAGCTTAGTGTGGGAGGACGGCATGGGGCAGCAACACAGCTACGGCATGTTCATTTGTGTGTGTTTATGGTACATAGACACACACAAACTACACTTTAATTTTTTTTTAAGTGAGAGAGAGGGAGCGAGCACACATGAGCTGGGAGAGGCAGAGGGAGAGAGAGAATCTTAAGCAGGCTCCATGCACAGTGTGTAGCCAGATAAGGGGCTCAGTCTCATGACCCTGAGATCATGGCCTGAGACGAAATTAAGAGTTGGTTGTTTAACCAACTGAGGCACCCAGGTGCCCCCAACACATTAATATGTTTATATCTCCGAATACGTAAGTATATATGTGCATACGCATGCACATACCCATATGTATATATTCATACACACATCTTTAGAACACTGGAGCACCCATGTTTTCCTTTGTTCCTACTGCTGCCTGGTCTGGAATTCTTTCTTTTCCTTCTTCACCTGGTGAGTGCTTGAGCTCTCAGAGTTGGTTATCACCATCCCACTGGAACTCACTGACCGCTTTGTTTCCCAGATGGTAGCAGCAACGTTTTCTCATTTGTGGTCCTGAGGCTCATGGCTATCACTGGCTAGCTCGCCTACTGTCTTTTGCTTCCTCCTTCTCTCTCTCTCTCTCTCTCACTCTCTCTCTCTCTCTCTCTCTCTCTCTCTCGAGCATGCACGCGTGCGCGTGTGTACACACACACACACACACACACTTCCAGGTAGCAGGTTGTAGCATGATTACTGGTTTGTCTTCCTATGGTCTACGTTAGACTGCATGCTCCATGAGGGAAAGAGCTGAGACTGCTTACGTATGTCTTTCTAACCTCAGTACTTAGCGGTGTGAGCATTCAGTGATGTTAGCATTCTTTTGTATTGCTGTCTTGTGACGCAGTACATTATAACCCAGTGATCTCTTCTCTTCCAGTGACGATTCTGCCCTTCTGAGCTGGCCAGCCCCTTCTTGCCTAGGAGAATTGCTATTGTATGTAGATATCCCATTCTCATTAGATTTTTGTTTGCCTGGGAGACAACCTCAGGCATCCTGTACATGCAAAGCATCCCTAGTGTATGTTGGCCCTGACGGATGACTTGCCAACTCTCCGAGGTGTTCCTCGCTCTCAAGTAAATATCGCATGTACCATGTGGCTTATATTTTATATCCAACCCTTTTAGTTACACTCTCCAAATTTGTGAAAATTGGTCTACCCATGTTTTTGTGATGTGGTGACAGGGGCAGACCACCAGAAAGACATTTCATCTTCTTGAGATGGATTCCTTAGATAATGAAACAAATGCCTTATGCGTGATTTTACATCCTTGATTTAAGTCAGGACAGTGTATATGGCATTCCAGACAGTTGAGAACATGCTAACATTTGAAGATATCTGGAGAGGATTTCACAATCTCTTGCTCTTACTTATTCTAGAAGCAGAGCATCTAACATTTTTAGGTGTGAATATCATCATGACTCAAGTAGAAAATGTGGTGCTTTCCTATCACTTGTTAAACTATATAATCCCCATTTACCCATTACATAAATAAGCGAGCCAAGAGAATTACTTCTCCAGAGTCCCTATACTAATGGGGGGGGGTGTGAAAACCCGAGTTCCTTTGGCTGTTCCATAGAGTTGGCTGAGTCATACTGGAGTGCATTCCTTATGGCATGTGTTCAGTGTGAATAAGTCCTACATTCATTTTAAAATGGAAAGAAGATGATTCTTTCCTAACACAGAAGCAAAGAATTGTTTATAAAGTATACCAAGCATTGGTTAAAGCACACATCTGCTTCTTTTTTGTTTAAGCTGGAGGTTTTACTACCTGCCTAACTGGACAGCACACAGTTCTGTATGCCTTTGTTCAGTCAGTCAAATTTTCAGAGAACAGGAGGGTGGCAGTTGGCACAGACATTTCTGTAAAACCCGACGTCTTCAGACTTGTAAGACTAAAGACCAAGGTGCCAATGAGGGATGTTTGTGTTCTCTTTTACCAAACTATTTTAAGAACCCTATGGGCTCAGCATTCTTGGAAATTCCTTACTGAAGGGAGTAAAGCCCGCAGAGTTTGTAGGATACTCTTAAAAGAGTGGCAAGTCCTCAGTCTGCAAAACCAGCCAAATTAACTGGCCAAGATCAATTACTTTTGCTGACAAAGGCGTATTAAGTTCAGAGGATTTTTACTAATAAACATGGGTTGTTAATGGGCTGTCTGTGATGAAGGAGCTGTACTTTATTGGCTCTTAGAAGCCATGAAGTCCATAAACACCTTTGCTCTCACTTACACTTTAGATATTGCAAAGTGCTGTCTCCCAGGGAAAGTGAAACTCCTCGGAAGGTTATTTGGAGAGAACAAAGCAAATGGAGATCTTCATGGTTCCTTCTCCTCTTAGACCAAATTCCTTAAGATTATCTGAACAGCCTGGCATGATCTGACCTCTGCCAAGCTCTCTGGCCTCATCTTTGGCCCTCTCATGTTCTCTCTGCTCTGGCGTCTGGGCAGATCCTCAGAGTCCTCGCTACTCAAAGTCTGGACCCAACCAGCAGCGTTGGTCTCATGTGAGAGACTGTTAGAAATGCAGAATCCCAAGCCCTATCCCAGACCTATTGAATTGAAGTCTGCAGTTTAATAAGATCCTAGGGGTATTTACTTGCCAGATAAAGTTTGAGGAGCCCTGGTCCAATACCTCATGGCCTTTACCTGGGCTGCCTTTTCTTCTCTCCTTTCTTCTCCCTATCATCCCCCATACCTAGCTAACACCCACTCATCCCACACTTGGGAGCCCAAACATTCCTTCTTTAGGGAAGCTTGATCTGATTCTCAAGATGAGATCAGCTCATGTTGCTAGACCTTTTAGAGCAGCCCATACTTTACTTCCCAAACATTTAAAATGATTTATAATTAGATTTCTTTTATTCGTGATGATTTTATTTAACTCCATGAGGGTACAATGGTTTTTATCCTTACTGTTTGATATAAAATGGGCATGCACAATAATTGGTGAATTCATGAACAAATGAATGCTGACTTTGATTTTCTTTTCTTTCCCCATTACCTCTCTCCCCACTCTGTGACTTTAGTTTCCCCCTGCACATTTAGTCTTTGTAAGTTCAGCAGGGAATAGAGAGATGCACATCACGGTAGATGAGCTCAGAAAAGAAGATGGATTTATGTTCAGCTGCTGTAGCTCTTATAATAAATTGCTTTGTATGGAATGCGGATGACTTCCCTGGAGATGTCTTCTTTGGAAAGTGCTCCTTAAGCTTCAAATATTCCTACTACTCATGGCAGCAGGAAGATGAAGCTGCAGGAAGCACTTGCCAATGTTCAGGGCCACTTACTGTGGCAGAGCTTCGGGAAGAGAGCATGATTCTGTACCCTCAGAGCTGACCTTGCCCTGAAGTCAGGGGGAGACGTGCCTGACCTCTCCCTGTTTCACTGTGTTCAGCTTCAGAGCGCACTTCCCTCTAATAGGAAGCAGTGGGACATCTCCTCATCTCTGTGGTCACGCAATGCCACGGCAATCCAAGTCCCACATTCCTAACTGCACCGCTGCTCCTCTTACATGGGGACTTGGGACCCCCCGTGCCTGAACCTTCTCACAGGGCCTCTCCCTGACTTGTTGTAATATGTACAATTTGGCACATTTTAGATCCAGGCTGTCATTATATCTTCCTTGTCCACAGGGAGAATTTTGGCTACATCTGGGCAATAAATTGGAGAATTGAGCAATTATCAAGTGAATTGGATTAATGTGGGCAGTTTATCTAAATAGTGTGGGCCCCAAGCCCTCAGAATAGTTTTCAAAAGTAGTCTGAAATACTGGTATAATTGCTGCAGTGTTCTGTTTTGCATTGTGGATGTACCATCACCTTGAGTACAAAAAGTTCTTGGTTTTGAACAGTCAGTTGAAAAAAAGAGTCTTTTCTTTAAGGTCTGGATAACACTTGACCACTAGGAGGGGACTCCAACTTGCTTAGAAAAGTGGCTGGTATTATACCTGTCTTTGGCTAGACCATGAAGTTCTGAATCGTGGTCTTTTACGTTAGAGTGAATCTGAGCACCTGTGATCTGTCAGCTAAGACTTCTATTGGAAGGTCTATTGTAATGCCATTCTCTTTAGATTGAATCCGTAATTGTGCAAATATTGTTATGGGAGTGTCAAATTCTTGCTTCTTGGAAATATCACCAAAATGACCCATTTATAAAGCAAAACCAAGTGTATTGCTTACTGCATTTATTGATCATTACCTTGACAGAACCTTAAAATAATGTCTTAGAAGGAAGAAGGCAGAGGTGAGATATTTATTTAAGTTTTGGGGGGGGCATCTAGTTTAGGGTGGGTTTTTCACTGTAAGGTCTTGATTTGGATTGGTATACTGATATACTAGTATGGTATACTAGTCTAGAATTGGTAGGGAGAGTGAGGCATGGGCTCCAAGGTATGTCTTAAAGAGTTCATGAGCCTAGATGAGTTATCTATATTACTAGTTGAGTACTTTCAATGAGTTCCTGAAAGCAACAGGAAGCTCAATTTTTTTAATGTTAAAAAGACTGGAAATAACTATTGTATATTTTAAATCCTATGTCAGCCCTGCCTCATGTGTTTTCAGTCCAAATACTGGATTTTAATCCCTGCATATGTCTTTATTTATTGTAGTTTCTAAGCTTCCTTATGCTTATTTCTTTATATAATTTATAACTGAAGCAGCCTATAACGTTATTTTTCTACATAGGGAGCCACTATCTTAAAAATGAGCCCAGTAGGAAAAATACTTGGAAAGGAAATGTCTTGTATGACATTTGAGCATTCATAGGAGAACACATTGTTTGAAAAGAGATCAGCAAATGATTTATTTACAGAGGAATTATTGTTAATAATAGCTGCTTTTACTGTGTATACTCGGTGCCAGGTACATATAATGATTTAATGTTAATTTTCAAAATTGTCCTACAAGCTAGGTAAGCATTAGCCCCCTTTTTTGATGAAGAAACTGAGATTCTGAGAAGTTTAATAGCTTTAAGATGAAAGAGTTAAGAAGAATTGAAATCTTGAACTTCGTGATTATAAAGCCACATGTCACTTCTCTCCCATCTACCCTCCGTCCCTCGGACCAACCAGTGTGATTTTGAGATATTGTGTATGATTGTAGACCTAAGTGGGAAATGCCATTTGAATCTATGGAGTGAAGAGCAACCAGACTTTTTGAGGGATAAATAATAGTGAGGTGAGCATTTACAAAGAACCCCAATTTTGGTGCAAGAGGTACAAACACAATAGAAGTGTGAATTACACTTCCCACACTTCCTCTCTCAGAAGTTCACAAGTCTAAGCAAGTTTAAACTCATACCAGATTTCAGCCTTGGGCGTTCAGCCTAAGTGTATGTCACTGTGATGCCAGAGTGGATGAAGAACACGTATCCGTTACCCTCACATCAGTTGGAGAATGGAGATGCTATGATCTATAGTGTGTCTCCTCGCCAAGAAATTATGACTACACAAAGAAAATGTGAGAGCTGCTGGGACAGAGCCATTCTCACTGCTTCTGCTTCCAAAGATGGATAGAAATAAATGTTTATCTGATGGGGCCCGTCTATCCCTTGCAGTAGTCACCAGCAGAGTTGAAGCAGCATTTGGGATAGCCCTCTTTGGAAATTATATAGAGGAGTTGGGTTCACCTGGACACAATGTTGAGTGGTTCTGTGAGTGGAGATTCATCCTCCTGGTAGAATGAAGCAAATGTATAATTGTTTTTGAGCAGTTGCTTTCCACTGTCCATCTAAGAAGTGGATGCATTTACATATTCGAGTGGAGTTTGGAATAGAGATTGAGAGCTGGTAGGAAAATGAGCTCAGTTGGTTAAATCTCCTCCCATTTATCCTTGCAAAGATTATTCCTTTAATTTTTTTCCTCTCCCTTTTATTCTCTTTAAGTTGTGTCACATGATGAGCCCTTTTTATTGCTGAAAAACCCCAGGAAAGCTCTTGATTTTACTAAATGCTGAAGAATTTCCCAACTAGTTAGCCAATCCTCCTTCCACCTTTCCACTTATCTCTTGTCTCTACAGCCAGCCAATCATGATTCATTTAACTGATTGTCTGGTATGTGATAGACGTTATATTAGTCACCGAGCACTCTAAGATGAAGCGGATTTCATTTTTTATCTCCAGACAATTATAGTTTATTGATTTGGGTGTATTAAAAATAAACCCCAGGGGTGCCTGGGTGGCACAGCGGTTAAGCGTCTGCCTTTGGCTCAGGGTGTGATCCCGGCATTATGGGATCGAGCCCCACATCAGGTTCCTCTGCGAAGAGCCTGCTTCTTCCTCTCCCACTCCCCCTGCTTGTGTTCCCTCTCTCTCTGGCCTTCTCTATCTCTGTCAAATAAATAAATAAAATCTTTTAAAAAATAATAAAAAAATAAATAAACCCCAAATCAAATGATTATGCAGCACTTTTCTTGTATGCAAAGTATAAGATGATATTATATGATAATATGTGCTAACTATAAAATAAATGGTAATTATATTAATTCCAGATGGATTGAAAAATAGAAACAACTGTGTAATTCGAAGATAACCACTGTTAATATGATTTGATATATTTCCTTCCAACCTTTATTCTCCATGTTTACATATAGTTATATAATTAGGTAGGATCACATCCTATACACTGTTATTTGCACTTATCATCATATTGTGAACGTATCTCCATTTCATTAAAAAGTCATTGAAAATTGAAAATTATTTTTAATAGCTACATAGTATTCCATCAGTGTACTATGATTTATTTATTCTTTTTTTTTTTTGGTATTAAAAAACTAATACTGTTGCTGTGTGTATGTGTGTGTATATTGCTAAAATACCTTATGTAAGTGATGTCCCAATTTCGACTTTAATCTACAGCATATAGGTGTATATATTCCTGCACCAAAACTGTTTTTCCACTTGAGAACTTTGTTTTCATTGGCATTTGACTTCTGGAACTGAACATTTTTCATACATCAGTTAGTCAGTTGTGTTTATTCTGTAACTTATGTTTTTATTTCTCATTTTTCTATTGACTGGTTAAAGTACTATTGAAGTTTATGTATGTGTGAAGGATATTCATCTTCTCCTAGTTATGTTAAGGTGTGTTTTTTAAAACACTGAAAAAAATGCTGTGAGTGTAGTTTGACCTTAGTGTGTATATTGAATGTTGGATAATGGCAGAGTTTGCAGAAATCCTGTGTGTTCTTCCAGTCTTTTCTCTTCAAATCTTGATCCAAATATATTAATAAAGAGAAAAGTGAATCAACATTGTTAGCTCCCAAATTTAATTAGTCCAAGACTTTTCTTGATTTCAGCTCCTCTCTTTCCATCTCTGAGCCCTTCGTTTTGAGATAGTGATCTTCTGTACCTGTTCCCAGGCTAAAGTGAAGTTATTCTTTGGGTTTCTACAATCCCCCTCCCTACTCCATGGCTCTGCAGCCTCCCACCTCTCTGACTCCTCATAGCTTTCTTTTTCTCTCTTGGCTGAGCTTGAGAAAGATTCCTCCTGCTTTCCAGGCCTGTTCTTCCATCTGGGCTCTTGTTCCCATCCTTTCCTACCTTCCCTCCTTCCATGTTTTAGATTTTGTTTCTTGTGGCATAAGGTACCTTAGACCTTTGACTGCAGTGTCTTGCACATAGGAAACAGTAAATATTTGACTAAATGCCTGGTCTTACACTTTCTGATTTGAGTATCCATGTTCTTGAAAATGAGTTATATGATCTAGAAGCTTCTACCTTCCTACTTGGGACTTTGTTTCAACCTTGAAGGCAATAAGCTACATATTCACTTTTTTCTTTCAATAGCATAGTGACAGGAGGGTTTATGATAAACCTGTAGAGGGAAGAGAATGCACTCTAAAGAACTTTAAAAAAAAAAACTAGAGAGGAGACATCTGAGTGGCGGTGTGAAGAGGTAAGGATGGGGTGGGGTGAGCTCTGAATCCTTAGCGTCATGGGAGGACAAGTGTCAGAAAGTATCTCCCTGTGATATGGGAGGATGGGAAAGGAAACACGCATTAATAAAAGTGAAAAGAAATATCCCATTTTGTCAACAAAGTAGAATAAAATATTAGCGTTGTGATACTTTCGACTATTTCCAGACATTTTTGACCTTTTCTCCGTTATTATCATGAGAACTTGATTTCTTTAAAAATTTGGTACCATGGGTCTTGCTCCTCTATTTGCTTGTCTCCTTGGTTCTGCTTCATGGCTCCCACTCCACTCCCTTTGCTCTTCCATCTCTTTTCCATTCCCTCCTGCTTCCATTTTCCCTGTCATTTCCAGTCCTCCTGGAGCTGTCCCGCTTTGGTTCTCACCAGTATCTTGGCATGATAGCCTGTTTCAGTAAAGTGGCATAATTCACTTTCATTGCCGTCTTGGTCTCTCCTTGAATAACCATCCCAGAGTTCTGTGCATGCTAGATATTCAAGAATTATCTTTTTTCTCTTTTTTTCTTTTTTTTTAATGATTTTTTATTATGTTAGTAGAGAAGAAGGAAAAAATAAAAAAAAATAAAAATTTCTTTCCTAGTTTAAAAAAAAAGAATTATCTTTTGAATGAATTGATTACGCATTTTGGTACCTTTTAAATGTCATTCAAATGTTCAATTTGGAGGGTGGCTGTGCTTTTGTGGTCCTGTGAATGGCTTCAATTACCACCATTCCCTTTGAGTGGAATTTTAAATGGTACCATTTGTTTAATGTAAGCAACAATGTGTTTGGATCGCAGGGAGCCACCGTCCTCCCAGAGATTGGGGGGATACCAGATCACAGACACACAGAAGAATATTTCCCCTGAATACATCCAACACTGTCTTCTAAAGCCCATCTCTGAGCCTACACTGAGTCAGTTCAGTGAATCATCCCTTGTAAACCCACCTAAATTCTTACTGTGGTTTAGAAGGGCCAGCTTGAAATATTGAGCAGATTTTGGTATTTGGAAAGGGGACAGGCCTCCAGGATCTGGATGAACCGTCTGTGCAAGGAGCACCATGAAATGTATAAACAACCCAGAGTTATATCCAGTGTCAAACACTATCTATCACATAATTCTGTGCACTGCTGTTTTGCCTAGTGCCTCTTCTGTTCTCTGTGATACGCATCAGAATGAGACAATGTGATCATGATTAACAATATTTTGTTCCAGATGTCCTATGCAGGGACTTTTTAAACCTCTGAATATTGCTGGAGTTAAACACAAGGAAAAACTGTTACTCATAACTAACAAACAAAAGAATGGCCATAGTTTGTCCATGACATTTTCTTTAGTGAGGGGAAAAAGGTCTCAGTTTCATTTTTGCTCCGATTAAATATAAATTTGTAATGTAGTCAAACATCAATAAAAGCAGTTACCCATTATACGGCAGTATACTTCAGTTGTATTTTAAGAATGAAAATTCAGGGGCGCCTGGGTGGCACAGCGGTTAAGCGTCTGCCTTCGGCTCAGGGCTTGATCCCAGCGTTATGGGATCGAGCCCCACGTCAGGCTCCTCTGCTATGAGCCTGCTTCTTCCTCTCCCACTTCCCCTGCTTGTGTTCCCTCTCTCGCTGGCTGTCTCTATCTCTGCTGAATAAATAATAAGATCTTTAAAAAAAAAAGAATGAAAATTCAATAATAGAAAAGCTACTTTTTAATTTCAAAATGAGTATGAAAAATCTCTCATCATATCATTCATACTGATACACATCTTGCTTTTTTTCATGCTTTAACCTGACAAAACAAGTTTTAATATACTTTCACGTCTTGGTTGTAGGGCGGTGTTGACTTTAGGGTTCTTTTCCCTCACCAATCTGAATTTATGAATGTGATTGGTAGATGACAGGAGTGACAGTTCTTGACATTGGTGGAAAATGTGTTTCTTTTCAGCTTCAAGTTCAAGAAAAGGAGAGGGAGGGGACTCTTGAGAATTTTTGGTTTTGTTATTAGTTTTTCAGCATCCATAATATTCATAAGCAATGGACACAGCTGTCTTTAATAACTAAGCACACTAGCTGAAAGAACAGAACGCATGCCAGAAAAACATCAGGCTGTAAGGATTTTTTCCAATGCAAAAATTTTCATATATTGAAGCAAGATTTCATTTATAACCAAACTGGATATTTACTCTGAACTTATATCAGTTAAGTAAAAGCATTTGACTAAGCGCTAGGAAAAGTACAATGAAGTTTTTCGTATTTTTAAAAGTTTTGTCTTAGCTTCTATATTGTTCTGGATGGTTTTAGAGCATGCAGATGTGTTCTGTCTCCCTTGGGGGCATCGTTGTGGGCAAAGGTCACTGGCCAGCCTGAGGAGAACTGGAGTCCTCTCCTGCCTCTGTCACGGGCCAGTTTGTGACCCAGAGCCTTCCCATTAACCTCTCTGAGACTCTGTTTCCTCATAAGTAAAACAAGGGCTTGTTAGAACCTTTTCAGTTCCATAATTTCCTGACTCAGAAAAGCTCTTAGTTTTCCCAGGAAGCAAGTTATTTGACAGACTAAATACCAGTTAATAGAATTATTTTTTCTAATATAATAATAAGTCATCATTACATTTTAGAGTTTGCTTTTTAAAAAAATTAATGCATTAATTTTTAATTTATTCATAATTAAGTTGGCTCCCTTTGTTATACATAGCTGTGAGTTTTGACAAGTGCACAGTCACATATATTTTTAAATAGTTAATATTATTATAAATTATATTCAGAGATGCAAAAAAATCTACCTATTATTGTAGCTATAACACAAGTTATATTTAAAAACTAAAAAGACAAGCTATTTGTGACTCTTCAGTCATAAAGCTTCTTTGAAACATCAAAACATGTCTGGTGCTTTCAGTAAGTCTAGAATGAGGAGGAAGAGGCTCTCGTGCGTTTTGGATCTCATGAAGGTCTTCACTCATGAAATGTATTTGTGGGTTTTATTTGCAGAACAATGATTAGAAATATAGTCCTAGCTTTTCTTTTTCCCTCCAACATAATGGTAAGACAGTACAATATGATGGTAGTGAGAGCCAGGAATAGAATAGAACTCCAGTGGCTGGGTTCTATCACTCCTGTTGCTAAATATGTAGCTTGTAGCTTATTATACAACCCTAGCTTCGTTGTTCAGAGATGGAAAGGCATTTCTGTGGTTTGCCATCTTTCCACATTAGTATAAAATCAAGTAGTATGAGATTGAGGGTTTTCTGGAAGAGTTTAAAGGTTCTCTAAGGAGAGTCCCCTGGCCTTTTCAGCTGTGTTTGTTCCTTGAGACCTGTGCAGATGTTAAGTGTTGCTTCTTTCTCCATGTTAACTCTTGTTTCTTTCTCATCCCAGGTATTGTCCAGTGTTGGTACAGAAGAGGCTTGAGTTTTCCATTGGGTGGGGTAACCATGGCCATAGTATTAATAGAGTCAGGGGATAACAGGTGACTTCTGTGTATTCCCCCCGGGATCTGGCCTGTGGGCTCTGGTGGGAGGACATAGTCTTTGGAGTTTAATTCAGCTCTGCTTCTCTAGCAAATGAATGTACCTCTGAGCCTCACTTTCTTCATTCATAAAATAAGGGACCGTTTCTTGGCAAAAAATATCCAGGAACCTTATGTTTTATTCCTCCATCTATAAATATGGTTGCCATAGCAAACAGGACCTACAAAGCTATTCCATGCCAGAAGAGTTTTATGCAAAATGGAAAAGATAAGGATCTCTTGCTTCTTGTTGTAAAAATAAAATCAAAGATTTCAAAGGAAATTTGGGGATTTGGGGCCCCAAACACCCCCACCCCCATTTTTTTTCTTATTTAAATAAAAGAAGTCCCAGATGGCTGTGAGGGTTTCATGGGATGGTACATACAAAGTGTCCTGCCTAGTGATAGCACTTAATAGATGCCTTCCCTTTCTTGCAGGGCTGAATAATTTTTAGTTATAGTCCTTTCAATGGTAACCTGTTTGAATTTAGGACATTCATTTGTATATCAAACCTAAATATTTTAAAGCAGAACTTCCTGGATTGGTTTCCTGAGAAGAAACCTACCAGATAACTTCTTGGTGTCTGATTATTGCCCTTCCTACACAAGGTGGCATGAGCAAGCTGCCTCTTTGCCTTGAAATGCCAGTGCCTTTCTTTTTGCTCAAAGGGAACAGTATTCTTCAGTCTGAGTCATTCTTTCTCATCATTTAAGGAGCTGCTCAGTCTCCTTAGCCACCTTGGGAAATTCTAAGCACTGTTCTAGTAGTATTCCAACCCAGCTCTGTCCAATGAAAATAGAAAGTGAGCCACATTTCCAATTTTTAATTTTCTAGTAGCCACATTGAAAGAAATAAGAAAGAAACAGGTGAAATAAATTTCATGATATACTATATTTAACCCATTGTATACCAAAATCATTTCAATATATAAGCATTATATAAATCTTAAATCTTAATGGGGCATTTTACATTCTTTTTTTTCTTTTTTCATACTACATTTTCAACTTCTGGTGTGTATTTCATACTTAAAGCCATTCTTATTTCAGACTAGCCACATTTCAAGTACTCAGTAGCCCCATGGGGAGTGGCTACCATGTTGGACAGCACAGGTGTAACCAATGCTGAAAGGTACAGAAGAAGCAGGTCCCACATTCATATTCAGCAGGACCTTCCCTCCTGCCCAGTACCATTACATGCCATACTGATAATCTATTTGTGGTCTGCTAGGTTCATATTGTGCCAAGAAACCAGGATGAAGTAAAAATGGAAGTTAGTTATCAGAATAATCCTTTCTAAGGATTTGCCTCCTTCTGCTCAGAGTCTTCCGTTGGTATCCTTTCCTTTTCAGAGTTAAAGCTAAAGCTCCACCCCCAACCTTATCTTTCAATGCTTTCCCCTCACATACACCTTTTCAGACACACTAGGCTTCTCGTGATTCCTCAAACACGTCAGGCACACACTCATCTCAGGTCTTTTGTATTTGTGGACCCGTCTGCCTGGAATGTTCTTCCCCGGATGTCCAGGTCTGGCTCTTTCATCTCCTTCAAGACTTTGCCTGAATGTCACCTTCTTAGTGAGGTCTTTCCTCACCAATGCCATCTAAAATGGTGACTCTACTTTGCTACCAACTCCCTCTGCCATCTGATACTCCTTGTCAAATTGCTCTTGTCTGTTTTTTCCTGTAGCTTTTTAATTGCTATCTTGATAAACTTGGTTTTTTCTCTATCATTCTCTTTTTCCCCCTGCCCTAGTGGAATATAAACGCTGTTAGGTCAGGGACACTGTTTTGTTATTGCTGTATTCCTACTACTAAAACAGATTTAGCACATAGTAGGCAGTCAACAAATATTTGCTAAATGGATAAATGGATGAACAATACCAAGCCTTTGGTATTTCTAAGCAGAATTCCAATCATAGTATTTACCAACAGTTGATTAAAATTTGTGAAAGTTCTGAATACCATCCTGCTCAAGATAAGTAGCTTAATTTGGAAAATACAATCAAATCATCTATGCATTAGCTTTTTTCTGGTTTGGAAGACCCACTAACAGACTCTTACATTGTTGTCCAGGTCAGCTAGACCCCAGTGGGAGTCTGGTCAGTGCCCTCAAACACAGACACTGCTCAATTTTAAATGGTGACTTGTTGGAATGTTAGAGCAGATTCAAATTCAAATTCAAGCAGAGTTCTCGAATACTTTTCCTTCTTTGGAAGTAGATACTTAGAAATTCTCAAAATTTAGGAACTCTCAACTTGAATATTTAATGGGGGCGGGTTGGATGACCGCCTCTATCTTTATAAATCTTCAAACAAATCTTTCCTGTTCAGTTTCAGCACGGTGCTTGAGAACGTTGTGAACATGTGCACAGGGTCAAGGCTGAATGGTAAGAAGGGCTCTTGTTGGCTGCATTCGTGTGGAGAGCAGCGCTAACCATGGGCTTGTGCAGCCAAACAGTGTGATGTGATCCTCCGGCTGCAGAGAGCTTGCCAGACGCCCGAGTCTGGCGCAGCGGCTGCCTGGCTCTTCAGAGGAAAGGCCAGTCTAATTTAGAAGCCAAAAAACTTTCTTTTGTCTTACTTATTTTTTCTCCAAGAAGGTGAAGTTTTGAAGGCCTCAGCAGGAGGGAAGTCTTCGGTGTCAAAGGGGCTCTCAGGATTTTCTAACTTGTAGTGTAGAGGCTAGCAAGGAGCTCTCAGTATCTCTTTCCTTTCTCCCTGTCTGCTCTTAGTCCCTGAACATAAAATTGGCAATGACCATAAATATATTTCACACTAAGTCATTCTTTCTAGCAGTGGAGTGGCCTCTTACCATTTTCTTACATGTTCCCAGAGAGGAAATTAAACCTTTGTCAACAGTTTAAGAGTCAGAACTCAAGATCGAAGTTTCTAGGCAATGAATCCCATTTCAACTTCCCTTTACCCTCCTGGGTGTGGAACACAATGGGTTTCATATGCTGAGAACGTGCCATTGGTGAATGAGAATTTAGAATTCTAAGTTAAGAAGGTCCTGTGGTTAGTTTAAAGTTTGGTAAGAGTTTTGGATTAAAACCAACGATCTCAAACTTTAAAAAGGTATGTCGTACCTCCATAAAAAAAGAATCAAATATAGGAAGGTTCTTAAACCTTATTTTTATTATGTAATAATTCTTGTACTCTCAAATTTTAATTAATGTGAAAAAACTTTACCATACTTATTGGTTTATACCATTTGAGTGTTTATAAAAGATATAATTTGACAAGAACTTTTGGATTTATTCAGAGAAAGGATATTTTGCCTGAAATCAGTTTCTCCTTTCTTGTGAAGAGGCTTTCCTTCTGAGACCCTCAGTTCTGACCTTATAATCTAAATAGGAAGACGATATCCAGTCTATTGACTATTTTCTTTCTGACCTTCCCACAGTGCTCATTGAATGAGTCCAAATGCACTTTAAAGGCTGATGTTAAACTAAGCATAAGCCTGGGGCTTGGGGGTGATGGAAAGACATGATGGAGGGAGGAGGGAGGCCATAGAGAACTCATTTTATTCTCCAGTCCTTTCTTTCTTTTTTTTTTTAAACTTTCTATTTTCTTCTTCTAAATACCTCTTTGATTTCTCCCACTTCCTCAAAACTTCAAAGATAACCATGATGGTAAGCAAGTTGGAGACCTTCCCAAACCCTCTAGTGGAGGGTATCCTATCCAGAACTTTATAGTCAAGATCTGTAAGTGTTTTGTATTTGTCACAGATTGGTTAATAATTGTGTTCATTTTTTCTGATCTACTAAATGACCCATTTGTAATCTTTTTCTGTAACAAACCTGGTGAGTTATAAAAAGCTCATATGTTGATTATCCTGATGAGAGAAGAGATGAGTTTAAAGACAGCTTGATCAAATTATATTTGAAAAGGAGCTATGTGGCTCAAATATCCCAAGTTCTTCTGCCCCTGTGACTTTGACATATATTTTTAAAAGATTTATTTATTTTAGAGAGAGAGAGAGAGAGCACACATGCAAGCAGGGGAAGGGGCAAAGAGAGAGAAAGAGAGGGAAAGAATCCTCAAGCAGACTCCCTGCTGAGTGTGGAACCCGACAAAGCTCGATCCCAGGACCCTGAAATCATAATCTGAGCCAAAATCAAGAGCTGGCTGCTCAACTGACTAAGCCACCCAGGTACCCTGACTTTGGTATATTTTAATGCAATGAATGAAACTATTCATTCACTCATTCATGTAATAACAGTTTTTACTTTGGACCTACTGGGTTTGAGAGCCTGACTGTTCTAAGTGATGGGAGGACAGTAGTGAGGGCTAGAAAAATAAAAATGTCCACCCTTATGAGGCCTACATTCCGGTGGGCAAGGTAGGCAACAACCAGGAGAAAAAGTGAAATATATGAATGTCAAAGAGTCAAAAATGTTAAGGAGAAAAGCAAAACAGAGAAGGTGGAGAAAATGTGTTGGGGTGGGGTGGAGAGTGATTTTAAATAATGGGGTCAAGAAAGGGCTCACCATTGCCTCACTAGTGTGTTAGTGTTTTATACCCCAAACTCTACTGTGTTTGCAACTAATAGACACATGTCTGTTTCATGAAAAGAGGAACTGATAATTAAGAAATCTCCAGAGATTTGTCTGGACCAAATAATGAATTCAGTGTGTATAAGTATATGGGTTTCATACTGCTTATCCCTTTATGAACTGTAAACTGACCCTTTGAGTCATGACCATTTTAGGGCTTGCTGTTCTGTGATTTTTTGAGAAGTTACTGATACAGAGGAATTTTGGGTAAACATACTTTTGATATTTTGCCCACAAAAATTGCTTGCACAAAAATGAAGAAATAGCAGCACCATTCTAAAGAAACAAACCTGCCATCTTAAGTAATGGTTGAAACATTACCTATGTAGTACTCCAACAAAAAATGTTTAACCTGAACCTTATTATGAGGAAATCTAAATTCAGTACTGGCCCAGATTCTTAAAAAATGTCAGTGTTGTGAAGAAAAATAAAAATTTGGACAACCGTTCTAGATAAAGTAGATGAAAGAGACATGACAACTAAATGCAACACATGAGCACGGACTAGATCCTGGATTGAAGAAAATACTTTAAGAGACATAATTAGGAAAATTGGGAAGATTTAAAGATAGACTGTATTTTTGACGATAGTACTGATTGATAGAAAATTCCCTGAGTGTGACAGTTACCTTGCGGTTATAAAGGAAAAAGGAGAGTGTTCTTAGCCTTAAGAGGTATATACTTAAGTGCTTAATTAAGGGTAGGATGCCTACAAATGAGTTTTAAACAGGTCAGAAAAAAGTCTCTCTCTCTCTCTCTGCCTCAAAGTATTACAAAATACTAAAAACTGGTGTTTCTAGGTGAAGGGCATGTGAACGTTCATTGTATTATTATTGCAACCTCTCTGAAGGCTTAAAATTTTTTAAAATTAAATGTTGGGGAAAGAATTTGACATGGTTGTAAAGTTATTTTTTTTGTCATTTTATCAGCTAACCTGTTTCACCATTGGTATGATGTTAGCTGTGGCTGTTTTTGTAGATGCCTTTATCATGTTGGGGATATTCCTTTCTATTTCTAGTTCACTGAGTATTTTTAATATGAATAGGTGTTGGATTTTGTCAAACATATCTTCTGCATTTATTGAGATGATCATATGGTTTTTGTCCTTTGTTGTATAAATACGGTGTATTACACTGATTAATTTTTGTATGTTAAACCAATCCTGCATTTCTGGGATAAATCCTACTTGGTCATGGTGTACAATATTTTTTATATGTTGTTGGGTTCAATTGCTAGTATTTTTTGTTGATTTTTGTGTCTATATTTGTAAGGGATATTAGTCTATGGTTTTCTTTTCTTGTGATGATGTCTTCGTTTTTTGATCAGGATAATAATAGCTTTATAGAATGAGCTGGGAAGTATTCTCTATTTTTTAGAAAACTTTGTAAAGGATTTGTGTTAATTCCTCTTCAAACATTTGGTAGAATTCAATACTGAAGTTATCTGGGCCTGATCTTTTCTTCATGGGAAGGTTTTTTTTGTTTTTTTTTTTTAAAGATTTTATTTATTTATTTGACAGAGATAGGGACAGCCAGCGAGAGAGGGAACACAAGCTGGGGGAGTGGGAGAGGAAGAAGTAGGCTCATAGCAGAGGAGCCTGATGTGGGGCTCGATCCCAGAACGCCGGGATCACGCCCTGAGCCGAAGGCAGACGCTTAACCACTGTGCCACCCAGGCGCCCCCTTCATGGGAAGTTTTTTGATTACTGATTCAATGTCTTTACTTGTTAGAGATATATTCAGATTTTTTATGTTTTCGTAAGTAAGATTCAGGAGTTTGTGTGTGTCTCGAAATTTGACCATTGTAGATCATCTAGGTTGTTGATATACAATTGTTCATAGTGTGCTCTTGTAATCCTTTTTATTTTTGTAAGGTCAGTAACAATGAGCTTTCATTCTTCATTAGTAATTTGAGTTTTCTCTATTTTTCTCTGTTCAGTCTCTCTGTTCAGTTTGTCAATTTTTGTTTCTCAATTCCACCATGACTACCTTCTTTTTATTAAGTAGATATATTTTCTCCATATATATATATAT